>NC_066631.1:22211106-22514136 GCF_025201925.1 Gopherus flavomarginatus | reverse complement strand
AGAGGAAAAAAGGTCACACCTGCCTTAGAGCTAACAGAAGTTCCCAGCGGCTTTGTGAAGAGGGTGGGGTGTCTCTCTAGTTAGCGTAAGACAAAAAGGCAACATATTAATTCGAATCAGAAAAAGCAGCCAACTGTCCAAGCATCAGTGTGAGTTTATCTGAATTGCTAATGTGTTTTTCTTTCATTTCCTACAAACCAGTGAAATACCACTCAGGACTTAAGCTTCTGAAAGCATTGTTTAAAATGTAAGTGGTGAAACCTGAACAAACAAATGGGATCATCATCAAAAGTGTTTTGGTCACACTGAAAATACTCATGACTTGTTTAGTCAAGGTATAGTTGGATTTTAATATAGGATTGGAGCTTGTTTGGTATCTATAATATTTTGACCTTTCATGCATTCTTGGAGACTTAAAATTCTAGTTGTCCTGCATGGAATTTCCTGCACTATGAAGAATTCCATTGAATATCATTGTGCCTGTCCACACAAAAATTTTAAGTCATGTTAGAGCAGGGCTGGGCAAACTTTTTGTCCTGAGGGCCACATCGGTTTCCAAAATTGTATGGAGGGCCGGTTAGGGGAGGCCGTGCCTCCCGAAACAGTCAAGCATGGCCTGGCCCCCGCCTCCATCCAACTCCTCCTGCTTCTCACCCTGGACGGCCTCCTGGGACTTCTGTCCCATCTAACCCCCTGTGTTCCCTGTCCCCTGACAGCCCCTGGAACTCCCGTCCCTGACTGCCCCCCGCCACCCCATCCAACCCCTGCTCTCATTCCTGACTGCCCCCCGGCACCCCGCCCCATTCAACCACCCCTTCTCCCTGATCGCCCCAGGAACTCCTGCCTCTGACTTTCCCCTGCCACCGCATCCAACCCCACCTCTCCTTCCTGACTGCCCCCTCGGGACCCCTCCCCCATTCAACCTCCCTGTTCCATGCCCTCTGACCACTCCGACCCCTATCCACACCCTCTGACCACCACCACCCTGAACCCCCCTGCCCTGTATCCTACTCCCCTGCTCCCTCCCCCCTTACCATGCTGCCTGGACCACCAGTGGTCGGCGGCGCTACAGCCGTGCTGCCCTGCTGGAGCCAGCCAAGCCACCATGCAGCACAGAGCATTGGGTCAGGCCGGACTCTGCAACTGCACTGTCCCAGGAGCTCGCAGCCCCGCCGACCAGAGCATTGCGCCGGTGGTGGAGCGAGCTGAGGCTGTGGGGAAGGGGAAACAGCAGGGGAGGGGCCAGGGGCAAGCCTCCCAGGCCAGGAGCTCAAGGGCCAGGTAGGAGGGTTTCTAGGGTTACTGTATGTACATATCTTCCCGGAGATGTCCAGCTTTTCAGTTATTAATTGCCATCCAGGAGGATTTTTTAAATATATAAAAATGTCCGGAAAATATGGTGCTTTAACCGCTCCACTGTCTAACCCTTCTCAGAACAGGCCTAGACAATATGATGCTGAAATCACCATCGCACATGGGCTATATGTCTTCAGCAGTGCTGTGGCACCATTGCCACCATGTGTGCAGCTACTCTAGGGGTAGCAATAGTGGGAAATTTCAGGATTGAAAATCCTGGTATGGAAAAGGCCAGAGTGTTCACTCTGGCAGGTCAAGCTATGTTGAAAACTGAGCTGAACCAATGCTTGAAGCTAATGTGGACAGTCCCTTTCTGTGTGGTTCTGATCTGAATGTGAAGATGGCACTGTGGGACTCCCGCATTCATTGTCTCTTGGTGACTCATACAGCAGGTCCGTTATGTTTGCAAGAAAGGGCAACTTTTATGACTGTCACTGCATAGAACTCACTCTCGGATAGGAAAGGTCAACGTCTGCTCTCGTAGGTTCCCACTCTGGCCCAAATAAATTACCGTATATTACAGAGTAGTTAAGGGGCAAATGAGCTGGGAGGTAAAGAGGCTTTATCTGGAGCTAAGCTAATGCTACTGATGAGAGAAACAAGCCAGACAAGAATCCAACTCCCTCTCCCACGGCTCTATTCTTATCATTTGTATTACAGTAGTGCCAAGAAGTCACAACTGAGATTAGGGCCCCCTTGTGCTACATGTCATACAGCTCCGTAGTAAGAGACTGTCCCTACCCCAAGAGTTTACAATGTAAACAGACAAGACAGACAAAGAGGGGAGAGAGTGAAGGAAGCATCCTTATCGCCATTTTGCACATGAAGAAATGAGCAAAGAAAGTGATTTTGCCCAAGGTTACAAAGGGTGCCTTGCAGCAGAGCCAGGAAGTGAACTCAGATCTCCTGCATGCCAGTCACGTGCTTTAACCACAAGCCAAAATGACTTCCCTGCTTAGCATTGCTAGCAGAAGTAAAAAGGTCTTGCTGCCACTAAAGTTAACAGGCCTGACAGAACACTGGGTAACAAGGTGCCAACATTATTACCGTGATTTTTCTTACCGCAGCTCATTTCCCAGCTCAATGCAAATAGGGTCAAGTACTTGAATGCTTGAGGGGAGAATCTTTCCCTTTTGTCTGTGAGTCTCTCCACACTTGCTTCCCTTTTGTTTAGCAGTCTGTCTTCTCCCCTGAAGTCCTCTTCCAGCATGAGATCACATCTATGCTCCTATAGATCAATATATTCCCAGCAGTGCCAGGACTGCGTGTGATCTTGGGTATTTTCAAAGTGCCACTGGGAATGTGCTACTGAACAACAGGCTCCTTTGCTGCTGGGTTCACTCCAGGTGGGGTGGGCTAGAGGAGGCAGGAAGAAAAGAAGGAGAAAGTAACAAAGGGAAAGAGAGAGAGAGACAAACTGTAGTGGCATGAAGAGAGGGACACACATGGTAGAAGAAGGAAGGGAGACCAGAAATGAACCTTCAGGAGCAGAGAATTGTAGCTAAGAAGAAGGATAGTGATATAGATACACAAGGGAGAGGTGTATGTGTGTATGTATGTTTGTAACGAAGAAGCCCCACAAAATCTAGGGAAGTGGAAGAAACAGGGTCACAGATAAAGGGGAGCTACTGTTAATTTAGACAGTAGCCAGAAAAAGAGTGAAATATTCCTCTGACTAGTAGAACCCCACTATTCCACCTCTCTTCAAAAGAGTTTGGGGAAGAGATCCCAGTAATAACCTTAATTTTTACATTGAGCAGACGATGATCTCACTGTCCTGACAAATATCCACAACTCTGGTTTCAGAAGGTGGCATTTCCTTTATATATATTTCCTCTCAGAACCTTTTCACAAGATGCAAACTGTGTGTGTCCGGGCCACGCATTTGCATTCTCTCCATGGAAGGAGAGATAGAGATCACATCTCTTCTGCATAAAAAGATATTTGCAATGCAAGAAACTCCTGCTTGGTGTGTTTGATGGAGACCTAGATGTTCATGTGTGTAGTCAAAAAGCGTGGGGTCAGTTGCCAAGGAGACTATCACACTTGTGCAATTTAGATGCATGTATTTGTGGGATTAAAAAGCATATAAGGAGGGACGGAAGCCATGTTTAGTGATGGATCAGTTATCTGTATCTTTCTAAGGTGCCTGTCACCACAGTACGGAGGCACCAAACAAATATTTAAGAAATATTATTTTTTTGTTCTCCAAACTCCTTTTGATTCAGCCAACCAGGATTTTAAAGTCTTTGCGAGGGATGATGCTGGGTGTAATTTTCACACCCACGATTAATCTGAAATTATTTTATTTTACCAAATGCAATGCGACAGCTCTGAGTTATCCTGTGTAGGTCTTTCCTAAAGCAAGACGCACACAGCCATGTCTATTTCAAGCAAGATGAGATCTCAGCAGTACAGCACAGAAGGCCAATAGGGGGAAAAACTTTTCATTAACGATACAAAAGCTTCAAATGATTGATCTCTCTGGGGCTAGTGACTTCACTGGGTTTATGCTGCCATCCTCAAGGGTTTAAAAATGATGTTAGACCCCCCCCAACATGAGGAGATTGGCAATCCTGTGATTTACAAAAATTAAAAAAATGTGGGGTTCTTTTTATTTGCTTTCTGGTTTCTGAGCCTTTTGAGAGCACTCACTTTACACAGTCAAGCTTTTCTTTGCAACCATCAGGGATAGACACTTACCTAGTTTGTCTGGTTAAATGAAAGCTGTGATTCTCATGCAATCTCTTGATTTTGGCAGCTGGGGCTTAAAGATATTGCAAGACTGTGATGAAATCTCAAGAATTAGCAGCTCTGATGTTGACTTCAACCAACCAACCTTTATAAATTAACCTTATTACATTTATAATCAAGTGGGGTAATGTGGTCTGAGCTCAGCCATGGCCTTGCACCCCCAGAGAGTATGCAGTATACATAAATGCAACGGACCAGAAGATAGGGCTAAAAGGTTTTTTTTTCCACTACAGTTGACCATATAACGTGCTTGGTCACATAAACAACCAGCAGTGCAGCTAACCCCCAGGCTCCTTTGATAAGGTTAGAATATTAAAATGTAACTAGTCAAAACTATTATAAGCTGACTCAAAGTAGCCCCAACGGTCTCAACCCAGATTGTGACCCCAGAGTCAGCTTCTGCTCCCAAAAGGGGACAATCCAAATAGACATGTATTAGGAAAGACTATTATTCCCATTACAC
Source organism: Gopherus flavomarginatus (assembly GCF_025201925.1). NCBI lineage: Eukaryota > Metazoa > Chordata > Testudines > Testudinidae > Gopherus > Gopherus flavomarginatus. The sequence continues at coordinate 22,509,563 of NC_066631.1, read as the reverse complement.
ATGGGTAATTGAGCTCCAGGGAGATTAAGACTTTCCTGACATGTCACAGGAAGACCAGAAACCAGCATCCCCTGAATCCCAGTCCAGTTCATCAAGCCAAAGACTATCATTCACCACAGATATAAGGATCAGGTGGGACATACAGTAATAAATTAAAACTTAATTTTATCCAGTGTCATTTCTGCATTAAATATGCAGCAATGGGTGGGCTGAAAGGTCATTTTTCTTTAGGAGTCAGCCTATGACATAAGCCAACCAGTAAGAAAAATTGCAAAAGAATGAGCCTGCTAATTACGAAATGGTGGCTCTTAAAAAAATTAGATCCATCTTGACAAGGCATGATGTCAGCAGAGCTGGTCGAATAATACTTGCTGAATAATTTTTTGATTAACTCTGTGCTATTTTTAAATGAATTATTCAACAGATAATTTTCCAGCTGTAGATATCACTTTGCCCAACACAAACCAGTCATTTGATTTTTTTTTCCTTCAAAAGTGAGCAAAAAATATGCAACATCTTGAATTTAACATTAAATGTAAAGCACAAGCTCCCCATTGAGTCGGCATTTCAGTTTCGGGAGCCCTGTCAACGCTCCGAACTTCTCTCGACATCATAAATCCAGTAGTTACTTGCCATATTATGCAAAGAAAATGATACATCAACACGGAATTCATTGCAACCAATCTAATAATAATCCAACACATTATTCAGCATGACACTCAGTAAACATCTAGCACTTTTGAAGTAGCCCAATCAAGAAGAAATGGTGGAAAAACTGCAGGGGTAAGAATGTGTTTTTACTGGTAACTGAAAGTCCGATAAAACTCTGCAAGTGTGCTCTCTCAGGCTATGTCTCTTTGTCCCCGCAGCTCCCTTCACTTTCATTGTTTTAAATCATTAAATATGTCTTGTCTAATATACAATATGGTAGAACAGAGCGAATCAGAGCAAAGCAATCCATATATACAGCCGCACAGCATTTGTGACTGGGTTGTCAGGAGGGCAACGCCTTGTGTCCCTTCTGGGCACCACTCACCCAGCTGTGGGTCTCCGCTGGTGCGTCTCTGTCCCAGTGAGGTCCAGCACAGTGGTAATTTGGGCTTCCTGCCTAAACACCCTTCAGTCCTACCCCTTTCAGGCTGTGTAAGGGTCAAAGGTAATTAGGAACAAAAATAAACACAATTCAAAACCAGAGTCCTCCCACAAACCCTCAGTGGGGCCCTACCCTTCTACTTAGGCTTGTTTCCAAAACAGTCTGTGCTTCTGCTGATTCCCTTCCTGGGGTCTGGTCACCCCTCCCAGGAGGGCTGGTCTGGCTGGCTGGCGAGTTCCGTCTCAGTGCTGCAGCCAGGCTTCTCTCCTGCCAAGGGAAACAGAGCGCCATCTTCCCTCCTGCTCCGCCCTCAACTGGGCGAGGCCCTCTCCTGTTATCTGCTCTCTCCATGCCTGACATGAGGTGGCGCCAGCTGGGCCCACAAACCTTCCCTAACTTTTGTTGCCAGTGAGGACCCTGTCAGCTTCCTTAACCTCCCTGCTGCCATTGTGGGGACACTCTGCCTCCTCATATGGTCATTGTTATTTATCTCAGAGCAGTCTCTGAAGGGCCCAACTGAGACTGGGACTCCATTGTGCTAGGCCCTGTACGTACATAGAGGATATGTCTACACTGCAGTTGGAAGTATGTTTCCCAACTCGGGCAGATAGACACGCTAGCTTGACTGAAGATAGCTGTGTCACCAGAGATAGCACAGCTTGGGCTAGCCGCCTGAGTACAAGCATGCCTGGACTCCCGGGTACGTACTTGGGTGGCCAGCATGAACCGCTAGCCTGTGCTATCTCTGGCTACACTGCTGGTTTTAGTGTGCTAGCCCTAGCAGAGCCAGTGCATCTGCAGTGTAGATGTACACGTAGTAAGAGTCCAGCCTTGCCCTAAGGAGCTTATAATTTAAGCAGATAAAACAGACAATGACTAGGAGAAAGAAGGTACCCTCCTCATTTTACATGTGGAGAACTGAAATAGAGAGAGAAAAAGGCACAAGTGAAATTAACACAAAGTACATGCTTAAGTGCTTTGCTGACTCAAATCCTAAGTAACTTGCCCAAGTACCACAGAAAGTCTATGGCAGGGCAAGGAATTGAACCCAGATCTCCTGACTCTCAATGCCTCAATCATAATATTATCCTTCCCCATTATCAACATTCCTAAATAAAGTCATAGCTGCTTCTTTGGTTTGACAATTTCTTAAAAAGAGAGGTACCACTACACTTAGGCTCGAGGGGCTTGGTTCACTGCTGTGTTTTTCTAAATGAAAGCAAGTTCACAGAAAAGGGCTGAATCATGCTGGCATAACACTGGATTAACAGTGTGTGGAAAGAGGCCCAAGGTTTCTGCATGCAAGCAGAAAATACAGGGCCTAACCTGCAAACATTTACTACTGAAAGCAATCCCAGTGTACTGCAGGATAATTCAAAGTGGTGAGACTGTGCTCGACAGTAACTGCCTGCATAGTCGGGCACATAACTAATGAATCACCAACTTTGGCCCTGATCCTGAAAATACTTTTGCACATCAATACCTGGAGTATCCTGCGAGTAAATTTACTCATGTGCATAGATATTTGTGGATTGGGCCACCAAATTCAAACTGTCTTATTACTTAGCCATTTACCTCCAAAACAGCTAACCATAGACTGGAACTCATCTGAACCCCACTACACAGGAAAAGTCTTATTGACTTCAATAGGAATTTTGCTTGAGTAAGGACAGCTGGACTGTGATACGACGACCACGACCCCTCAGTGAGCTCCACGTGGCAGGTCTGAGGGGGTGCTGCTATTGAAGTCTATGGGCTGCATGTGGTCGCAGGTGTCAACCCACAAAGAGCACATAGTATGATTGGGACCTAACTTATTATTAAATTGATATATTACCCTTTCCAGACCAGCTAGATCTGTTATCTTTACGCAGAAGCATGAGATATCCAACCAGTCATTGACTTCCAGTGCTTCTGATGTGTTTCTTTGCAGAGGGAAATGCCCGCACTGTATATATTAGCCTTTGTATTGGCTTTTATAGCACCCTCCCCGCATATCCACCAGTGTCTAATGTTGGGATATTTTAGGGTTAAGTATAACAATAAGCTGCTAATGTGCTGACATGGTATTAGGGGACAAAGGCATATGTAGGCAATAGTCTAAATACAGGGAAACCCTGCTATAATGCGCCCCGCAATAACGCGAATTCGGCTATAATGCCATTGTAAGGTGGCTCCGGCCGCCCCAGGCCAAAAAAGAAAAAAAAAAGTGGGCGGAGTGCCGCGGAAAAGCAAAAAAGAAAAAAAAAGAAAAGAAAAAGAAAAAAAGAAAAAAACCCGCCATAGCGCAGATGAAGCACAACCCCCCCCCCCGCCCAAAAAAAAAAACGGCTGGAGCGGCGCCAAAGCACAAAAAAGAAAAAAAGAGAGTCTGGAGAGCCCCTGAAGAGGAAAAAAAACCAAAAAATGGAATGTGCCTTCCCCACTGCCTCTTCCTGCCTACCTCTGCTTACCCTTTCGGTGAGAAGAGCCGTTCTCCTCCCCAGCTGCTCCTCACTCTTCCTCTGCCCCTTGCACGTCTCCCCTGCTCTCCCCAAGTGTTTCCCTCTCTCGCTGCATGGCTGAGAGCCCCCACTGCTGGAGCTGTACCCTTGGGCAATCTGCAAATGAAAGTAGTTTTCTGCCCAAGAGAAATTGACTGGCTTGAAACGGTAAACCCTGCTATATCGTGACCACGCATTTAGAACAATACAATTTTTTGGACCCCGATCATCGTTTTATAGCAAGGTTTCACTGTACGTTGCGAATTCTTCAGTATTTCTTTGTCTAAAATATAAGTTGCCAGATTCTTCCCTTCTCTGTTGCTCATAAAGATTGATAAGGATGCGGCTGCAGAAGCTGCAGGAAAAATGCCCTTTGTGTAAAAGAAGGTAAAAGGAATGTTATCTTCCTCTCCTTCCCTTTCCCAGATACATAAACCAGCCCTGCCTTAGGGCCCCTTCCCCTCCCTCCCCTGAGCACTGTTCATAGCATCTTCCCCCCTCCCCTGAGAACTGCTGGTGAGGAAGATTTATGGCAACAAAGTGTTGCAAAGAAATGTATCTTCAAGGTAAAAGTATGTGTAATGCTATGAGTAACAGACAGAGGTGGGTTTACTAACAAAATGGGTGTTTTTATTCCTTAATAAGGGTTTTTGGGATGCTGTGACGGATGTAGGCGTGTACATACTGACTTAGACAAAAAGAATGTGCTGTAACTAATTCAGTGCTTACTGGACAATTGGGTCCAAGAGAACAAGTATCGCAATAAGAAGCCTGTACTCATATCCACCTCTGGGTCAATCTGCTCTTTCTTCTAACATAGTGTTTCTCACAAGGCACTGATAGTGTTTTTACCATCTAAGGCACAGAAAATCTCGCTTCCCCACTCTCCGCTCACTCTTACCCTTTAAGATGAGGTACTCTCAGTCAACCTCCTGAAACACACACACAGGTGAATTCTCTAGATTTATCACTGTTATTATTGCTCATTTTTACTCTTACATTTACAATAAAAGTAAAGGGAATTAAAAAAAAAGTGTGACCTTGAATATGACATCGCCAACCTGAAAAGGCTGAGAAACAGTGGTCTAAGAAAGGCATATCAGTCTTTAGGCTGAGTCTCTGTGTGGTGTAAGATTTTTCCAGGATATGTTACTATTTCTGCATTCTCATAACACATTGTGTTACCTGATGCTCCACGACTCCAACATCACTCACTCGCTTTGATGCCTACCTTGGCTGTTTTACTATGGAATCCAATATAACAAATTACAGTCTTAAATCCAAAATGGAAGATCCAACATGTTAACACACAGCCTATTCCACACCTCCAAGGTGAGTTCCATAACACATTCTTTTTATACCTTGCTTATTAACGTCCAGACTGGCTCCTGAGCAAATGAAATTATATATGGGAGCAGAGCTACATTTCACAAGACTCAAGGCCATGATATATTTCAGAATTAGGAGCTCTTCTGCAGTCTGCCAGAGTGTAGCCAATAAATGAGAGATTACTGTCCTCTGTGGAAGAACCTCATTTGCTGTGAATTATTCAAAAAATATTTCTGTGAAGTGAAGAAAATTGCAAAAATATAACATTATTTTAATCTAACCCCCCTCCCACCACAATTTTTCCCTTATCCAAACATACGGCATTTTTCTGCTGACTCTAAAAATAAAAAAGGAAGAAGAAAAGCTCTCTGTTTTCAGGAAGGTGTGTGCATTGGTGGGATGAAATATTTATCGACAAGACCCTTCCCATTTCTGATTTCCTGTCCATTTGTAAAGCAATAAATTCAAACAGAAATATAAGAGACCATCAAACCAGGGGTAGGCAATCTAGGGTACGTGTGCCAAAGGCAGCAGGTGAGTTGATTTTCAGTGACACTCACACTGCCCAGTTCCTGGCCACCGGTCCAGGGGACTCTGCATTTTAATTTAAATTTTAAATGAAGCATCTTAACCATTTTAAAAACCTTATTTACTTTATATAAAACAATAGTTTAGTATCAGAGGGGTAGCTATGTTCGTCTGGACTTGTAAAAAGCAATAAAGAGTCCTGTGGCACTTTACAGACTAATGGACATATTGGAGCATAAGCTTTTGTGGGTGAATACTCACTTTGTCAGATGCATGCAGTGGAAATTTCCAAAGGCAGGTATAAATATGCTGGCAAGAATCAGTCTAGAGATAACGAGGTTAGTTCAATTAGGGAGGATGAGGCCCTCTTCTAGCAGTTGAGTTGTGAACACCAAGGGAGGAGAAACTGCTTTTGTAGTTGACTAGCCATTCACAGTCTTTGTTTAATCCTGAGCTGATGGTGTCAAATTTGCAAATGAACGGAAGCTCAGCAGTTTCTCTTTGGAGTCTGGTCCTGAAGTTTGTTTTTTTTTTGCTGCAGGATGGCTACCTTTATATCTGCTATTGTGTGTCCAGGGAGATTGAAGTGTTCTCCTACAGATTTTTGTATATTGCCATTCCTAATATCTAACTAAACAATAGTTTAGTTAGATATTATAGACTTACAGAAAGAGACCTTCTAAGAACATTAAAATGTATTACTAGCACGCGAAACCTTAAATTAGAGTGAATAAATGAAGACTCGGAACACCACTTCTGAAAGGTTGCTGACCTCTGATCTAAACTGAGTTTTTCCTCCTTTTTGAGAAGCACTCTATTGAAAAATAGATCCAAGTGGCTTGAAACTTCTGCTACTGCTTTCCAAAGGAGGGTGATCTTGGGGATCCTTTCTGTGCTCTTTTGGAAATACTTGGATAGCCTGGTAATGGACCCAGTTGCACAATCTGAATGTAAGGAGGGACTAGGGAAATAGATCACCTGCTTTTGTTCTCCACTTCCTCCAGATTCTAAATGGGGGTGGGGGCAGCCTCCACAAGCGGCATGGAGGGCATTGGTGGGGCAAGGAAGGAGATGATAAGCGAGTGTGCATCACTTCCCACCAGCCCTGAGAAGCTAAGGGCAAAACTCTAATAAAACCTCAGGCATTCTCTTTATAGTCAGGCACCTTCTTTACAGGGGTCCCTGTGGTACTTACTGGCTGCAGCTCCAAAGGAAAGAAAGGCTGAGACCCAGAGCCAGCATGGGGTCACGGGGGCTTTATGTGGATACCCCAGCCTCTCATTGTTTTTTGGGGATCTGTAGCGTTAGTAGGTGGCAAACTCTGCTGCCAACAGAGCAATGGGGAGAATTACCCCAGAGAAGAACTCTGTGAAAGGTTCTTTCCCATTCACTGCTCCGCAGGACAGGCTCAGAACGCATTACCACACACTGAGGAGTGCCACATGCACTGACACCCACACACACAAAACATGCAGACACAAGCATGGAGACTTCTCCAGTCCCATTTACTCGAAGGAGAATTCCAGACTTGACTGCAACTAAGTAACTATGGGTTATCTAGATGTCCATGAGCCTTCTACTCTGCTGCGCTGAGGGAAAAGTGATTTTGCAAACCACTGTGCCCAAGGGTAATGGAAAGAAATCATGAAGGTGTGTGATGAGGGCTGGAGCTTTGTATTCTCTGTGGCCATCCACGCCAAAAATAGATTCCTAAGTTGAAAACAAAGGAACTGAGGGAGTGCTAAGAAAGGTATGTGACAGGGACTGCAATGCTGAATAGCTTTTACTTAAAGCCGGAAATTAAATGATAGGGCTCTCACCATGATTGGCCAGCCTATTTTCAAGACTGTCTGGCCTGCAGCAAAACCAATAGCGGCTGATTGCCAGTTCTAAATGGAAAACTGCCATTTCTATTTTCCATTCATTCAGTTGCAGAATTCCATTTGCTAACTACAAAGGATTGGTGAACTTTAGCACAACCAAGTAGTTTAAAATGTAGCCATCTATTTCAATGTCATTAACATCCACTGCGTTTTCACTAGGAAAGGAGACCTTTGTGGGAAAAAAAAGCACACACCACTAAAAACAGATGGGATTAAAGACTCAGTTGAGAAATAAATGTTTGAAATCAAGTAAATTCTACAATGATTTTGGAAATTATATATTCGGGTCTGGTGTAAATTGGCAGAGTTCCATTGACTTCAATGAAGCTGTGGTGATTTATACCAGCTGAGGATCTCACCCTTATGTACATATACATCTGTATACACACACACACACACACAAATACACTTGTATTTATGGGTATTGCATCTATAATCAATAATACATCTTATATTCAGATATGACACACACGTATCAGAGAAAGTATACCTCACACAAAAATTAGGGAAGTGGTAAATTATTAAGATGACAGGTCACTGATCCAGAGTGATCTAGATCACTTGGTAAACTGGGCAGAAGCCAACAATACGCATTTTAATTCAGCTCAATGTAAATGTATAAATCTAGGAACAAAGAACATAGGCCATACTTATAGGATTCATAGATTCACAGATTCTAGGATTGGAAGGGACCTTGAGAGGTCATCGAGTCCAGTCCCCTGCCCTCATGGCAGGACCAGATAATGTCTAGACCATCCCTGATAGACATTTATCTAACCTACTCTTAAATATCTCCAGAGATGGAGATTCCACAACCTCCCGAGGCAATTTATTCCAGTGTTTAACCACCCTGACAGTTAGGAACTTTTTCCTAATGTCCAACCTAAATCTCCCTTGCTGCAGTTTAAGCCCATTGCTTCTTGTTCTATCCTTAGAGGCTAAGCTGAACAAGTTTTCCCCCCCTTCCTTATGACACCCTTTTAGATACCTGAAAACTGCTATCATGTCACCTTTCAGTCTTCTCTTCTCCAAACTAGACAAACCCAATTCTTTCAGCCTTCCTTCATAGGTCATGTTCTCAAGACCTTTAATCATTCTTGTTGCTCTTCTCTGGACCCTCTCCAATTTCTCCACATCTTTCTTGAAATGCGGTGCCCAGAATTGGACACAATACTCCAGTTGAGGCCTAACCAGGATGGAACACTCTTCTTGGAAGCAGTGACTTTGAAAAAGATTTGGAGGTTGTGGTAGATCATCAGCAGAACATGAGCTCCCATCGTAATGCTGTGGCCAAAAGAGCTATTGCGATCCTGGGATGCACAAACAGAGGAATCTAAAGTATTGGCACTGGTGAGACCCTTGCTGGAATCCTGTGTCCGGTTTGGGAGCTCACAATCCAAGAAGAATTTTGATAAATTGGAGAGGGTTCAGGAAGAGCCACGAGAATGATTAAAAGATTCGAACACATTCCTTATACTGCTAAGTTAAATAGGCTTGAGCATCTTGAGTCTAACGAAGAGAAGGTTAAGAGGTGACTTGATTATAGTCTAAGTATCTACATGGGGAACACATATTTAATAATGGGTTCCTCCATCTAGCAGAGAAAGGTTTAACATGTTCCAATGTCTGGAAGTTGAAGCTAGACAAATTCAGTCTAGAAATAAGGTTTCATTTTTCTAATGGCAAGAATAATTAATCAGTGGAACCATTTACCAAGGGTTGTGGTGGATTCTTCACCTATGACCATTTTAAAATTCAGATGAGATATTTTTCTAAAAGATCTGCCCTAGGAATTATTTTGAGGAAGTTCTATGGCCTGTGCTATACAGGAGGTCTGACTAAATGACCATCATGGTCTCTTATGGTCTTAGAACCTATGAAAGAAAGAGAGAGAAAATGGAGCTTTATGGAAAGCCAGCCTTGAGGACTAAAGGTCTCTATTTATCCACAGATCAGATACTCCTGGACCCAGAGTACAGTATGCTTTGTCATACTCCCTCCTCGACACATCTCAACCCTGATCTGAAGTGATCAATAGCAGGCATGAGAGGATGGTTCAGCCTCTTGCCCATTCAGTGCTGGTGTCACTCCTGAGACGGCCAAAAAGGATGCCAATTGGTCCCCATTGTGTGATGGGGTTTTCAAGCTATCCTGGAACTGTTCTGAGACCTTTCAACTCATTTCACAGAACAAACCAAACACGAATGCTCATTTTTATTAAGATGGCTTAAAGTGCTAGTAGAATCCCATTTTGGGGACAGTTTTGAATGCTCCATTAGTAGGAAGGTCATCGAATAAGAGTGTTTCAGGCCAGATCATCTAGTCTGACCTGTGCATTGCATGCCACTAAACCCCACCAAGTTATCCCTACACTGAGTCAAATAACCTGGATTACACTAATGTATTCCAGCCCTCCAGAGACTAAACTGTTGTGTGCCACAGGCAGAGAATAGGAGGGACTGAGGTGAACCAATGCCTGAGGCCCCTGGAGTGGCAGGGAATGATTTGGTAAAATTTATCCAGATGAACCTACCAAGCGACCTGTGCCCCATGCTGCTGAGGAAGGTCTTTTTCTTAATGAAGGTTATAGTATAAAATAATAGACTACTTTTTTAGAAGAATTAATTATTTTTGGAAAATAGTTGTTTTTCAGGCCCCAACATTGACACTGCTGATCCAGGGCAGTTCATTTTCACGGCCAAACTAACAACTCCTGTCCTGACCGAGTGGCTGTGATAATGCTAGACATCATTTCCAACCTACCCGGCAATACCTAGGCTGTGGTGCAACAGTGTGGCCTTGTTAATTTCCAAAGCAAAACTCCCAGCCAATAGCAACACTGCTTGAGTAAGGGATGAGTGGAGAGCAATGAGCACAGCCTGTAATCAGCAATCAACCAGCAATATGCAGCTCATTACTTTGCAGATCCAGTGACGAGCACTGTATTTCCAAAGTAACTTGAGAAACACTTCAATATCAGGTACTGAGAATTTTTTTTTTAAAATACCAAGAAATGTTGTAGATAATAGAGACAATAGGGTGTGGCTAACATCTGGAGAAATTGTATGAAAGCTAATAAAGGTTAACACAATTTTTTAATTAATTAGCCTCTTATAGTTGGTAGGGCAACTTCCACCTTTTCATGTTCTCTGTATGTATGTGTGTATATACATCCTTACTACATGTTCCATTCAATGAAGTGAGCTGTAGACTACCATGGCTGCTACTCTGAAACAATTTTTAAAGAGAATCAGAAGCATCAAGTTACCCAGTGGGTCACTTTGATCCCGACATCCACAACGTCCACTGTTGTTCTCTCCCTTCCCCTGCTCCAGCCATTCTCTAGGTTCCTAGGACTCTAGCAGACCTTTCTTTCCGCAGTAAACACCTTGGGATACGCTGACTGCCAGGATGAAATCTTATAGACAGGATGAGGATACAGGCCCGCAGTACAGTCCTGAGCCCTGTCACATCAAATCGCAGAGTATACAGTACTTTCTGTGTTGAAAATTGTGTGGCTTCCAGGGCACCTAATACTCATGTTTGCATTTGTGTCAGTTATTCCGCTAAATCAACCAGTGTTATTCTTTCTGGATTTCAACTGCTGTCTAGTTTGTCAGTACTTTGCTTTTCTCCACATGGGGCTAGATCTTCAGCTGCCCCTGAGCCCTGCTTAGACAGCTAGGAAAGGGAGAGTTGACAAAGGTGGTTTTACACCATTTTTGCATTCCTCTAATCCCAGGGCCTACTGGGAGTCAGTTCAGCATAATTTAGAGCAGCCCCAAGGCAAAGTATGCCCGCTTCCTCGCACAACATACCCTCTATACTTGGTTCAGTTTCCATATCCTTGCAATCTTTGGTTACTCTACTGGGAATACCAACAAACAAATCAATTAGTGACAGTGGTTTCTGTGCCATGAGAAAGAATTCATTAGGATCGGTACTAAGGCCAACAAACTAATTTCAGAGCAGTCTGTCAAACAGTCTCCAGCTAAGGGCAGCATGAAAGATAGAGCAGGATGATTTATGCACGTGCACCAGGCAAGCTCAGTCACCAGATGGGGGACTTTCTTAGCTGGTGAAGTCTCATCACAGTCTTGCTCCTGCAGATGTTATGGAGGCTGGCACCTCACATCATCTGCTGTTAGTGCCCCCTGAGCAATTCCAGGTGATGGAGTACATTTCCCACTCTGGATCTTCACATGCCAAGAAGTGAAAGCTATTTCAAAGCCCAAAATCTGGAACCACTGATGCACAAAGATACTAAACACTACCAGCTGCTCTGTGGGCCTACAGTCCAGCAGGAGGATCCCATTAGGATGACATGAGTGTAGAATCCCAGCTCATCCTGCATTATTATGTTGAAAGACTACTGGAAGCACACAGGAGATTCAAGGCAGGAACGAAAGCAAGGATTTGCTCCAGTAAATGGGTTTGCTCAATGAGACCTGCATACTTATTAGTTAAGGAAAGTTTGTTTCCAACTAATATAGTGGAGAGATAGGACCAGCTTCTCCATTTGACAGGTAACTCCCTCTTCTAGCTGAGTTGAGCTGACCTCAGCATGAGAATGAGGACGGAGTGGCAAACTTGTACCTCTTGGTTTCGGGCATTGCTGGGGACCAGCACAGTCCCAACTTAAGAGACAGCTGCCCTCAGGGCTGGAGTACAAAACACTGAGCCTTTGTGCAGAATAGCCTGAGCACAACATGCTCCAGCCACACTCATCCCATGCCGCTGCCAGAGGGACATGCTGCTACTGAAAGGAAACTTATGTTGAGCTTTAGAACCTGATTAGATTCAGCAAAGTTGCATCAGATATAGCAGACCCACACTGCCACTGTGTGTGATGGGGCAGATAACCCTCTCCTTGCCAGTGTGGGTCCTAGCTAGGGCCTGTGGACACCCCCTCCCTGTTAAAGCTGCAGTAATTGTCAAGAATGGAGAGAGGCCTTAAAAGGAAGATGCCCAGCTCAGTCAGAGGCTGGCCAGGAAGGACAGCAGAGCTCTGCTTCTTCTTCACCAAAGGATCCTTGGTTCCAGCCAAGAGCCCGAGACAGCTTGCCACTTGAGCGAGCCTCCAAGTCGATGGGACAACTGGACCCAGCAAAACGAACAAAAAAAGATGGGTTGCACAAAAAGCCCTGAGTAGAAGGGTGGGGTCCTGCTGACGAATTCTTGGATGACCCTAGATTTGAATTAACACAATATTTCTTTTATTTTGGACTCTTAATACTCCTGAAGGGATAGGACTCAAGTGCACCACAGCGGGAAGGTTAAGGCATCACGGCACTGAACCTGTGAGGAGCAGCATCTAACCATCAGCTGGGCAAATTGCATCCTGCCAGGCCACTCTGGCAACTCTAGTACAAATGTGATGGAGAATGCAAGCATTGACCTAGTTAGGTCAAGACTTAAGAAAAAATCTGTAAGAAAATGCTTCCTTGGCTGCACCAACACAGAGCAACTATTGAAATGGATGGTGGAGCAGAACGCTCACCACCAGCGTCAGCATCTCCTACAGCAGATGGTCCCCAGCAGCAGCAGCTGATCTGAGATTTAGTTGTTCAGCAGCAACAATAACAGTTGTGCAGCAGGCCATGACCACACTGCAGCCTCTCACAACAACTGGGCCTTCCAGCGTGGATCCAGCAGGGGCCCGGGTAGTGGTCAGATTAACAGAGATGGGACCTGAAGACAGTCCAGAGGCCTTTCTTGAAACTTGGAATGCAGCAGCACAGTGATTGTCCCCACATCTTCCCAAGATGGCACAAGCTGTCTATCATGGAGGAATGCACAAGTCACGACATCCATTTTAAACTCATTAGATATCTCTGAGGAAGTGCTCTGCCAGAGATTTTGGGAGGAGTGATATCCTCTGGGCATCTGGCCCTACAGAAACTGCTAGACTGGTGTTGGTGGTTGGCTCAGACCAAAGAGAAAAACATTCAAGTAGTGGAAATGATTCTGCCTGAACAATTTACCGAGACACTCCCTGCCAGGGGAAGGAACTTGGTCTTATGCTACCAGCCTGAGGTAAAGGCAAAGTCATCAAGCTAATGGAGATCTATACTGTGGCTAGGACAGCTGAAGTGACATCCAGAGAGGGACCCGTGGGGCCAAGGTAAACAGAAACGGGCCTGGGGGTGGAGGTTGATATTCTGAAGAACCCTGTCAGAATTGTCCCTCACGAGGATTTAAGAGGCCTAGGAAGCCATATGGATCATGTACAACTCAGATCAAGGAACTGAACTTCCCCAGGCTGACAATGTTATGCTGTATCCCCTCACTCTTTGTGAGGAGCTAGAAATCTTAGGCACCTTCAGAAAATTTCCTACATGCACAAAGTGCCCAACAAACAACTTATAGTAAGGGGGCCCATCTCCAAGAGTTCAAACCCAAAGACTGGGTATTCTTGCTGCTCCCTAGTTCGGAGTCAAAACTGTTGGCTCACTGTCAGGACCCCTAAAACTCATTTTCCAGGCATGATTATGAAATCAGGCAGTTGGACAAAAATACCACAAAAAATGTATCATGTCAATCTCCTCAAGCCCAGGATGGTCTATTTATAGCCCCCTGCACTCCAGAATTAGAGTAGGGCCTCAAATAGCCAGCATCTCAGGCCCTGGGACAGTCTGTATTGGAGACATTCTCACACTGGAACAGAAGGTCCAAGCCCAACAGCTGACAGCCACTTTCTCAGTGTTTTTTTCCACCCAGCCTGGGAGAACTCACCTCACCTCCCACCACATCTCAGGTGAGCCAGGACACTGTGTCAAGGAGATCAAGAAGCTGCCATGGCTTCACTGCTATTATTTAAGTTAGATAGATCTAAACTTGCTTGGTTATGTATATACATGCTGAAGTCAGACCTCTGATTGAAGGGAAGACATACCCTATATTCTAGGAAGATGTTTTCACGGAGACGACCACCAAACCTATGTAATCAGAGTGCTTACCAGTGGCACAACTGTTGCTTCTACTTATGAGAGTCTTAGTGCTTAAAAATCTTTATAATTGACAATGGGAAGCTGCACATCCAGCCCTTTAAAAGGAAATATTGATCCTATTGAGCTGGAGGCAGGGGAAAGGGAACCCTAATTATTATCACCAGGAAAGCAGTAATGCCAGAAATCATTATTGGTTTCAATGGATTCATAAATCATTCTCATAACAGTGAGGAGTGGTAAGTGACGATCAATTTTCACTCCAAGGCATCAGAAAATGTGCCACCCTTATTGAAATTTGTGAACCAGATTTCCTTTCATGAATAGCAGAGCTTGAAAGGAAGCTGACAATGAGACTTCAGGTGAAGAAGTCATGCTTCAGAACACAGGCAGGTTTTCATGGCAGCTCCCATCCATACTGGAGCACTGGCAATTATTGACTCTCCTTTGTTTAGCACTCTTACTGCTATTGTGCTGTAATTTCACAGTCCAATCTTGTGATAGGGTCTTAATTGAATCTATAGTGTCTTTCTTTCCCAGGCTAACATCAAACCACTGACAGTAAGTACAATACTGCAGTGTTAAACCCTCAAGGGTGCGCCAAAGGACACCAAACAAAGAGCGGCGAAAAGTAAACTTAAAAATCTCTCTCGGGGCTGGATTTCCACAAGGTTTGAGCCAGGTCACCTATTTAAGACATCAAAACTAGCTGCTTCTTGAGACGTGAATGGAAAAATTGAAGGGCAGCTGCTGTGTCTGGGAACATTTATTATGAAAAGCCAGAGGAAAACGATGGCAAAATTATTACTACGGTATGTGAATGTAAGTTGAGTATTTGGGACAGATTCTCCTCTTCCTTAACCCACGCTGCTTGAACTATAGTGCATTCAGTTCTGGATCCTGCAATACCAGAACGAATTATAGATACTGGGGGGTGGATGCGGATAACAGTGACAAGAACTAAGAAGTGGAGGGATTGTCTTATAAAGAATGAGTGGAAGAATTAACAGCTTGATTTCAGAGGTCGCTAAGTAGCCAATACTTCCACTGAAATCAATGGGAACAGCAAGCAGGTATTCAACAGCTCTGGGGGAAAAAATCAAGCCATAGATATCTTGATTTGAATATCAGGTGAAGGGCGCAGGGAGTAATATAATTATTCACAAGATTTTAAACTTCACCGAGGGAAGAGAATTGCTGAAGGTGGTAGAAAAGAGTATAATTAAGAGCAGTGGGATGGAAATAAAGCAACGTGAATTTTGGCTGAGAACAAAGCAGATAGACAGGTAGTGGGAGAGCTTCCCAAGGGCAATGGTAGAAGCCATCATCGGAATGATATAAAATCAGAGCACCAGACGGGAGATTCCACGCAGTGGCAGCAAGGTGGGCCTAACAGGTCCTTTCCTTTTTAACTTCTAGGATTATATGGCTCTCATGGACTTCGCTGAGGCCTCAGTTCAGAAATCCATCCCTATTCAGCAAAGGACGTAAGCACCATGGGATCTAAACACATTCCATAAGTTGAGCACATCTTTAAATGCTTTGCTCTATTATCAGCATGGCTTAGAGCTCCATGGGGGAAATCACACTTCCCTACTTCACAGGGGTGCTGGGAGAATAAATACATTGAAGACCTGATGAGCTTTGAAATCTACTTGATGAAAGGTGCTATACAAGAGTAGGCATTATTTAATGGAATGAATACATCTAGGAGAAAAGTTACAATGGGAGAGATATTTCTTCCTCTTTCTCTCTAAACTACAGGAAAAACGACCTCGATAGGGAATATAACACCAAACAAACAGGATCCTACATACACAATGCTGTGAATTATTCTAATTCCACCACAAGCGATATAAGATAATGAAAACTCAATGTTCAGAACATTATTGTGCACAAACAAGGCTTCCTGCTCATTGCTGAGCCTCCTAGCACAGTATAGAGACTGATTACTTGGATTGGTCTCATTTGTCTTGCTACCCTGAGAGTAGAGGCTGATCTGGACTCTTCTCCAGCTCATACAGCTTCCCATGAGTCGCTGTTCATCTGAAATTCAGCAAGGACCAATAAATAAATAAAAACATTAAACTAAAATAAATAAAAATGCAGCCATGACTTCCTCCATATGAACATGCAGCAAGGATTGGTTTGAAAATAGAAATGTACTGCATTCTCACAACACGGCAAAAGGACAGGCATAACTGCACACACACACAAAAAAAGATCTCTACATCTTATCTCCACATTTAATAATTTAGAGCTCTTATCGTTTGTTCAGAAGATTAGCAGTAGCTTCTTCTGCATATTTTATGGATATGTAAAACAAAGAGCCACAAACCAGCGTCCAAATTGTTGGTGGATGCTTTACTAACCCTCCTCAGTAAAACATCCATGATTACGAAACGATCGAGGACTGACACCAAGTTCCTGCATAACAGGCTAAATGAGGATAAACATACTGTATGGAGAGAAGATGAACTGGTGGGGGAGGAGGAGAGTCATAAATCACATCCACTGGAGAGGTATACCTAGGGATTTGGGATTATATAATAGAAACTCTCATCCTATACTAGCTAGGTATGACAATGACAACATCGCACTGTAGTTTTTCTATCTATATCTATCACATAATAAAAATGTTTAGGGCCGGATCCTCAGCTGGAGTAAAGCAGCATACCTCCATGAATACTCTGTTGCTCTAAAACAGCTGAGGTTCTAGTTTAAGATGACAAGCCAAAATCATTATCAGTGCTGGGCCTTAATAGTATTTATTAGGACCTCTGCCCAAACAGTTGGGTGTTTGGATATAATAGGACCAGTGGCAGAACCAGCTGAGGCAGTGTGGTTAACATAAGGCATTGGACTGTGTAGCAAAGAGGTGTGGCCACCCTTGGAGATTGACAGCGAGGGACAACCAGACACACAACCAGGGAGGCCACGCTCACCATGCTGGAAGCAGAGGGGCGAGACAGGAACAGGAAGTATAAAAGGCAGGCCCTGTAGCTCAGTTGGCCTGGAGCTGCCAGGGAAGACAGATGCATCTCTTTTGCTGCTGGAGCCCGAAGAGGACTCTGGCTATACCGAGATCTGGTGAGTGCTTCTCAGGCCACCAGCTGACAAAGACACCAAGGAGCTGCCAGGGCTGCCACCTGAGGACTGGCCAGAGCTCCCAGAGCCACCAGCCGACCGAGACACTGACAAGTTATTTGGGCTGCCACGGGCCACCCACCCAGGGGAGACAGAGGACAACTACAGTGTAGAGGTACCAAACCCTGGGGATGTAGAAAGTAGCCCTGGGAAACAGAAGGCCCATGTCGATCTACTCTCTGCCCAACTAGGACACTAGACTGAGTTTGGTGTTCACCCCAGCCTGAGCCCTAGACTGTGCTTGATGCTCAACCCTGCCTGAAGGCCTGGCTCCTAGACTCTTATCTGCTCTACCCTGCCTGAGGGCTGGAGCTCTATACTGCTTGGGGCCCCACCCTGTCTAAGGGCCTGGGCCCCTAAACTGTTCACTGTTCTACCATGCTTGAAGGTTTGAGCCCTAGAGACAGCTAATTTCCCCCTTGTACAGATTGCTATTCCAGGTGCATGACAGCAAAGAGGCATGGACACCCTCGGAGATTGGCAGTGAGAGAGACAACCATGCACACCTACATGCTTACAGATGGGGAGTCAGAAGAACTGGGTTCATTTCCTGGCTCTACCAGTAGGTGTGGGGAGTGACCTTGGACAAGCCACTTCACCTTCCTGTGTCTCAGTTTCCCCATATGATCAATGGAGATAATGATAGTTAATTCCTTTGTAAAGGTTTTTGACATCTGTGGATGAAAAGTGCTGTGTAAGAGGCAGGAAGGAAGAACCTTGGTCCAAACTGCTCCCAGTTCTGGATCCGTGAGACAAAACCTTGGTCGCTGAGTTTTTGCAAAACCAAAACCCATCCTCTAGTATTAGTGGAATGGAATGGTTTAAAATGCTTCCAGCTGAGACTGAAGTTGGCATTGCCCTTCACCCTCAAGAAAGCTATATTCCCAGTGTGGTGGGTAAAGGAAAAACTGTAAGTGGAGGTCCCAAATATGAGTTCCTCAAAAGACTGACCGTTTCCATTCTAGTTTGGGGTTTTCACTCATTTCTACCAAACATCCTGATTTCCCACGTCCTCTGCAACATGGCTGTCCTGAGGATCTTTAGCATGGAGACCTTAGCCCTCAGTCAGCTTGTGTAACTGACGGAACCTTTCTAAGGGCAGAACCCATTCAGATTTGCGGGCTGACTGGATCCAGCTTCTAATTCTGAGCAATGTAGTAGACTTCCACTGTTCACTTGCGGGGAAGAAAAAAGGAAAGCAGCATTCAGTGATTCCATCTTTTTAGGTGAATCGAGATGTATGTTGTATATGTAAAGAATGAAAGTTCAGCAGCCTAGAGTTTTATAACTTCATAAAGTTAGCAGCATTGACTTACACATCAGCAACGCCAGTCCCTCCTGAGACACTGCAACAGGGAGAAATTCTCAGCTGGGCTCCACATTCCTACACAATCCACAGCACCCATTCCAGCCATGCTGTAAGTGGTGCTAGCTCTATAAAGAGATCATTCTGATCTGGCTGAAGCAAACCCAGCAAGGAGCTTGTGTCAAACTGACGTCCTTTTCTTCTTTCAGTTAGAATACATCACACAGGGAAGCACATCATAATATACAGTGACACACGTAGAGGGGACAGAGCAGGAGAAAGTTTTCAAAGTATTTCAGATCTTCTTTAGGAAACATAAATACAGAACACTGAATTCAGTCACAGCTCAGACTGCAATGTTCGACAATACAATCCACTCTCTGCAACTGAAACATTAATCCAGGCATAATTATCATATAAGATTAATATTTAAATGAAGGGTAATTTGTTTTCATTCTTCTTCTTTCTTCTTTTAAGAAACAGAGCTGTAAACGGAATGAAGAGATTTAGTTCTCAACGTGGATCTTTACCATTTATTAACAACAGCCTGGAATGATGAGCCATTGAGCAAACTGGGCATTTTCCAGAGCAATGGCTGGTGGGGGAGGGGAAAACCTAGTCCCTGAGCTCTGAATTTTGCAGCCATTACTGTCAATTATACACCCCACTGTGAGAGCAAAAGGAATCTCTATCCATGCCAGCTGCAGCTTCATCCCCCTGAATTTTGCAGGGGCGATGACTACTGCAAATGCTGAAGGAGAGAAAAACCCATATCAAGTTGAATCGTAAAGAAGTGATTGAAATTCTAGCCTAATGTTTGGGGACATTTTGAGTAATAGTAATAACAATAATAGTCAGAACAATATTTAGCTCGTCTGTAGCATCTTGCACCTTAAAGTGCTTTATAAAGAGAGACCATTATCATTCCCTCATTTTGCATATAGTGAAACTCGAGTGAGGTGCAAGGACTTTCCAAGGGCACGCAGCAGATTAGCAGCAGAGCGGAGAATAGAAATTGGGGTGAAATGCTGGTCCCATTGAAGTCAATAGGAGTTTTGCCATTGGCTTCAGGGGGTTAAGATTTCATCCCTGCCCATTGTCCTATCCACCGGGCCGCTTCCAGCCAACTCTAGGTGCTTTGTCACTATAATGAAAGAGGGGTTTAGGGCCCTTTCAGTCAATCCCAGTTCTAAATGCATTGTTGTCCTCTGCACTGTTTTCAGTAATCATTGGCAGAGAACACATTGGCCAGCAAAGAGCATCTCTCTCTGTCCCCCCTTCTTCTCTGTATTTCTTTCCTTCTTCTCTTAATAACACAGTTGCCTAACTATTTGTTTGCACTCACAGACCTGTGCCAGGCTGCACAAGCAAATGCAGGCCTCTGAGTATGCCCGCTATGCTCTTGGCAAAGAAGGGGCCAGATGCAAATCAGTGGAGCTATGCCAACATAACACTGGAATAACGCTGGTGAATCATGCCCAAGGCCTGTAATTCCTTTCCCCTTTCCCCAGTCTCCACTCTGTTTATCTCTCTTCTTTCTTACTTCCTTTTCTGCTGGAAGCCTTATAAAGCTACACAGCAAGCTTTTGTTAAATTAGGGCTCTGGATAATAAGCACCATGTGGCTGAAGCTGAGCTTCCAAATGTTGCAGGGCTCAAACTACGTTCTCAAAGTGTTCCTAAACTCCACAGGAACAGAGCAGCAAAGAAGCTCCCAGGCCCCACCTGCCGAGTTTAGTAGTTCCATGGTGAGATATATAACCCTGTACCAGTCGTTCTCCATTTGACTGAAGTTCCCCAGTAGTCTCAGTTACCCAGAGCGGTAGAGGAACAAAGCTCTTGTGAGGCCTAGGAGCATCACAGGCGTGACTCTTCCGTCAGAACAGCCCCAACTGGCTGTTGGTTAATGGGAGTTTGGAAATGTCAGATTTTGTACTGAACTGGGATTTGTACTGTTGGTGGCACTAACTGTTCTGCTGCCATTCTGGGTAGCCCTAGGTTATATACCGTTTCATGATATTTGGTGTTTTTCGAAAAGAGCCCCAGCTCTTGAAGACATGTGATAGGCGAGAATCACAACTTTTATTTTTTTTTTAAAGTAGGATTCTTGTCCTCAGGCTTGCACAGAAAGGCTTGAAAGTGGTGAGTGTACCCTAAAGACTGAAACCAGAAGGCAAATTTTGTTCAAAGACAACAAAGCATGTCATAAACATTAATTACCTTGTCAGCAAAGTATTATTATCCCTAGATGGAGGAACTGATGTACACCGAGTGTAACTATTCTATTTCTCTACTATATAGGTTCTTATTCTGTCCTCATCTCTACAGTAACTCTACACTGTGCCTTCCAGTAGTTCATTAAGTCATAGGACTAATATCTCTCATCTTTGTTCATTCTCTCTCATCCACTTCCACAGGGGAGCATTGTGTGTACACAGTCTGTTTTGGTAGGGTTTGTTTTTGAAGGCACATGCTGGTCCGTGTTTATGTTTCAGAAGGCAGGTTGAAGAACTTGTGCCTTCTACTTGGAGTGGAAGTGGGTGAGGTTTGTGATAGTCATTTGTTCCTGGAGGAGTTCTTTCCACGTTCTGGGACTGGATCCCAGGAAAGTTCTGTCTCCTGCACAGGTGAACTTTGCCCACATGGTAGAAAGTTCCATTGTGCTGGACGAGTGAAGCTATCGACCACAGTCTTCATCCCACAGCTTTAGGTGATCTCTGCATACCATGGGTCCAGACCATTGAATATCTTGAAGATAAGGACTGAGACCTTGAACTTGACTCAATATTCTATGGAAATCCAGTGTAGAGAGTGGAGGACAAGTCTGAAATGCTCATGGTAGCTGGCTTTGCCAAAGGTCTTGAATAAAATCATGTGAAACTGCACATTCCACTCAGTTTCCATATAAAACCGTATGTTGGTTCGAGTTTGCTCAGAAAACTTGCAAACCTTTTGGCAAACATGTGCTGGATTCCCAAATCATGCAAGATGCAGAGCCCTTTCCACTCCCAGTGGACTTAATGGGAGTTACAGGGCCATAGGCGTGTGCAGCACATTTCATTAGGGTGTGCATCCAGGGAATTTTTTTTTTAAGGTGAACATCATAAAGGTTGGGGTGCGGGAGGGAGCGTGGGGTATGAGAGGGGGTGTGGTGTGCAGAAAGAGGCTCAGAGCAAGGGATGCAGGGAAGGGGGTTGGAGTGCAGGAGGGGTGCAGAATGCAGGAGGGGGCTCAGGGCAGGGAGTTGGGATGCAGGAGGGGTGCAAGGTGTGGCGGGGGCTCAGGGTAGGGAGTTGGGGAGTGGGGTGCAGGAGGGGTTTGGGCTCCGGCCCGGCGCCACTTACCTGCAGCGGCGCGCTTCTTGCCTGCCTGCCCTGGCCCCACGCTGCACCGCTCACCACATCCCTGAGCAGCCCCGGGGTGCGGGGGCACGTATAGGGCTCTGCGTGCTGCCCTTGCCACGCTTCCAGGCACCTCCCCCGAAGATCCCATTGCCGCGGTTCCCCATTCCCGGCCAATGGGAGCTGTGGGGGGTGATGCCTGGAGCAACACAGGGATCCATCTGTGCCAGTCATTTCTGAGAGCGGTGCGGGGCTTGTGGCACCACGGGGGGCAAATCCCGTGCGCACGCCTATGTACAGGTCCTCAGCACCTCAGAGAAATGAGCATTTGTTATGAGCTGGAATTTTAAGTAAATACTGCTATAAATTATCCAGTACGCTAACCCTAAAGACTTCAGGGTGACTGTTGCACAAAGTAGCATAGAAGATCGGCCCCCTGGTTACTGCTACTTTATGTCTCTACTCTGCCACACAAGGTGTAATGATCGAGAAACTGACAACAGCTCATCAAGAGAACAATATCTTTTTCCTAAATGAGGGATGGAAATCTTTATCCACATAGCTGACTGTTCTATATGCCATGGTCAGCAACTAGCAAAGCAGCACATAAGGAATGGAACTGCCCTGCTGCAGCTGCACCACTGTTAGGAGAATTCAGTTCCTATTTGCAGAGAGCGCTCTCAGTGATGCACACAGAACAGCAGATGAGGAGACCAATTTCCTTTCCTCACTGTTTAAAATTTCAAGAGCTGTGCTTGGGAACCACCAGAGTTATAGTGCACAGCACTAAAAAGACATTGAGAGTAAATGCACAGGAAAGCCCTTTTGTAACTTGAGTAACTGTATTCCATTAGATTCCCCTAACAAAGGCATGCGCGCAAATAACTAAGAAAAACAACAAAACAAATGTAATGTCTGGGTTCCAAAATTGGCTTGGGATTGAGGATTTTTTAAAAGCAGCAAAGTGTCCTGTGGCACCTTATAGACTAACAGACGTTTTGGAGCATGAGCTTTCGTGGGTGAATACCCACTTCTTCGGATGCATGTAGTGGAAATTTCCAGAGGCAGGTATATATATGCAAGCAAGAAGCAGGCTAGAGATAAGGAGTTTCAAAGAGAAACTGCTGAGCTGCAGTTCATCTGCAAATTTGACACCATCAGCTCAGGATTAAACAAAGACTGTGAATGGCTTGCCAACTACAAAACCAGTTTCTCCTCCCTTGGTTTTCAAACCTCACCTGCTAGAAGAGGGCCTCATCCTCCCTGATTGAACTAACCTCATTATCTCTAGCCTGCTTCTTGCTTGCATATATACACCTGCCCCTGGAAATTTCCACTACATGCATCCGACTAAGTGGGTATTCACCCACGAAAGCTCATGCTCCAAAATGTCTGTTAGTCTATAAGGTGCCACAGGACTCTTTGCTGCTTTTACAGATCCAGACTAACACAGCTACCCCTCTGATACAGGATTTTTTATGTTTTGAGTCAGGCAGATCTGATATGGCTGAAGCTTTCAACATATTCATAAATGATCTGGAAAACGGGGTAAACTGAGAGGTGGCAAAATTTCCAGATGATACAAAACAAGATAATTAAGTCCAAAGCTGACTATGAAGAGTTGCAAAGGGTTCTCACAAAAGTGAGTAACTGGGCAACAAAATGGCAGAAGAAATTCAATGTTGATAAATGCAAAGTAATGCATATTGGAAAAAAAAATCCCTTCTCTACATACAAAATGACAGGGTCTAAATTAGCTATCACCACTCAAGAAAGCGATCTTGGAGTCATTGTGGATAGTTCTCTGAAAACATCTATGGTACTCAGTGTGCAGTGGCAGTCAAAGAAGTTAACAGAATGTTAAGAACCATTAGGAAAGGGATAGATAGTAAGACAGTAAATATCATCATGTCATTATATAAATTCATGGTACACCCACACCTTGAATACTGCATGTAGTTCTAGTTGTACCATCTCAAAAAAGACATATGAGAAATGAAAAAGGTACAGAGATGGATAACAAAAATGAGGAGAGATTAAAATGACTGGGAGTGTTTATCCTGGAAAAAAGAGACGTCTAACGAGGGATATGATAGAGGTCTATAAAATTATGAATGGTGTGGAGAAAGTGAATAAGAAAGTTTTATTTACCCCGTCACATAACACAAGTACCAGGGGTCACCTGATGAATTAATAGGCAGCAGGTTTGAAACAAGAGGAAATACTTCACACGACACAGTCAACCTGTGGAACTCATTGCCAGGGGTTGTTGTGAAGCAAAAACTTTAACTGGATTAAAAAAAATTAGACACGTTCATGGTCAATCAATGGCTATTAGCCAAGATAGCCAAGGGTGTAACCCCATGCTCTGGGTGCCCCTAGGCCTCTAACTGCAGATGGTGGAACTGGATGACAGGGATTGGATCATTTGACGATTGGCCCTATTTGGTTCGTTCTCTCTGAAGCACCTGGCATTGGCCACCACTGGAAGACAGGATATTGAGCTATCTGAACCATTGGTCTGACCCAGTATGGCCATTCCTATGTTCATATGTTTCCTTTTTGTAGCCTCCCATTGAAATTTATGTGTTTTCAGGACATCACATTTCTTCTATGATTGTTCACCACTGGTTGTATGAAGCTCGATTAACCAATGTAAGGAACAGAATAGAGAAGCTTACAATAGGTTGTCCATTATCTGCACATTGGATCTGTTGGAAAGATGAAGCTAAGCGATACAGGTCAATTTTTAAAAAAAAAGTGTTCCCCAAAAGGAAACATTCAAGATTTAGCAAAGCTTGAGGAGCTACATGACACAGTGACTTACTTTACTCTTGAGAATGAATTCAAATCGAGCCTTAGGACACAAATGGAGATGCATGTGGAGATCTCATCCTACCATCAACCACCATTAGAGATAGCATGTTTAGCGATCAGTCCAAAAGGGACCCCAGGCTGGAGCAGTAGGAATGTAGCAGACTAAGGTAGAGGTGCATGGCGGAGTCGGGCTCTAGAAAATGCTCCAGGTCCCTCACTTTCACAAGTGTTTAGTACATTCAATTTTTTAAGAAAATGTCATAAGATCAGGTTTTAGTCCCACTTTTGTAAAATAAAGTTAAACTTCATGAATCCAGACTAACCTATAAAGCTCGAGGGCAGCAGCTCTCAGTGTGTGCACACACTGGGCACTGCCACCGCACGGGCAGCTGTCAGTCACATGGAGCCTCCTGGACAGCTTTTGCCACAGATGAATCCAAGTTTTTTCAAGGGAAGCCGCAGTTCGCTGACTTTATGACATTGTCCCCCCACCCGACTCCTGACATAACCTTTAACCTAGTGCTACTTAGCATTGCCCCATGAATGTGCTCCAGCCACGAGCCGGAGAGAGGGCTGAAGAAATGTCGGCCTCTGTGACTAGCCAGTCTTTGGCCTCGCTTCTGAGACTGCCAAGAAGCATAAAGTTGACACCTTTCCTCCAGGACCTATGGAACAGTGCGTATGGAACCGACACACGTGGTGGTGTGTCCCATCTAGTGGCACCGAGACCCCTTAGAGAGAGAGAGAAAATGAGTCTGCTCTTAGCTAGCAGACGGTTGGCTTTTAGCTCATGCGGTAGAGACTCATGCACTAAGCTCCAGAGGTCCCCGGTTCTATCCTGCCCGCCGATGACTGGGGTCTGTCGGCGTTACACTTACATAGAACTACTTTCCCCTGTAGATTTCAAAGTACATCAGAATATGGATAAATATCCCTATTTTAAGTGGCAACAGAGACAAAGAATTACCATGGTGCCTCCTCCAAACTCTTCCCTTTTACAACCTGTGCTCCTCCCTTCAAGCTCCATGCAGTGGTTACCTCCTTGGCACAAGGGGTGTTTAGAAAGCACCTAGAACACTGTTATTCTTTGTTTGCTGGGGCAACAGCAATCACTAGAACTGGATTTAAAATAGTGACCTTAAGGTGACTGTCTCCAAATGCCTTTACCACTCTCCTAAGGCATCTGGTCCCATATCCAGTTTAAATTGTTGATGTTTTAAACTCCATTATTAATTGTCCTTATTTTGTTTTTCTATTTTTCTCTTGTAAATTATACATTTTCCACTGGATTTGCAAAGGAAAAATAAAAGAAACAAAGCCTTTAAATTTACCTGAAATTTTAAACACACTCAGGTATAAGAGAAACTATTTTGTTTCAGTCTTGCAGCTGGAAGTTTGTGCTTCTGTCTTCTCAAGGGCCACTTCAAAACTCTTTGGAAAGGGCTGTTTAAACCCTTGCAGAACTCCTGGCATGATCAGATGAGGGAGTTAAAACTGAGTACCTTTGAAACACTGAGCCTGTGGGTTCACAGCAGGGATTCTCCTGCAGGCCTTGAGGGTCACATGCCTGCTACATGTTGATGTGTGTTCAGCCTTGTACTTAGTTTTCTGCTGTTCCTTGGGAAAAAAAGGGGATGTGGGGGGAAGCCTTGGAATGTACAGGAAATGTATATACTGCACTTTGCTTGGAGGATGTGTCAAGGGAGAAAAAGAAATGTCTTTTGACAATTGCTAGTCATTTTGTGCCCACGCAAAACACCACGAGAGCTATGTTTTCCTTCCCTGAATGCACAGAACACACGGTGGATGAATCACTCCAGCAAATTATCCTTTCAGTAATTTGTGGAAGTAAATTGCCACTGACATCACAAAAACAAAGTGTAACCTTCTGATTTTCTTAACATATAGTGGAATGTCCCTTAGACACACTCTGCTAAATGGCATATTTTAAGCTGTACAATATACCTGGTATCCTCGCCTTTCAGCAAAGATTGAAGAGCAAACACACAACTGAAGTCTGATATTATTATTCCCTTATTTTTACAAGATACACTACTCTTAATTTACTAATATACCATGGAGCATCATAAACCGTATGAATTAAACTGCACAGAGTATATCTTGAGACATTAGCCTTGCTTATTTTACCTGGGTTTGCTCAGTTACTCTGTAATTTGCAAAATGCATGCATTTGCAATGCTTCCATTTTTTTAGTGGGAGTGAGGTTCTCCTGTTTAAAAAAATCCAAAGTAGACACTCACTTGTGCTTTATGAATGTGACCAAACTATGTTCCATGGAGTTCTACAATATGATCTATGGCATAGAGGTTATGTCCCATGAAGTTTACAATCTCCTGGTTGGATCATGATGAAGCATCGCATGCTGGGACCTGTCGTCTACATAGGCTATACCTCCATATTAAATATAAGGAAAATTGGAATTTGATCCATGCAATATAAAAGCATTAAGGTAAGCTGCAATATCATGCCCTCTAGTCAACAGGCCCTGCCATTGGTAAAGCCCATATTTACATGGCTGCTCTTAAAAGCTGGTCATTCTGAATACAGCAGTTAGATATGGGGTTTTGTTTGATTTATATTCAGCATATTTTCAGTGGGATTGAAATCAAAGTAAAAATGCCTGGTCTCTAAAGGTGACCAGATTTTCAAAATGAAATGACAGCCTGTCGTGTTATATCTATACCTTTAAAAGGTGTCTGTTAGTCTGAGCAAGGATGAAGAATGAGCTGAATATGAGTGAAAAAATGTAACGACAATGAGCAAAGTAGCCTCTCTCAAGGAACGGGAAATGTCTGCCTGCCCCAAGGCATGCTCTAGGGCTGTGTATTTTTCTATTAGACTCTTCAAAGTTGGAAACTGGACCCACATTGAGAAATTAACAGCAATGTCTCTCATTTGGGGTTTTCCACGGTGGCTTCCGCCTCCCTTCCATTCTATGAGACATCGTCCTTTATAAAGAGACTGTCACTAACTGGCCTGCTTTTATGTGGAATTAACAACTTCAGGACAAATATTTTTTTTTCTGTCCTGTTTCTCTAACCCAGGGACCATTTCACACAAATGGACAAGAGCAGTATGGCTTAAATCTTTGACAATTAAGCAGCATTAGCGCATCTGTGTGTGCAGAAGGAATGTGGATTCCTTTAGAAATGCTCCTGTTATTTTTTGAAACCACCTTATGGGAAAGGATTACTCCCCGCTCAAGGGTGAAGCACTAGATCAATCCCCCTGCTGCCTCTTTTGAATTAAATAACTCCACATGTGGCAAGTTTCATGCTGCGGAACTATTTCCCCCCACTCTGCCAGGAAAACAACGTGAAGCTCCTAAATATATTTCAAAGGCAGCCTAGGGGAGACATTCTACCCAACAGCCTATACACATTCCTAGCATCAAGATCCTGACTAATAACAAAAGGACACCCTCCTTCCAATCTCCCCCTAAATAAAACCCACAGTACATTCCTTTAAGAGACTCAAGTGGACAGAGAAAACCCTGGGAAAAAAAGCAGAACCAATGGGATATGAAAATAATTAAAGCACAACATTTTCCCTTTTAAATATCCAACTTGAACCCCCTTTGCACAGATGGGCTTTTAAAGACTTTATGTGTAACAATGACATGGTTAGGAGAGCAGCTCATTCCGCACCATCAGTACCTGCTGTCAAGATAGCACCAACCAGAGTCATTAAACAGCAAATTAGTAAGGGATGCAGTCCTGTAAATTACATTCTCATCTTCTTGTCCGATACAGAGCTCTACTTTAATATCTAAGTAGGATCATTGCAACCCAAGGTGCTTTTCTTCTGCTGAGATACAAAACCAACTAGCGGCTGGCCGCCAGGCTTAGCATTAGAAGGGTTTTATTTTTAAATATTTTCATTGGGCAGGTGCTTCATGTTCCTTCCCAGAATAAAAAATAAAGGACCAGCTGAGCTACACTTAAAACTTTGGATAGTATAATAATGTAAATTAGGAGAGTGATTTTTAATGACATTTTTATACAGGCAAAAGCTCAAGTGTGGACAAAGTTATACTGGCAGAAAAGTGCTTTTGCCAGGATATTTATTTCACTTGGGGAACTGGTAAAAGCTCTACCAGCAAAATCACTCTTTTGCAGGTGTAGGTTGCATCTACAATAGGAGGATTCGCCAATATAGCAATACCAGCAAACCTCTTCTAGTGCAGACTAGTCCTAAGCAGGTGACATGAAATACAACTCCTATGGTCAAGGAAGGATTAAGGAGGAAAAGAAAAAATGAGGGCAAATGTATATGAAGGCGCATTTGTTGAGACTTCTTCAACTGGTAGGACAAAACAAGAATTGTCAAGAGCCTGCAGGTGTACACTGATTTTTTGTTGTCGGGAATGTCAGTCAGCAGATCTGGCTTCTATTCCAGCCTCTGCCATGGACTTGCATTTCGCTTTGGACAAATCATTTACAGCCAAATTCTGCTCAGTTACTTTTCAGCAAAGCTCAGATTCAGTACAGCTTTTTAAGCACCTGCTTACCTTTAAGCATGTGAGTAATCCCATCCCTGTTCAGCAAAGTACTTAAACACATGCTTAACTTAATCCACGTGTTTAAGACCACCTCTGTTCAGCAAAACACTTAAGCATGTGCTCCACGGTAAGTAAATGCTTAAACTGGAATGTGTTTTAAAGATCAACAAGATCTTAAGAGCTTTGTGGAACTGGGACCTAAATCCAGAGTCTACTGAACTCAACGAAGAAGATTAAGTGAATTTGACGCTTAATCTTTCTGCACTTCAGTCTCTCCTATCTGCAAAATGAGACAATGCTTGATATATGCCTCTCAAAGGTGTCGTGTGCCTTAATTCATTAATATTTGCAAAAAATGTTGAGCAATCATCCTCGGATCGAAGGTGCTAAGTAGCACAAATATTTATCATCACTGGTAGTCCTATCCTATACAAGTCCTATCCTGTATTACAATGATATTCTGTTGCCTTTGAAGTAATAGTCTTTACCACAGTCTGTCTGCATGTCGGACTGAGATTAATTCAGCAGAGTTCAACTGAAACTGAAGGAGAGGAGACAGAAGCAAAGCCCTAGAGAACCTTCTCCATAGCATTTGAAGACAGAAGAGACAGGCTCCAGAGCACATCCACTGCCCAAAAACTCTGAAGGATATCAAGTTACAATCACCACATCATCATTTCTGAAAGCTCCTCTTGACTGATCTACCCAGAGGGCAGCACGCTATTTGTGGAAGCACCTGGGTTTTCGAAATTAGCCATTTCACATATCACATAACCAGCAATCCTTAAATGAACGCAGTTATGGCTACACTCCTACAGAAACACTACACGAAGGGGAACTAGATCTCCTCTGTTTTCAGCTGTGGTAGAAATGCAAAGGTCATGGAAGACTGTGCTACACCGAAGTGCTTACAAGGCATTGACTTCAGTAATTTGCATCAGGCCCATAGACCTTTCGGCACTGATGGTCATTGCACACCACATGAATATCGTCAGTACAGCAACTGCATTACAGAAGTGTTCCGTCTGCTGTTGTATTTATGTTATTTTTGAAAACTGTCTGCTTAATATTCTGCAAAATACAGGCACATATTTTGATTGCCTATAACTGGCAAGTGACAATTGGTCAAATTCATCCCTGGTGTAACTCTGCTGAAGCTAACACAGCGACACCAACTGTCAACATGGCAGCCTGGTATCTTACATTTAAACAGAAAATTTTTGTCCTTGAAGACTCCGCAAAATTCACCTGTAAGCCACTGATAAATATGGATTCCCAAAGAGCTAATTTCACAGGGTAACTTTTCAGAGCAGAACTCTATTTTAACATGAGGGAGCACGGTGTAGGGTTAAAGCCAAGAAACAGCAAATCAGGAATTGTGGGTTCTAGTCCCAGCTGAGCTGCTGAACTGCTTTGTGATCTCAGCCAATGAATACAAGAGTCTAATACACTATGTTGTCAAGGTTGCATTACACAATGCAAAAAGGAAGGGTGGTCCTGCGTTGATGATGGCTGGTTAAATGGTTAGCTGGTGATCCTGCGATTCAGGAGCCCTGAGTTCAGTTCCCAGCTCCTCTGTGATGTTGGGCAAGTCACCGAATCTCTCTGTTCCCCATGTGGGTAATAGCCCTGCCTCGCAAGGGTTTGATGAGGATAATGGCTATGTAGTGGTCAGGTAGTATGGGAATGGGCACCTCAGACAGAAAGGCACTCTCAGTTTGGGGAAACTCACAGCTTGACAGAGGGGTAGGGGGGCACTAAAGAAATCCAAAGGTGCAGATGGTTGATTTACGTATTTACTCGCTTCTTCTGGGCATTGTAGAAAGGGTCAAGTATGAAGAAGAGCTCAAGGCAGAGGCGGTGATAGGGAGAGAGTTTAATGTGACATAGAAAAAAATACACAGAGAGGGCACTGGGAGAAGAAAGCAAGTGGCACAAGTCATCTAACTGCTGTGTGCATTAAGACAGAGAGAGGTCCAGTCCAAAGTCCTGGCTCACTTCTTGCTGTCAGGCGGTGTGGCCTAGTAAGATCAGGCGCTAGCCTATGAATCAAGATGACCTGGGTTGTATTCCTAGCCCTGCCACCCAACTATTGTGTGATCTTGTCCACGTCTCATTACCTCTTTGTGTTAATGTTTCCACTCCCATCCTTTGCTTTGTCTCTTTACATTGTCAACTCTGAGACGGGAACAACAACTTACTCAGTTTGTACAGTGCCCGGCACCCTGAGGCCCTCACCGGCAACCTCTAGGTGCTACTGTAACATAAATAACAATGATAATAGTCACGTGAGGAAGTTAGGCTCTGAAGTTTGTAATTTACAGCCATGTTTGGAATATTTTTGTAAGTCTTTGTTAGCCATTCCCTTGCATTTTACTTACTCTTGGTGCTGTGGTGATCTGCCCTTCTTTACTTGCTGTAGACTTTCAATCTTCTTTAGGATTACTAAAGATATACAGATGAGCGTCTTATCTTTTACAGGAATTATGTTTATAATAAATACAATGTTTTCCTCTAGACCGACTGTACAAGAAAAGCCAAACAAGAAACATGGAGAGAATAACGAGAAGGGTGAGGGCTGAGGACAGATGGCTGGCCAAACACGTTTTAATCTGTAGTTAGAATTTGAGAGCTTATGTTCATTATGAGCGGCATGTTTTAGATTTCAGATGTTGATGCCTGAGGGGCCGGAGGGGAAGTTCATAAGAGGCCTTGGGGCAGACTTACAAAGGTATTTTAGAACCTAAAATTGCAGTTAGTTGGGATTTACAGATGTACCTAAGCACGTTAGGCCCTTAACGCCTATTGATTTGTGCTTACAACATGAATTAGCTGTGGGGCAACTACTGCCAGTTGTTGACTTTTTCACAGTGACTATCGTGTACCCATGGCTTTTGGTAGCAAAGCAGAAAGGTAACTGTCCATTCTACAGCTGGCTCTGGTGCAAGTGACTGGAAACTTGGACTCGTTACTGGGCTTAGCCTTACTAGAAAGAGAGAGAGAATGGACACTCTGCTTCAGAGAAGAGCTACATGTGTGATCAAGAGGCTAGAGGGGTGGTTTAGGAAGAAGGAGTCAGGGCTTGCTCTGGTAGAGTGATGATCCAGCAAAGCACTTAACTTAAAATATCTAAATGGTGTGCAAAGTAAACAAAGTCTATGTAAATAGTCCCACTACTCATGTTTAAAGTAAAGTGGATGCTTAGGTGCTTTCTTAGATCAGGGCCACTGCACTCAGCCCCTTGCAGGATTGGGCCCTCAAAGAACTAAATACATAATGGCTAAAAGGTGACAAGGGTGGAGACATAAGAGAGGAAACATTGTAAGTTTCTCTAGTAATTTGAAAGACTGAAAAGGAATTATTTAGGGTAGAGCATGGGATATGGCTAGAAGTAAATGGCAGAACTAAGAAAAAGGAAACATTATGCTGAATATCACATACAACTTTCTTACAATGAAAGCTATTAGCTTGCAGAACAATCTTTCAAGGAAGTTATAGAAATGACAGGTAGTAATTTCCATATCTAGACTGGATAATGTACTAGAAGAATGAATTGTAAGGGGGGAAAAATCTATACTGGTAAGGAAATGGGCTGAGGGACCTGACATTCCTGACTGATGGCCAGTAGTTACTTAAAGGTTACGCTGTTTCTCCACACAGTCACTGCATTCCCAAAAGAGCATCAGTCTTCAAAAGTTCCAAGGTATTAACTCATGCAGGTGAAAGAAACATTCCTATAATAATTCCCTCTACCTCTAGATTCTTCTACTCATTAGACAATGATGAACGTGTTTGTGTGAAGCCAAAAAGTATAAATTCACAAATGAGCCTGCAAAAATAACCAATAACTGTGAAATGCGTAAACGAGTGACGAATTTGTGAAATTCAGCAAAATGAGGTGAACATTTTACACAGCAGAAAAGAATCGCAAAGTGCTGCAAAGTCTTCAGAATCACTGCAAAATATATTTTTAGTCAAGAAATAAATCACGCAAAAGTTTCCTGTCCCTGGTTTATAGAGTTACATATGTCAGAACTGCAAAGAGTTTACTACCTCTACTAAAACGCTAACTAAAATTAAGCAGTTGAAGAACAAGGACATTCCCATTTTCCAGGGAAAACGCACTGTGGCCACCAATATTTGTAATATTTCATGAAATGCAGCAAAGACACATATTGTAGAATTTGAGCCGCACAGCACAAGCCATAGGGTAGGGCTCTTTCAATCTCTCCTGTTAAAGCTCTTCCACTTTGCACTGGAGCAGAGCAGGGCTGGCTCCAGGTTTTCTGCCGCCCCAAGTGGCAGGAAAAAAAAAAAAAAGGCCAACTGATGGCACTTCAGTGGCAGCAGCTCTATTGCACCGCTCCTTTCTTCGGCAGCAGTTTGGCGGTGGGCCCTGCACTCCCTCTCTTCCTCTTCGGTGGCACTTCCATGGCAGCTGAAAGAGGAAGAGAGGGACTGAAGGACCCGCCGCAGAATTACCGCCGAAGACCCGGATATGCCACCCCAATAGCGGCCGGAGTGCTGCCCCTTTGTATTGGCCTCCCCAAGCACCTGCTTCCTTAGCTGGTGCCTGGAGCCGACCCTGGAGCAGAGATTTGAATCTAGGTCTTCCACATCCCAGCTGAGTGCCCTAACCACTGGCCTAACGGTTAATGGGGGAAGGATGAGGCCTGGACGCCAGTCCCAGCACCATTCTTGTGATGGACATCTAATACCTTCTGTGAATATAGCCAGAACAACTGAAACAAACTCTGCGGACATTTCCAAAGGGGAGTGTTTTGATATTTCCCCTTTGTTTTGTTTTGACAGAAACAATTTGCTGAAACCAACATAATTTTTTGTCCAGCTCGGCTGCCATGCACTCTATGGTTCAACTCCACAGCTCTCAGTAAAGTTTGTTCCCTGTTTATCATCACAGCCACACACTCACTCACTGCCCAAATCCCCAAATGTTAAGTCAGGGAAATGTAAAAAACCAAACACAGGCAAGTAATGGAACCCATGGCTCTGTGACCAAAGTCCTTTTGTGACCATTAGACAGGATGCTGGAAAGCACAGAGCAGCATGCTGGATTTTCTGTTTTGAAACTATTGAGTGAATGGGGATCTGTACCAAAGCTCCATGCTGAAACAGCACAAAGTTGACAATATTCAGCATCCATCTACAGTAGTTTCTCCTCCAAGGCTTTGAAATGTATTGGAAGTCAGCCAAAGATTTTCTACTCTGAATGCAAAGGGCTCATCAGCCAATATAAAGAAGCTGTTTCCTTGAAATCCCTGACTAAAGCTGGGCTGAGTACTCAGCTTGAAAGGGTAGGAAAAGCCCAGCAGAGACATACATGTGCAGAGTACTATATCTGTATAAAATCTCTTCAAGTACAATAGCCACATATGCAGCATGTGTTTGAATGAGAAACACCGGGGGACCAAAGTTGTGCGGTGACAATAATAGGTTGTAAACCACAAACTTTTCAAAGTGCAGTATGTCAATGAACACAAGGGAACTTCTGGGGCGCAGCAGCAGGGTCCATGTGGACAGTTAGCACACATCATGCCAGAGCGCTGTCGATTTAATACCCAGCTTCCCACAGGGGCGGCAAGTTTGTATAATTTTTGTTGGTGCCCAAAATGGGTCCAAATCTCCCCTCCCCCAACCTGCCTTGTAAGCTGATATCTTTTAAAAATAATGTAAAAATGTGCAGGCTCTGGGGCGGGGCTGAGGATGAGGGGTTTGGGGTGGGGGGGGTCAGGACAGAGGGCTGGGATGCGGGGGTGAGGACTGCCAGGTGGGGCCAGGGATGAGGGGTTCACAGTGCAGGAGGGGGCTCAGGATGGGGATGCGGGCTCTGGGGTGGCGTGGAGCCAGGGATGAGGAGTTTGGGGTGCAGGCAGGCTGCTCCTGGCTGGGGCCAGAAAGGAGGACTCCCCCCAGTCCTCCCACCCCAGGCAGCACTCACCTTGCACCACTGGCACTGCACGTGCCCCTAGGGCCCCTCTCAGGTCCAGGAAGTCCCCTCGCCTCCCCTGTGGTGGGTGTGGAGGAAGGGGGGCTGCCATCACCTGCGCACCTCCTCCCCTGCTGCTGCCCCTCAGTGTAGCCGGGGGATGCGGCTGCCTCTTGCCCAGCATGGGGCAGGAACGGTGACTGCAGGTAGGGGGCCCCTGTGCTGGTGGTGGGTCCTGCCGGAAAAGGGAAGGGTCCATCTGTCCAAGGCAGAAGGGCAGGGTCAGCCTGCCCTGGCACTAGTGTGTGTGTGTGGGGGGGGCTCTAGGACCCTGCAGTGGCAGTTGATGCCAGGAGCCTGCAGAGCGAGCATAGCACGGAGCTGTAAGGTGCAGCTGCCCAGGGCACAGGCAGGGATGCTCGGGGGAGGCGTGCAGGGGCGGCAGGCGGGGCCAGGGGAGACAGCCGGCCCCGAACATTGGTAGAGCCGGGCCTCTGTGCTCTGAATACTGCTGGAGCCCAGGCACCACAGGCCGACATAACTCGCCGCCCCAGCTTCCCATGCAGCAAGTATTCGTGCACATATGCCCTATGCTTTGCTGGGCCTTAGGTCCCATCTGTAAAAATGGGGTAATAGCACTTGCCTACCCCAGAGGTATTGAGGGTTATGAGCCCTCAGATATTGTAGTGTGGGGGCCATGTAAACACCCAAGGTAGATCCTTCATACAATTTATAGCTGGGGACTGGGAATCAGGACTCCTGAATTCACATGCTGTCTGTTAATGACGTGCAAAGTCGCTTTGGGTATGTCCACACTGCAACTAAACGTCTGCAGCTGGCCCCATGTCACCTGACTTGGGCTCAGGCTGCAGGGCTATACAACTGTGGTGTAGACACATGGCTTGGGCTAGAGCCCCAATTTCAATACCACGATTGTATAGCCCTGCAGCCTGAGCATGAGCCAAAGTCAGCTGATACAGGGTGAGCCGCAGCTGTTTAATGGCAGTGCAGACATACCCTTTGCTGCCTCACTATACCCCTGGGAAGTAGCTAAGTATTAGTAAACTCATTTTATAGATCACTAAACAGGGAGAGAGAAGCTTTTTTCCTCCATGTTTACAAAGAACTGAAATATTTGAATAAATCATGCTATATAGGTGGACAAAATACTACTATACCAAATCTGTATGTTTGTTGGTGATTGGTTCATAATGTTTTCAGTACCGAATGGCAGGTTTCTTTCAAGAAACCTGTATTAACTATTGTTTCAAAAACAAACTTGAGGGTGGCATCGGCGTGGGGGAAGGGGTTACACTGACAAATCAGGGTACCATACTGAAACATCATGATAATTAGTCATACACACTGTACATTTATATATAGCCTCAACAGTATTTGAACCCAGTACCTTGGGCTTCAGCTTCCCAGCTCCCAGAAATTGTAAATAAAAGGCAGCTTCTCTCAGGGAGTGAGCAGGCAGGACACTGAGCACTCTTTTGTTTCTTGTACTGTACCCGTCTAGGGAAGCATGCATTTTAATTTGGTCTGACACTTGGATATATTTTTAAATCTGATTTTTGCATCCCTTACGCACAACTCAGTTAATTTCCAAGCTGGGAGACGTGCTTCAGGGTGCTAATTCTAAGGAACAGAGTCAATTTCTCTATATATACTACACAGATGCAAAAAATTCTTTGGCAGAAGTTTGGTGTAACCTACATGGGGTCCTGTCCAAAGGAAATTCGAGATCAAGAGCAGAGTAAAATAAGAAAGCAATGGCCTGGTGGATGGAGAGGGGATGTCAAATGCAAGATTTGCCAGTTCTTTAACCTTTACCAATGTCAATATTTGCCAAAAAGTATATATTTTAATGGCAAGATTTTCAAGGTTACTTCTTTGACCACTGCATATTCATTCAAGCTATATAAATGTTGTGCATTGCATAGTTAGAGGATTTGGACAGTTCAACCTTGTTATGAAGTGATCTAGAAATGACTACCGTGCTCTTTGACTGCAGAATAAGAGGAGACAGCCAAGGATGGGCTTGGAAAGTTATGCACACCACGAGGAGACTGCTTTTGGAGTGTTCATGTCTCTTCTCCTTCTCCACATCTGCCCAGGCAAAGCAGAGCTTCAGAGCAGTAGGAAGATGCCATGGGAGAGAGAAGGTTCAGCAAGTATTGTTATCATTTACAACCCCCGCCCTCATACATCGCCAGTCCTCCACACCCATTAACTACTATGGGGGCAAATAAAGAGGCATTAAGATGTATCAGATATGACGAAATCCTGGATAAACCTTACTGAAATAAGTTTAAGTATTTTAGGGGGTGATTGAATTAAAAATGCAAATGTGTATAAACTATTGAGGAATTACATGTAATTCCATGGGGGAAGGAGGCAACAGCCCTCTAGGAACTAAGTACAGTAGGGATTGGTTAGGCAAATTCACCCAGGTTGTAACTCCTCCACAGAACTACCACCACCTGGAGAGATGCTCACGTATATTGATTCAGACTGGATTCTCCAGGACAAGACAAAGAAAGGAATGTTGGTTAAATAGCCTGAGTTAAAACTGACACAGGGCCCTCCTTCTGATCCAGCAAACAGACAGGACCTGTGGTCTAAGGGGGGCCCAAACCTGACGGAAGGGTTGGTAGGACTTGGTCCACTGAAGCCCCATAAAACTAAAGAGCTAGTTCCGAGCAAAAGCTGTTATAAACTGTTGACCACAGAAACAACCCCTGTGTGGGGTTTGAAGGGCTAATCACCAACCAGAGCCCTTGCTGGAGTCAGGGGGTGATATCTGGAAAGTTTATTACCATGTGGGTAGGGTATTTTTTTAATTGTTTTTAATATGTTTTCTCTGTCATATTTTTATCTTAAGAATACACGTGATTGCTTATAAAGGGCTGTGTGGTCACTTAAACCTGTGGGCCATTACACTATGTACTGTCTCTGAGGAGAGAAGCAAAGCAGGCCTGCTGAGGCCATCTGTCTTTTGTTGGGGAATAACATGGTGAAAGCAGGAAATATCCTAGTCAGAAGGGAGAAACTGCTGAACATTTGGTCTTAATCTTTCTGTGACTTGGTTTGCTCAAGATAAGCAATATTTACCACCACTCTCTTTTAAAGGGGATGCTACGAGGCGTAACTTAGCCACACTAGTAAAGCACTTGAGAACACCTGGATGGAAAGTATTACAGAAGAGCAAAGATTAATATTATCCTGGGAGGAACAATCCCATCTTGGCTAGAATATTGTAGGAAATTAACTAGGTGACCTAAGTGGTCTTTTCCACCTCCAATTTACCTGGAAACTAGGGACTAAGGCATTTTTCTGCTCTAGATTCCCGTATCAGTGTTGTTCTTCCATTCATGTGTGAAAGCCACCATGTTGGCAAACATCAGGGATTGAACCAAAGACCTTTACAAGGAAAGCCTAAGTCTCTACAGCTTGAACTAAAGAGTCAGGCTCTGTAGGTGAGGACGGTAACAGATTTGCATCCTCTGTGGATCAGGCTCAGACGGGTATATGTGAGACACACTAACCAGTGAATGACACATAGAATTCCCATACCATACATCAAGCCCAGGGAAATCCACATACAGAAATAGATCAGAATATCTAAGTCAAGATATAAGAAGAATTTTTTCTTTGGCTTGTTATTTTGGGAACATTTTACAATCTGCCTTCACATCTGTCCTCTCCCAATAAAACATTCTGCTAAACTTGGCCTTTACACTCTTCCCATTCCTGGGCACTGAACTCGAGTAAATGATAGGCAATGAAAATATTACCGGAATTCATTCATATGTTACAGTAGTGGCAAAAGTTGACCGTTAGCAATTAAATGTAGGAAATTAAAAAGTGCTGTCAACAGTTTCTATCTCTAAAGGTTTCATTTCTTCACCATCCTCACTCCTGTTGCTTTAAGGAGGAAAAATGCTGTGGAAGTGATTTCAGTATTTGAAGTGTCAATAGGGTCTGCCAAGCTTTAATCAATTCGCCTGTCTGTTAAGCTAGACGGGCGTAAACTTTATGAAATAAACACCTGAGTTATTGAGCTTATTGTTAAAATACTGCAAATACCCCCAGTGTGTCAAATGCAGCATTATTTAACTATCAATTTGAATCTAAAATATGCTAATCCACAGAGATGGAAAACTACTGTTGTCAGGCATTTCAGTGTGTGGCTGTGACCTTCATGAATGTGAATTCTTTTGCCTGCTCACTTTTTAAACAATCCTGGAAAAGATTTTTGGGGGAGGGGGCTTGAAGTTCATACTCAGAAAGGTTCTATGTCCACTAATCCAAAACCAGTTGTGGGTAACCTACCAAGCTCTGAGAAAACTATCAGATCACAACTTGAAACCAACTGATCCCCTTTCTTACCATGATCGCAAAGCTCTTATTACCTCAGAGAGAGGCTGGACTACTGTGGCAGCCTAAATCTACAAATGTACATCCAGCTGAGAACACTGGAACCTGCTAAGAAATAGGGAAGGAATTCACTTCTCTTTGGTTGCTCTGCACAACCAACTCTGGAGCAGCTGTAGAAGAGAAGATTAACGTGCGTGGAAATAAGGGAAATAGATTTTAGTTTGTGCATGGTCAAGATTTTGAAACATGACTAGTGATTTTGGGTGGCCAATTCCAGATACTTTAAAGGGACCTGATTCTCACAAGGCAAGGTGCTCAGAACTTTCTGAATATCAGACCCTTTAAATTACTAGAGCCGGGATAAGCAAGAATCAGGCTGGGGTCAGGAGGCAAGAGTTAGAATCAGGTCAGGTGTCAGACACTGGAGATCAGACAGCAAAGTGTGGTCTGGAATCAAAGGAGGCCAGAAGTCTGTATGGTTGCCCAAACACCGCTGTGGGCCACCCTCCAGGGTAAAAAAGTGTACATGGGCCAATCAGTGAGCCACAGGGTGCTATCACTTTGGGGGTACTCCTTTTGGCACTTAATCTTCACAGTACGGCTTGGATGAGGCTATGCATGCCTGCTGGTATTGATGTGGGACTGTCAGTTGTCCCAGGCTCTGTAAACCTGGGTTCTAGTCCCACAGATCCATACAGAAAGATGTAATTGCATTGAAAACATATCAGGTTAGTCTGACACGATCTATTTTCTATAAACTTACATTGTTTGTTATAATTATATTACCCTCTTATAATTCTTTATTAATCAAGTCCTGAATCAACCACTCCCTTGTCTTCCCTGGGATCAATGTCAGACTGACAGGCCTATAATTACCCGGATCATCCTGTTTAATCTTTTTAAATGTTGGCACATTAGCCTTCTTCCAGTCTTTTGGAACTTCCTCAGTGTTCCAAGACTTATTGAAAATCAACATTCATAGTCCAATGAGCTCCTCAACCAGCTCTTTTAAAACTCATGAATGCAAGTTATCTGAACCTGACAATTTTAAAATGTCTGACTTTAGTAGCTGCTGTATAATTTCCTCTTGAGACACTAGTAGAATAGAAAGAGTATTATCATAATCATATGATATTACTATATCATACCCCAAATATAGAACTAAAATACTTACTGAACACTTCTGAATGTATTGAACATAGCTTTTATGTATTAATATTGATAATTCTATTTATTCCTAATATACTTTAAAAACTCCTTATTGTCCTTAATTCTGTTGTCCATTGATTTCTTCTTGTGTCCCTTTGCTTCCTTTATCAATTTTCTACAATCTCTATCTTCTGATTTATATTCATTGCTATCAACTTCCCCTTTCTTCCATTTGTTATATTGTATTTTTTTATAACAGCCTTCACTTTCCTTCTAAACATCAGTTTTTTTAACCTATATGACCTTTTTCCTCAATTGTGAGATTGTAGCTTTTTGGGCATCTAGTAAAGTATTCTAAAACAATTCTCAATTATCATCAGGGATCCTAGAAATCCATTTGCCATGTAAAGACATGGAAAAGCACAGAATTTAAGTTTTTACAGAAAATCTTTGGTTTTTACATTTTGTGAAAAATAAGAAACATTAACAATTAATTATTAATAGTTAACATACTAACTAAATTTTACTGAAAGTACCCAGTGTCACTTATTCACTGTGTGCAACCTCCCCCTCTTGTGGCTGATTTTTGAAAGCACTTTAAATTTACAGTGGAATCCTATTTATTGTATCTAATTGGGACCAGGGCCAGATTGAATAATCAAAAATTGGGATAATTAGGAGAACTGGCAAAGAGCTTTCCATCTCTTATTTTAAGATGGGGCAGGGGGAAAGTTTGGGAAGTCAGCCGCCTGGAGATGACAGCTAGAGCCCCAGCCACTGTCAGCCCCAGGCAGCTGGTGGTTTCGGTTAATGTAAAGAGCCAGATAAATGAGGTTTTACTGTATAACAATAAAACATTGTGTTCAACTGATACCTTTGTATATTGTGGCTAGAGAAGCTAAAGATCAGTGTTTCATTTTAATTGCACAAAAATGCAGATTTTTTGGTTTTTTGTCTGAGAATTTTGATTTTTTTTAATAATGGAAAATTAGTATCCCTGATCATTGTTCATATTTTTCTAATTGAATTCCTTCTCCTAGCTGATCTGGCTCGTAATTGTTTTCAGTTTTGTGAAATTGGCCCTTTTGAAGCACCAAGTATACATAATACTGATGTGGACTTTATTCTGTTTGTGCATCATAAGTGTGATCAAATAATGATTATTTGTACCTAAGTTGACCTTCTTAAAGAGGCCCTGAAGTCTACCCTATGGGATTTATATCTGACAGTCAATCCTGACTAAATTAATGCAAATGTGAACTGGCAAATACTGCATCTGAATTTGAACAAGGAAACTATAACTTCCATAGAAGCAACGACTATGATGGGAAGAGTGAGTACTATGGGAAAGAGAAGGTGAACTGGCAGATCTGAGGGGGGAGCCTGAGAGTGCAATTTCAAAAACTGTAGTAGGTTTAGATTTAGACATCTGTATTGGGGGCTTGATTCAGCAAAGCATTTAAGAACATACTTAAATCCATCGCTCTAACAGATTAATTTTAAGCAAGTAGCATTATTTAACTTCTAGCAAGCGTTTCAGTCCATCAAAGTCCATAGCATTTAAGTATTTGCTTGAATACTTTTTGCTGGGCCTGGAATATAATGGATACTGCAGGTCAAAACTGGGGAGGTGCATTGCCAGAAATGTGTGAAGACAACTTGCAGGACATCTAGCTGCAGTACCATTGCCTCTAACTGATAATCAGTTGCTCTCCTTCATGAGAAGCCATGTTGACATATAAACTTACATTTAAAAAAAAAAAAAAACATTTTCACCCAACAGATTGAGCCTTTCAGACTTTACAACATTCTGCAATTTTGGAAGTTCTCCATAATTATGAACCATATAAAACCCAGATAAGTGTGCAGTCAAACTTCTAAAACTTCCTTTATAACAAAATCAGGTCTGTATTTCTGGCTAACTGCACCAGTTTGTGATACTCTGTGGAGCATATTTTCTCCTATTTCGTTAGAGCCTACTGTAGCTTTATCTGGTGCCAACAAAAAGAATGTTCGTTACACTCACTAATTTCCTTCCTCCTCTCAGAGTGTAGCAAGAGTAACCAAGTGGAGGTTAAGTATATACATATTAATGAAATGCAAATAAATAAATCAAAGGTTTCAGTGCTTACCTGAAGTAATATTGTTTTCTATCCAAATCCTCATAAAATGTTACAAAATTAGAAAGCAGTTGGTGGGACTTTAAACTTATGTAAAACAAAACAAGGGGGCTCAGGGAAAGACAGAAGCTGTGATTGACCCCCAAAATGGCAGAGGAGCAAAATAAATAATGCTGTTTGAGACCAGGCTCTTTGAGGTCAATTTAAAAGGATGAAATGCCATCTCCCAGCCTGGTGTATTCTTACTAGCTACTCATTTCCTGCAAGCCGGAATCATGATGAATGACTCTTCCACACCATCCATTTGGCCCAGTTTTACAGCACAGCTCAGAAAATTTATTGGATTTTGCCTGAAAAAGAGACAGCATATAATAACCCTTGTCTAGGAAGGATAAATAACATGCTGAGTATGGAGAGAAAAGCATCTATCTGTTAATTGTGAGGCACACTGAAAAGCTGCCATGGGTATGATGTATTGGTGACAAAAAAAACTTCAAACTGGCTTCCAGCATGATCCATTCAGCAGGGGTGTCCATTTCCAACCAGGAAGTCTCTCCTGTCATTCTTCATATTTACAATACAGTTCCGGTTAGCACTCTTAGCCATGCTTTTACTGTGTGGTGATTTTATATGTGTAATGATCTTTACCGCAGTTGATGTTCCCTGTCCTCTTCAACGGGCCCAGGACATGGCAGCTAGATCTTCTCATGCAAGCCAAGTCTGCTGTGCAGTAGTTGCCCTGGTTCTGCCATATGCATCAACATTTTCAGTTTTGTTTATACCTGGTGTAACTCCACGGGTTATAATGATACTTTCCATTTATACAGGACTTTTCATCAATAAATCGAAAACCACTTTATTTGGATAGGTAAGTATCATCAGCCCCCAGAGGAGTGCATATAATGGTGATTCTTTTATACAAACAAGACTAATCCAGTGTCCTGGCTGACATTCATCAGATTCCAATATATCCAAAGCCTTGCACCAAGTCTTGCAAAGTTCATATGGTCTGTCATATGTGCTTACACAGTCGCTGCATTCTTCACTCATTACATCAGTATCTAATTCATTGTTTGGGACTCCCTTCACGATGTATTGCGCAGGAAAGTCACAGTCTTTTTTTAACTGTTCCTCATGTTTTATAGATGCACAGAACTTAAGGCCAGAAGAAATCATTAGATCATCTAGTCTGACCTCCTCCTTAGCACGGGCACAGAACTGTACTTTACTCCCAACAGGCTGCGACGCACTAGGGAGCGGGGCGGATTGACCTGGGAATGTCATCTAGTTTTACTGGGATTATCTGCATTGGGGGATGGGATAGCAAGGGGTGACTTTACTTGAGGGACAATACCTGAGCCTGGTACCTGAGCCAGGAGGGGGGTTGGGCCAGGTGACACCTTTGCTCGGGAAATTGGACAAAGGCTGGAGGAGGAGTCGTGGGGAGGGGAGTGAGACTGCTGGAGGGAGGGTTTCAGTTTTGGGCTGGCTGGGAAAACAGAGGGAACCCCAAGGCTGGGGTCTATGCTCCTTACCTCCCAGAAGGACCTGACTAAGGGGTCCTGTTTATGCCTACAACATCTGGTTGGACTATGTTCCTGTCATCTAACAAATCTTCCATTCCACTGTCTGCTGAGAGTCACGGTGAATAGCAGGACATGGGAGTGCGGGGCCCTGACTCCCCCACACGCCGTGACACAGGCTTTGCAATCTTCTGCTTCAGTTCAACTCCCCCCCCCTTTTTTTTTTTAAATATATTAAGACTATATCAGATCTGATCTGCACAGAACTTCCCCTGGCCATTTTTCAGCATTAGATCTCTTGTTATCATTTGTATTAAATTACCATAATTCAT
Source organism: Gopherus flavomarginatus (assembly GCF_025201925.1). NCBI lineage: Eukaryota > Metazoa > Chordata > Testudines > Testudinidae > Gopherus > Gopherus flavomarginatus. The sequence continues at coordinate 22,464,714 of NC_066631.1, read as the reverse complement.
AGAGGTAGGTTCCAGCCAACATTGGAGCCTCACTGTTCTGTCCATTATGCATATACATAGTAGAAGGCAATCCCTTCCTCAGAGAATTTACATGTTAAACATAAAAAGACAAAAAAAAAGTGGAATAAAGTAATTATTAGTGGGGGAAAACCGAGGCACTAAGAGCCTAAATGACTTACCCAAGGTTACACAGGAAGTCAGTGAACGAGCTAAGAATGAAACCCAGGTCTTCTAAGCACTAGTCCAGTGTCTTAACCACAAGACTATTCTTTCTTGTCATCACAACCCTGCCTCCAACTCCAGGAATAGAAAGACATACCCTGAGCATCCCAAATACTATTCATAGTGTTATTCAGTGTATTGTTTCAGAAATTATCTTACCGCTGAGCTCTGATTTTCCATTTGTTTTTATGGTTAAGAATGTGAGGATGTTCAGATTCTATAAATTATACTATATGACGTCTAATTATACTAATAACGTCTAATGACCTTCATTGAATTCTGGGGTTTGGGATTTCATCCAGCTCCTTCAGCACAACTGCCCACAGATGAGAGCCCAACACTTACTTCTTCATTGGATTCCCTAGCCTTGCCTGTCACTGACAAAGGGCACTAAGAAGGCAAAGCCATTTGGAACAATGTAATGCCCTTACTGACTTACAAAAGTTACTGGTGTGGTCTATATATAGAGAATAATTGTAATGGTAGAAAAACAGAGAGGGCCTGCTTTATGGGGGACTATGCACAGCCTCACATCTCTTGATTACGACAGCACCAACATAACCCTGGAAAAAATGAACAGACCCAACCTCATGGGCAGAACCAAGATTATTTACACGCCAGGGAGAGAAATCAATTGCAGTTCTCACAGTTTGTCCTCTCAATCTGGAAAAAGACTATTCTGGAGTTCCCCCATGGCAACGTAGTATAGTACTTGGCCCTAAATACTAGCATCTTACAATAATACTGTGGCAATAATACTAACTGCGCAGCAGAAGTGAGTGTGGGATCTAGTATTTTCATTTAAAATTTATTTGTATTTTATGTTTAATATTGGATTTCTTAATGCTTCAGGAGGACACAATTTCTGGGACTTGGATGACGCAAAATTAATATTTCGGAGGTATATCAATTCCAGGATGGAAGAAATACTGTTAAAAAGCTTTATTTCAGCCCAACAATAAATCCTTGAGGCAACCCTCCAACTCCTCTTCTTCCCCCCAGCAAGAAAAACAAGCACTAACATGGAGATACTTGGTCAGGTCCTCACTGAACCCAAAAGCACGGCCCTGTCTCTTTACGTGACAGCTTTCCTACACCAGAGAGGCAGCTTAGTCCCTTCCATTTCACTAGCCGGTAGCCAGAAGGCTGAGAAATTGCCACTGGTCTCTCCCAAAGAAGAGAGAGAACCTGAGGGTGAACTTCTGACTGCCCAAGTGACAGGTACATCACAACAGATCAACATGTTCTTCGCATTATGTTCAAACTGACGGTTTAGGATATGCTATGGTATTTTATGGTAGCTGAGTCTGAACCCAAAACTCCACGCTGGATCAAGAACAGGAGAAAGGGAGGGGAATACATCAGGTTAGGTCCATTAGAGAGCCTCCTATGTATACAGCAACATGACAAGTTAAGTGCCTGCAGACATAGCACATCTACCATAAGACCTTGCAAAAGCTCCTGTAATTTTGGGCAGGCAGAAAATGAGCACCATGCTCACAGAAAGATGTAACAGTGCTTCAGATTCATTCATTAAATATTGCTTTTCCAGGGAGATTTTAAAATTGCATCGGGAGAGACAGAACTTTCAAAATGAAACAACTGCAACCAAATTGGTACTCACAACTTTCCAAATATACACAGGATACGTCATCCAGCAGGCTTTAGAAAAGAGCAGTGGGAATCTTTATAGGTTTTAAATTAGCCCCTGGAGCCAGCTCATGTTGTCCTTTTTATTTAATTAAAAGCACACTCTGACTTCTAGTAAATAAATCAATGTCCAAACTATACATAGAAAGGCATTTTCCAAAGGGCTCTGTGCATTGGTCTAATTCTCCTGTCATTGAAGTCAATAGTAAAATTCCCATTGACTTCAGTGGGAGCAGAATTAGGTCAATGCTAAGACATTTGGAAAATCCCAGTCACAGTGATGACTACAGCTGAGAAGCAACCGGATTTTCCATTTCATGGAAAATTCACTTTTTTGTTAACATTCTGAAACAGAATGAAAACAAAAAAAAATCTAAATTTATCACAAAACAAAATTCCATTTTTTTTTTGCCTTGGGTCGATCAAAACGTTTGGTTTCAATTTTGACTTTTTAATAATGTTATGATTCTATAATAGAAACATTTTTATAATTGAAACGAAAAAGTAGAAATGGAATGTTTTGCCCTCACTGGAATACTGTTTCTCAATTTTTCTTTCGACATTAAATCTTGTCAAAATTGACATGTTTTGCTTTTGATGGATCAAAATTTCCAACCAGCTCCAGTGATGACTTTTCATACAAAGCTCTCACATCTCAAATTAAAAGCACACGAGATGCTATAATAATTATGCATTCAACATTCTTTGGGCATCATATAACTAAATAATAGTTACTTTGCCACTTCCAAGTCATTTTGGTTTATGTATCAATATGTGCAGCCTTGATATTGCCCATGAGATTGGGCTACTCCAAAGCCTAATGAACTCAATGAGATTCTTTCAGTCAGCTTTGAATAAGGCCCACGATGAATTCATTTCAGTTAAAAATAATGAAATAAGTTTAGGATAAGTGATTAAATTCATACAGCAAGCTGAGAACATAAATGTGTTGGTTGTTTCGTGCTGGGTACCTTTTTCTGTTTTCATATCGGGTTAATCAGAAAAATGAAAGATACAACTTTACTGATCCGGAGAACATGTATGTAGCAAAATTCGGCAGCTGTTACTAAGTCTACAGTGCTAATTAAAAAAAAAAATTCCAGTACCAAGACTTTCAAACCTACTGTGGGATGTAAGCTTGACCAAAGATAAACCCAATTAATTGAACAATAGCATTAATTATTCATCTTTGTGAAATGGACAATGCCTGCATGCACAATAATCTTTAGCAATTAAATGTCTCAATTCTTACTAACTGCCAACTGAAATGAAATAATTCCTTTGGTCCACTTGCTGTTCTTAAATTAATTATAAAACTATCTACAATTAAAGGGAGGCTAAAGCAGGAAAGAATTAGCAGATGCAACGCAAACTCTCCACTGAACGACAAAGAGATACAAAAAGGTACATGTGCTTTTTCAGCTGTTGCAAACTAGAGGACAACATGCTAAAGTCGTACATGCAGAATCTGGCCCCCAACTTTGCAGCAGGAACAGTCCTGATGCCAGTTCAAGGGCAGAGAAATGCAGGATGGCATCTATGACATAAAAAAGTACTTGCAATTAAATTATTCCAGACAAATGAAGAGTCTCAGGGAATCCTCTATCAGTCTGACTCTAGGGAGTAAAAATAACAGGCTAGTCAAGCCAGTCCATTAGTGACCCTCCCACACAGAACATGACAGAAAAATGCTGCGTTGGCTGCTCAGATGCATTAACAGCTATCAAAACTGCTTGTATTTTTGGCACAGACAGCAAATGAGCACAGAACCTCTGGTATAAAAGTGTAATGGTGTCCTCTCTCTCGCATTGCAAAGATGTTATTTTTAATAAAAACAGAATTCGACCTGCAAAGTTTGGGGGGCCTATTTCTTCATCTGTGTGCCCAGAATTCAGATTGGTATTAATGTGGTTCATACATCAACCATCCTGTGCAACAACAGAATTAACTCATTTGCTAATTAATAATTTCCACCTGTCTCAGGCCCTTTTTGCTTGAGCAATGAGAGAAGATGATGGTTTCCAGGCAGATGAGAGCACTAAACTTAAAAGGTTTCAGAGTGGTAGTCATGTTAGCCTGTATCAGTAAAAAGAACAAGGAGTACTTGTGGCACCTTAGAGACTAACAAATTTATTTGGGCATAAGCTTTCGTGGGCTAAAACCCACTTCATCAGATGCATGCAGTGGCTCAGGCAGGTTCTGGTGTCTCTAGGACTGCAGCTGGACCTTCCAGAGCCTGGAAGTCTACACAGCAATGAAACTGCCCTGGAGCCTGAGCCCGAGTTAGCTCACGTGGGCCAGCCACAGATGTCTAGCCGCTGTGTAGATATACCCTAGGAGGCCCTCTGCAGGAAGCAAAAAACATAGTCAACCTTGGATTGCACTTAGATATTTGTCAGCTGTGGAAGGCCTATTAACCCCTGCAAATCACAGGCTAGACACTTCTCTCAAAGTGTTTTTGTGCTTCCAAACTCTGACCCTAAAACATGACTTGTGTGTACATCAGTCTGCGGAATATGATTATTTGAGATAGAAAAATCATAGTAGTGATTTCCAACTGCAACTCCCCACATTAGCATGCATTATTGCTAATAAGATGCAAAAGATGTTGATAAAAATGTCACCAATATATCACTCCTGTATTCATCTGGGAACAATTAGATAAAAAGCTCCTGCCTCTGACCTGTCCCTTTCAGATTGAACCAACATTTCCCCAGTAAAACCTCAGCCACTAGATTTCTCTGTTTTCCAAATGGCTGAATAACACACCTGAGTCAAATTACATTATAACAATAAGTACAGGATTTCACCACCCCATTTGTGGCTATCCTGGTGGTGCAGCCTCTTTCACTCACCTAGCACTTTCATCCGAGGATTTCAAAATGTGTTACAAGCACTAATTAAATTGAGCCTCACAACACTCTTTTCAGCTACGTATTATTGTTATCATCATTTTACAGATTGGTAAACTGAGGCCTAGAGAGATTATTTGATGTGCCCAAGATCACACACCAAGTTCAGAGCAGAGCCAAGCACTGATCCCAGTCTCTTGTCTGGTGGTTAGAAGCAATACTTCCTTTACTATAATCTACTGAACTGCTTATACACACTTGTTCTGACCAGGCATTTTCGCTCTAAATACAGGGGTAGCAGCATCAGAGATGTGGCTGGGCCAAGCCAAGTACATACCCACTAGTTTCAGGTCACCTTCTACAGACCTGTGTTAACTTCTGGGCCTTAAGACTGTAATTTTTAGCATAGATACATATCTCCTTAAGTGATCATGATGACCAGTGGGCTACTGGCTCTCGGTAGAAACCTCACATGCCATCCTTTGATGAACTATTCTGCAGGTATCTGACCCAGGGATCCCTGAAAAACCCTATGCACTGCCTTGTGCACTCTGTCAGCTGGTATCAAGAGCTCCTTGGGTCACACATGGGACCTATTTCAACCATGACGATATTTGGTCAATTGTGCTATAAATAAAGCTATGCCAATCATATACAGCAACTGCACAAATATAGTGAAAATATTTTTAGCTTAACAACCCCTCCTTGTTTTTTGAGGAGGCAGAAATAATTGTGAAGCCAACTCTCTGAGGGCAAGCATAAACATGGCTGTGGGTTTTGTTTTCCTTTAAAACCATCTGTCTTCACTGACTGATGCAATGTACACAGGATATGACACTGATTGCCATCCAAGAGCATCTCAATGGATTCAGCATCCTTCAGGGACTGAGCACTTGAAATATGTGGAATACACCATAGACCAAAACTCTTCTGTTACCATCTCAGACTTTTGTCATTCCCTATCCCCATCATTAAAAGAAGATACAGAACAGTGGAAACTGAAACAAACCAAATTTCAGATATTTTGTTAAACTAAAAAAAGCCTTTGGAATAAAATCCAGTTTCTTTGCTTGTGAAAAACCCAGACATCAAAGGATTCCCCCTTTCTCCCACCCTCTTTAATGTATTAATTGGGGTTGTATTCTCTCAAGCACTTACCGAAATGTAGAGAGGAAAAAATATTGACTATATGATTTTGAAGAGGGATGAGGTTTTTGTGTACTGTATGTGAATCAACCTGGAGTCTATGAAGAAGTAGTGATGGGTACGATCAATCTTTATTCCGAGACATTCAAGCAATACTGCATCTTCAGATCCCTTTATAGACAGCTCATGAAATGATGATATTGATCACAGAGCTCAAATTTGTAGTTTTGACAATAAATGCAATTTGTTTTGAGAGGGGGAATAGCTATATAAGATGGATTCATTTGGGTTATTAACTTTCTAAAATAACTCTTCTGGGCAATCATGTGAAAGGCGAGACAGAACTTTTGTACCTTTGAAAATCTGACTTTTTAATTATTATTTTTTTGAACAGAGGGACCAAGGCATTTTCACTCTGAAAAGTTTACAGTTTGTTACACAGAAACCAAGGAAGGCCTGCCAGGTGTGCTTCCATGCCAAGGAGAACGGTTCTGCTCCCTCTCAAATGACCAGTGTTAGGCCATGACACAGCATAAGTAGAACAGGGAGAGTCTCAGGGCTTTCAGTTCATAGTGTGTCACAGTCATATTTTTTCCCAGTGTCGGTTCACATGGATTCATATCATATCAAGTTTCCGGTTTGAACAAAGGACTTCAAAGAGATACACCCTAGGGAAGCCACACTTATGAGAAGTGAGGGGAAGCAGTGAAGTCTGCTGGATAGAGTAGTAAGTGGAGAGACTCATTCAAAGCAATGGGATTTCTGCCTTTTGAATTCAGGGTTTTCACCCAACTCTGCCACTGACCTGCTGTGTGATTTTGGGAAATCACTTCCCTTCCCTGTGCCTCTGGTGCCCTTCCCAACCTTGGTCAGTTATCAGTTTAAATTGCAAACTCTCAGAGACAGACCTCAATACTCACTATGTGTGCGGACAGTGCTCAACACAACAGGCCACAATCCTTCCTCAGGACTCTAGGTCAGTGGTTCTCAAACTTTTGTACTGGTGGCCCCTTTCACATAGCAAGTCTCTGAGTGCGACCCCCCCATAACAATTAAAAACACTTTTTTATATATTTAACACCATTATAAATGTGGAGGCAAAGCAGGGTTTAGGGTGGAGGCTGACAGCTTGCAACCTCCCATGTAATAACCTCATGACCTCATGAGGAGTCCCGACCCCCAGTTTGAGAACCTCTGCTCTAGGTAATAAAAAGTAACAGCAACAAACATTAATGGAATCACCAGGTGTACATGCCATATTGAGTAGCTGTGTGAATTTATTATTATTTACCATCATCCTCTGTCACTCCTTCCCTTCTTTGTCTATGACCTGTGCTTTCTAAAAGATAGGACAGGGTTCTTTACTTCTTTTCATTATCATTATTGTTATTTGTTTATTTGAATTGCAGTAAGGCCCACAGGCCCTAAGCGGGATCAGGGTTCCTTTGTGCTAGGAGCTGTACACTTAAGATAACAAAGTGACAAGGTGCCTAGAACACTTTGGGGGCACTTAAATAACCAATAAAAATAATACCAATAATAACAACAGTAAGCTAAAATTAAAGAGTTTTGCATGACCCTAAGCCAGAATCATGCAAATACTAGAGTAATGCATGACTTCTACCCAAAACCCAGCTCTAACTGTCTGGACCAATCAGCTCTGGATCACTAACCTTCAACTGGGCGTGGACCAGATTTCAGGCTGAGAATGTTTCACCCTCTTTCAGATACATTATAGCAAAACATTGACACAGCTCTAAAACAAGACTTGCCTGTATTTCACAGGGGGTTGGTAGCCTGACAACACCATAGCAACATTATGTCCATGTCATTCCTTGAAGCCATGTCAGGTGGAAGGTAACCTTTAAAAAGCTTCTTGTGAAGAGGCAGTGCAGTGTAGATTGAGGTGCACTGGCAGAGGAGGTAAGGGGCATTTTGCATAACACTTGCCCACTCTACTGTCACTCTACCCACATATTCTTAAAATCTTAATTCCAGGACCAGTAAATGCAGATGGAGCCAATCTTGAAGCCTTCATTCATTCAAAACCTTTCAAAGGTGAGTCTCAACGTTTGAGGATGTGATTCTGCAAGAACAAAAAACTGCCCCCCGTAATTCACTATGAGGGCAAATACTGCCAGTCACCAAAGGCACAAAATTGTCCCTACAAAAGAGTAGGCTGAGTTAATGTTCAGTTCCGAATCAGCCTCTAATTTCAAACTATGTGATTTTTAGGGGCATTATTTGATTTTGTCTGTAGTGATTCAAATTATTAGATAACCTGTGATAAATTCTGCAAGCCTTGCCTGACCTAAGTAACTTGATATGTGGGTTCGCTCTGGGGAAACAGTTTCCAAATCGCAAAGTACAGTTACAACACTGAAACACTGGAAAAGTAAAAACTGCTTATGCTAGCAATAACGAGTATTGTGTAATAGCTAAAAAAAAACCACTTCTGGTATAAATCCAGAAAATTGGGGTGGGGGGCGGATTGGCCTAGATTTTGTTTCACAGCTAAATTTCCTGTAGTAATACATATTTTATATATTTTGTACCCGTTTTTATAATGTAATTAAAATAAAAGCAAAGTTAAAATTACAAAAGGATGTTCTAAAAGCAAAACAAGCTTATAATGTAAAATTACACCCTGGTAAACTATGCCAAAAAAAGTGAGCCTGCATTCCTAGTTCATACTTTAAGCCTAGCATTAATAGTGATCCAACTAATTGCAACTACTGTAGTCTTCAATATATGTTGCTAAGTAGTAAACTTCAAAAAAAAAAATCACTAAACTCCAACATATAATACGAATAAAACAATTGTTATATATATATATATATATAACAAAAGCAGAGGAATGTAGCCCTGGCTTGACCTAAATATTTGGACATAGGTAAAACCTCATTTTTAGGAGATAAGATTAGGAAGGTAAATGGATCAGCAAGCTGAAAACAGAATGTCTGTTAAATTTGTAGTGGTGGCCCCTTTCACACAGCAAGTCTCTGAGCGCGACCCCCTCAAAACAATTTAAAAAACTTGTTTATATATTTAACACCATTATAAACGCTGGAGGCAAAGCAGGGTTTGGGGTGGAGGCTGACAGTTTGCAACCTCCCATGTAATAACCTCATGACCCCATGAGGGGTCCCCCCCAGTTTGAGAACCTCTGCTCTAGGTAATAAAAGGTAACAGCAACAAACATTAATGGAATCACCAGGTGTACATGCCATATTGAGTAGGAATTTTCAGGGAGTTAAGCTGCCAAACTCTAACAAGTTTTGATTGGACATATCTGAACTGAGATTTTTCAGAGGCTCATAACTGGGCCAAATCTGGGTGGACTTTAACAAGAACAGCAAAAGGCCCATCCCTGGCCACAAACAATTATTCATGGCAGATGCCGTATCTGTATTCTGCACTTATGTTCTGAAAATCCACACTGGGGTTACACAATGCGTACAATGGGTGCATGCCTGTTTAAGGGTAAATGGGCCCAGTCCCACTGTGACACACACACAACTCACCTCCCCAGGTGGAGACAATGAACACTGTCATCTGACAGGCAGGCCATGTGGCTAAATCAGATTTTTTGGCACACAGTTAAAACAGAAAGCTGGGGAAAGCAGGAAAGACTCCAGGTAGAAAGTCCTGGTTGTTGCTGCCCGACAGAGAGCAAGGAGAGAATTCCAGAGCAAGGGGGGTGCCTGTGCTGTTCTATACAGAGAGACTCTCCCTAATTCCCAGGCAGAAGGCCTAGAGGTGCAAGCCTGTAGGGAGCTGGAGCCAGATGGGAAGGCTGAAGGGCTAGATAAAAAGCCTCAGCAGGGTCAGGACTCAGAACCCTGCGCTGCGGGGTGTGAGCCATCTCGGAAGGCTGGATGTTATGTTTCCTCGTGAATACTGTTAATAAATCCTGACCCCAAGAAGGGATGTTACTCAAGACATAAAAGCCTAAACTGAAATTATTGGGGAGCCCAAAAGGGGGACACTAAAGCCAGATTGGGTAGACAGCACCGCTACACTTAGTTTCTGTACCTAAATAAACACCTGAATTATCACTAGAGGTTCTTTAGTACATCTGTTTGCTTGGTTACAGATTGAGATTATGGTCATGGTTGATGCAAGAAACAGAAGAACCATTAATTTTCATAAACAAGGTTAATCCTTTAAAATTCAGAGTAGGAGATATATTTTGCTATAGTGCTATGTAAATATAATGAGGAAGCCAAATGCAGAGGCCTCAAGGCAAAAAGCAAAATATGGCTTTTACAATAACCATTTTAAATGCCCACCACTTCAAGGGGCTAACTCCCTGGGCTGAATTTTTAAAACTGAGCATTTATCCCAATGTGCGAGAGACAGCTAAAATCCTGATGATTTGCTGCTTAGTGCCTGTGTAAACAAGACCTATTTTCATGTGGATGATGAGAACAAAATCTCGAGTTTGGATAAATAGTAATTTTTCGTCAGGATGTTGTAATTCTTTCGGAGATTTCTAAAAACTTGAAATCAATGTTGATTTTATATGTTAATTAAATATATGAAATAACAGAACACACACATACTTCTCTCATATAAAGTTGCACAGCATCCTTAATTCTGCCATTTCCTAATTTTTGAGTGTTTGACTGTGTGACATTAATAGTATTTTAATGTAGTATAACCCATACCTAAAGGTGGACAAGTATGTGGACATACATAGGTAGATGCCCCTACACACACACCATGTATAACATCTGTAATAAATTTCAATATATTATTTTCCAATCTTTTATGTGCCTTTTACCTGCCTGCATTCACCTCACACAAAGGGCTCTGCATGTGGCTGTAAGAAGCAAATTAATTGCTTTTAGCAATTAACAGGAAGATGCATCTCAGAGGAAACATGTCATAATCAGTCAGTTTCCAGGTACAATATTTGCCACCTAAACCATTCTTAATTGGATTGCAAATTACACGGGTTAATTATTTTTCTTCCTAATTTTTAGCAGTTTCAAAACTAAATTTAAGAGTCAGATAATCTGGAAATGAAGAAGTTCTCACTCCGCACTCGATATTCTTTTGTTCACAGGACAGCAAATGTGTTTTCCATTTATGCATTAAATACAATCCTGTTTGCAAAGCTGCTGACCACTCAGAGGCTTATGTACTACGTGGAAGATGCAGTACACTACTAGTCACAGTTATATACAGTGATTAGAATATTTTCAGGGAGTGATTATAGGCAATGAGAGTTGCAAGTGCTCTGCGCCTCTAAAAACTAGGCCATTTTAACTAAGACACCTAATTATGAGTTTAGGAGGCTAACTTTGGAAATCCAAGTTTGAAAACATTGGTTTATGGACTAGATTGTCAAAAATTAGTCCTCAAATTGTGTTTGCAAAATATTTTAACAAATCACCAGCTACAGACAACAGACATGGTCATCAGGGATCGAATAAAGACTCAGAAACACAGGACTCTACCTCTCATATGTACTGCTGGTCAGAAAAATACCAACAAAACATTTTTTCGTTAGAATTTGCATATTTTCAAAATCTAACCATGTCACGGAGATGGTTCAATTTTGACGAAGTTCTAATGGAACCCAGGCACAGTTCCTATGGAATCCTGTGTGCCAGGCAGGTTTGAAACCTGCCTAGTTTCCTGCCAGCTTGCCCATTCAGGTCATCAGTAGCCTGCTCGCCAGACTGCTTCAGAGTCAGGGATTCCAGGGCCCATGGCTCCGGGCAGCTCACCAGGCTGACTGAACTAGAGCAGGAGCTACATTCCCTATACGCAGAATTTCAAAACTTCTTTTTTTCATTCCAAATGGGAACAAAATCCAAATCCTCTGAATCACTATTAGCGATCGTTGCTTGTCTTCAAGACCAGCCACTATAGGCTTAAAGCCTGATCCTGTGAAGTCAATGAGATGTTTTCCAATGTCTTCAGTGGGCTTCAGTTCAGATCATATTGGCCCCGTTCTGAGAGGTATGGCCACAACTACTGTTGAAATCACTGAGAGGTACAAATTCCGAGTGTCTCTTGGGATCCACCCTATAGCTGCTACACTGGAACACTCATGTGCAAAGATATAAGTAAATGCGCAGAACATGCCTCCTAAACACAGTCAAAATGTGCAAATGCAGCGATCAGTAGGTGCTCAGACAAGTACCCATTTGTGAATACAAATGTATGTTCCTTATGCAATTACTTGTTTCTAGATGTGTTCCTATATCTATCTAGAAATAGACATAGATATATTGAGGCATAGGCTCTAATCCTTCAAGCACTTATGAATGTGCTTAATTTTGATATCTATGCATTACTTATTTTAGTAAAGGACATGTGTAAGTGTCTGCAGCTTTGGTTCTTTATGAAAATCTGTCCTCCTCCATTGCTCTCTTGACTCAGAGCGGGTCAAAATATGGATGTTGGGTTGTGGAAAAACGTGACTTTTCATAAAATAAATTAAAACTCCAAACCCAATTTTTTTTGGCCCAAATCTGAAAATGTTTGTTGGGTTTGTTGTTTTTTTAAACGAAAAGTCAAAAATTTCTGCAGAAAGCAGATATGTCTTGCAAATCCGACTCCTCGCCCCACATTTAGTTAAAAACCCAATTTTTCATTGAAAAACAGTTGCAATGAAAAATTTCCAACCAGCCCTACCCAGGAAGAGTTGCAAACTTTATTCAAGATGAATCTTTTTCTGTTTCTTTTTTACTCTCTTCTTTACATTTTTTCCTTCAGTGTATTCTATTGTCAGCTTTTTCCTCATGAGAGTTGGGTATGTCTACACCGCAAGTGAAGGTGTGATTGAGCACAGATATACATACCCATGCTAGCTTTAATTAGGCTAGGATGCGTAACAATCATAGCATAGACATTGTTGCACAGGCTTCAGTATGTGATAGCCACCCAAGTACAAGCCCATCCAGCAGCCTAGGTATGCACCTGGGTTTCTAGACTGTTTTGCCACTACTATTTTTAGCCATGCCTACCCTTACTTACAGTCACACCTTCACTCGCAGTATAAATATACCCTGCCAGGTCGTTATCCTCTCGTCTGAGGGTAAACTGTATCTCTGAGCTCTACCATTCAAGCTAATGTCTACAGTTCAGACTTTTATTTTGCATGAGTGAATTGTGTGCATTTGTCATATTATGATCTTGTGGGTCATGCACTGTCATTTATTACACAGTGCCTAATAATCCAGTCATTGGTTGCAATCCCCACTTGCAAAAAACCAAACCAAACCTAATCAAACCAGTCATTCTGAAAACAATGTGACATTTCTGGGGGACAAAAATTTAGCTAAATATGGGGGCTGAGCAGCAATCTTAAAGGGTTGAGCAGCAAGCGAAATGCAGGCGACGAGAGAGACAAGACGTGTATTTAAACTATGGGCACATTAATAGGACAAGTTGCAAATCGAGTACAAGAGCCCTGATTGAGAGATACATCGGCTGCTGGGAGGAAACAGCAATACTATGCTACAGCGACCTGTAGAATTAAATAAGGATCATGACAGGCAACACAAAAGTGCTTCTCAGGATTGATGTGAAATTCACAGTCTCACCAATGGCTCGTGCAGTCCCGCAGCAGGCAGCAGATGTCCAAATGTCAGTGGAACATGAAGAGCACTGTAAGAATGGTTGTGATGGGGAGCAGCCTAGAAGAGCGGGATATTTTTTTGCATTGTCTTAGAGACCTCAGTTCTAATGACTGGCACAGGATTGTTGGGGGCATGTCTTTAGGACTGACCCAATCCCAAAATGATATTAAAGTACCCACTCAAAATCAGTAGTACAAAGCTCTTGTCATCAGTAGACAAAGTGCTTTACAAAGGAAGTCTGTATCATTATCCTCTGTTTACAGGTGGGGAAACTGAGGCACAGAGCTTCCACCTCAGTCACTCACCACACCAATGGCAGAGCCAGGAACAGAACACAGGTCCTTCCAGTGCTCCATCTATTAGGGCCCATTGTCCTCCTTGTTATGAGAGCTGTCATTGGTTAGTCCTGGCCCCTGTTCTTGGTTAGCTTTGGGTGTCACAAGATTCCCTGTAAAAAATCAGCAACAGCCACAGTCCACTCCTTGCTGCTCTGTCTCTTCCCACAACACTCACCGTTCTTCCCATGCGCAGAATATGCCTTCTTCATAGTAGTTGCTGTGTCACAAATTATTGGGCCATATGCAGAGCTGGTGTAAATTGTCATAACTCCATTGAAGTTAACAGGAAAAAATGCTTTTAGAGGATATATAGTAACATTTTTCTTTAGATTTATTATTGATGATTCCTTGGGCATAGTGATTGATGGAGTGACACACGCCATATGGTGTACTATCAAATATAGGTTAGACATTAGGATATCTCTAAGGATAGTTAAGTACTGGAATAGGTTATCAAGGGAGGTTGTGGGATCCCTGTTACTGGAGGTTTTTAAGAACAGGTTAGAAAACACCTGTCAGGCATGGCCTAGGTCCTGCCTCAGTGAAGGGGGGCTGAACTAGATGACCTCTTGAGGTCCCTTCCAGCTCTGCATTTCTATGGCTCTACATGTGAAGATACAAGATGAGTGGGGAAATCAGGTAAGATGAGGAGGTGGGGTTGACTTAGGCCTTGTCTACACTACCGCTTAAGTAGATGCAAGTTACATCCCTCAGGGGAGTAAAAAACCCACCCCCCTGAATGACATAACTTACATAGACCTAATGCGGTGTCTACACTGCGCTATGTTGGTGGGAGATGTTCTCCCGTTGACATAGCTTCCGCCTCTCTTCGAGGTGGATTAATTATGTGGATGGGAGAGTGCTCTCCTGTCAACTTAACACACCATCACCAGACCCACTAAATCAACACTTCTGCATCGATTGCAGCAACACCAACTTAGCCCAGTAGTGAAGACAAGCCCTAAGATACTGGGTAGCACCTGGCTATGGAACATTTTGAAAACCAGTCTTGAAGATAAAAAAAGAGAATGTTCCAGTGGCTACAGTTTAAGGCTGGGACATGGAAAACCTGGCTTCAGTTCTCTGCTCTACAACAGGTTTCCTGTGTGACCTTGCATTTCTTCTCTTTGTGCCTCCTTTTCTCATCTGTATAATGGGCATAATAGCACTGCCCTACCTCCCGGGGGAGCTCAGAGGGTAACTTTGTTAGAGACTATACGGTGTAAGATTGACAGTTTGGAAATGATCTTAGAGATGGTTTAGCAAGCCAGTGATGGAGACAGAGGATGGATGTGATACAGCCTTGTTTCCTACAGCATGAGACTCATATGGCTTCCCAAGAGCAAGAATTCCAGTAGTTAGGGAATTACAATAGTTAATATAGTAAGTGTCTAAGGTGCCACTCAATAATAATGAGAGGTTCAAGCAAAGGTAAGTACAAAGTCTTACAACATCCCTGAGACAATGACAGCCAGTGTTACAAGTAAGAAAGGGCGCAGGCAGTGATATTCAGTTTTGTTCATGGTATATTTCAATATTATGCTCATTGAATCAGTGCTTGCGAGAGGTGCCAGGGAGCACTGAGACTGAGAACAGCTTCAACACAGGTAGCAGCTGTGCAAGCATCCCTCGTTCCCTCCCAACCACCACTCGGTCCATGAACCCCAGCCATGGCACAGGGGGAACGCCTCTACGGGGAGGGAGGGCATCAATAGGATACCTGAGTCCTTGTTCAATCCCTGGCCTTTCTGACATTGCCAGCATGGGTACAGAATTGCAATGGTGTGTTTTTGTCATGTAGGCATCTACCCACGAGAAACTGAATCCCAGCAACAAATCCCCATTAGATGGTAAATTTCAGTCACTATCAGCCTGAGCTGGGCTTGAATCAAACACCTAGAAGTCTATCACCTGAGCCATCAGCTCTCCAGTGGCCAGGGGCTTTAAAGTCCATCTCAGAAAACACACCTATCATGCAAGATGATATTTCACTTCTTATATGGAGAAGCATGAGGCCCTATGGAGCATCGAGTTGCAATGAAATACGATCCTAATAATAATTCCAGTAGCTTACCATAGAATCAAACAATAAGCTAGTCTCCTGGACGTTCTCACTTTACAAAGTGTGTAGGTTGTTTGGTTTCTGTTCCCTCTCCCCCTTCTTAATGCTCGTCCCCACATCCACTGTGCAAACGTAATTTTGTATAAATTATTGTGTAGCCCTTTTCTCTGCATTCTCATGCTCAGTTTTTGGCAGAGCATCATACACAAAGAACAAAATTCATAAAGCTGCACAATGAGGCTGGAATTCAATATAAAAGATCCAGACCTTAAGAAAAGGTGCAAATTGAAAGCAGGCTCCATAGAACACAGAAAAACTCATATTTCAAATGACACCTAAAGCTGGAATGGATTCTCTGAAGGCTGAAGGGGGGGTGGGGGTGGAGCAAGAACTGCTTGTTTTTATAAAAAACCGGAAAGAGGGGTGGAGTGTGTGTTTATCACACACTTCAGCTACACAACCCCCACATACTCACTGGGGTCACAGGGACAGTCCTGCCTTGTAGCCACACACCCAAATCGAGTCTTAAGATTTCTCTTCTTTTGTAGCTGAATCATTTATGGATATCAGGCATCCGTTGCAACTGGCCAGCCAGCCTATTGTCCCAGTGAAGTAGGTGTTCCCCTAGGAACTCCCATATTGGATCATATAGTCCAGTAGCCAGGTTCCAATAGCGGCCAGTACCAGATACTTTAGAGGAAGGTGCAAGAAGCCCTGCAGGAGGTAGTTATGGAATAACCTGCCCACAAAGAAAGTTTCTCCTTAGGAAAGAGGGGAAAGACGCGGTTAGGGTACTACCCAAATCCCAGGTGCTAGACTCAGACTTCGGAAATCCCGCTTCATTTCCCTGCCCTGCCGCAGACCTCTTGCGCAACCTTCCAGAGGCACTTAGGGCTAGATTCCAAAAAGGACATAGGTCTAACTCCGTGGTCAGGGGGCACGGAGCAGGGGGGGTTGGATGAGGGCAGGGGAGTTTGGGGTGGGGGACAGGGGTGTGGATAGGGGTCAGGGTGATTGGGGGGGAGGTGGTTGAATGGGGGCAGGGGTCCCGAGGGAGAGCAATCAAGAAGGAGAGGGGTGTTGAATGAGGCAGCAGGGGGCAGTCAGGGGTAGGAGTTCTGGGGGCAGTTAGGGGACAGGGAGAAGGGGTGGTTGGATCAGGCAGGAGTCCCAGGGAGGCTGTCAAGAATGAGAGGAGGGGTTGGATGGAGTGGCGGGGGTCCAGGGGCAATCAGGGGACAGGGAGTGGGGGTGCGTGGATGGGGCAAGGGTCCTGGGGCGGGGGGGACCATCAGGGAACGGAGGGGGGGGGTTGGATGGGGTAGGAGTCCCGGAGGGGTGGGCAGATAGGAGGTGGGGTCTGGGTCATGACCCCCTCCCCTAACTGGCTCTCCAAACAATTTATGAAACTCGATGCGGCCCTCAGGCCAAAAAGTTTGCCTGCCCCTGACCTAACCCCAGGAGAATCCCATTCTATGGTGATCTCTCCCCACACATAGACGCCTAACCCAGGCTTTGTGAATCCTAGTGATTTTCGAGGTGCCTAGAAGTGAGGTGTGGCAATCACTCTACCTAGGTTTCTTTGTGAATCTAGTCCTGAGTTTCTCCCTCAGTTTACCATATGTAAAATGAGGATAATAGCAGTTCCCTATCTCACAGGGATGCTGTGAGGAGAAATATATTAAAGAACATAAGAACGGCCATACTGGGTCTGACCAAAGGTCCATCTAGCCCAGTATCTGTCTACCGACGGTGGCCAATGCCAGGTGCCCCAGAGGGACTGAACCTAACAGGCAATGATCAAGTGATCACTCTCCTGCCATCGATCTCCATCCTCTGACAAACAGAGGCTAGGGGCACCATTCCTTACCCAATGTTAGGTTGTTAGGTGCTCAGGTTCTGTGGTAATGAGCATATAAGTACCTAAGATAAATAGAGAAAGTTTCCCTCTAACCTCATTAACTAGAGATTGGGGGATGACTGAATCATGAGGGTTTCCAAAAGCATCTATTTTAAATCCTCAGTACTACAATTCTGGATGTTCGCTCATCCATAAAACTATCCATTAAGAAAAGAAGCCATTAAAGATACTCAGTATGACATAAATAACAATATTCATTGCATTTCATCCTTGTACCTGTGGTTAGAATTTAGGTAGGAATCATTAAAAAGTCTAAATACATATTAGACTACACTACATACTGACACTAGCCTTCCAATTTGTTCCCTGCTTAATGCTGACCGAGAAGGGGAAATTAACTTCCAACGACTTTCTTGCCACCAAGTGGGATTCCCTCTCATCCTACACCACCACATGTAGCCCTGCTCCTAACCTTAACACATGCTTTAAAAACCTCTATCACCTGCCCACTTCTAACTGACAGAGTAATTAAAATGATTTCTCAGGGGATATCCTCCAAGGGAAGGAAAACCCATAGCAAAATTGGAGATAATTGTTTATGACATCGAATCTTTAGATTTAACGCTAGATTTTCCACAGGTTGAAGGCTCTGTCTCTTTTCCGTAAGCAGTAAACTCCTCCTGTCCCACTAGAATTGTGAGTAAGGGATCTGGGGCTATCAATGTCTTAGAGGACACAGTTTTAACTATCACAGACACAAAGAGAGTGCATGGTGATGATGAGTCTTGAAGGTTCCTGAGGAAAATCTCCCTTCCCCCCCCCCCCATTAAAATTGTACTTATTGCATTTGACAACACCTGGATAAAAACAAGGAAGTTAAATATGTATGAATGTGTCCAAACGGTTGGAAATGTCTTTTGTTACTTGCATGCTGCAGAAAAATACAGTAGAGGAGAATTTTTGCATATGTACCCCAGCCATGTGGGCCCGTGATTGGAGCAGGCAACTGGGAGGCAGCACTCTCTGATCTATTGCCAGCTCTTTCCCTGACCCAATGCATGACCTTAGGCAAGTTACTTAGGGTTCAATTGTGTTCCTCAAATACATTATTCCAGCAGTTCTCAAACGTCATTGCACCACAACCGCTTCTGACAATAAAAATTACTACATGGCCCCAGGAGGGGGGACTGAAGCCTGAGCCCGCCTGAGCCCCACCCCAGGCCAAAGCCCAAGGGTTTCAGTCTGAGGCAGGGAGCTTGTAATCTTGAGCCCCGATTTCCAAGGCTGAAGCCCTTCCTCTTCCTCTTCAGCCCCAAGTGATGGGGCTTGGGCCCCAGCTTTGGCCCCAGACCCTAGGAAGTCTAAGCTATCCCTGGTGATCCCATTAAAATGAGGTTCTGACCCACTTTGGGGTCCCGACCCACAGTTTGAGAACTGCTGCATTATCCACTTGGCTTACCCATTTTACAGGAGCATTGGAGGCTTAGTACCTTGGGGGTTTCTTTCTCCTTCATCAGAGGGTCATGCCACAAAAAGTTTTGGTATTATTCACTGATTTTACAGGTGCTGACCATTTAGGATGACCTACTGAAAAATCATGGTGAGGATCCTAGGTGACAAGCTCTGGCATTCGAGCCCAGTCATACAATCACTCTGCTACTGACCTAACTTTATAGAAGGAGTTAAACTCCGGTCTCCCGAGGACACAAGCCAGATCACCAACATCTTGCGCCACAGAGAACTTTGTGTGCCATGAGAACTCCTTAAAACGTATTAAAATGACCCAGGTATTCTTAATTCTGCCTTCATGTATGCTTTGCAATACAATCTTCAATTACATGACCATAGACTACTTTTTCCTGCTCAGGTCATCAGCAGAGTTTCAACCCAGGACCTTTCATAGTCACACCACAGCCCTCTACCACTTGAGCTAAATCAGTAACTGACAATGATGGGGATGAGGTTAGTGTTTCCATTCTTAAATTCTTGGTTGATTTTTTTGAATAAGGTACTGTACTAGGTTTGTTATATACTTAATAGCATGCACCTTTTCCCCTTTTCTTTGGGGGCAGAGAGATATGTAATGTTGTATCCTTGGTTTCTGTTCTTTCCTTCATACAAAAAAAAATCAATGCAATTTAATTCAAAAATATATAGATGATTTTTTTTCTGATAAAAAAAATTCTACTTCTGATCTCCTCTTTTCAGATGAGATAGGACAGGAAATTAAATTCATCTTTCCTTGCAAGCACTGCACACTTTGCCTGAAGCCAAAATTCCTTCTGTTCAAAGTCCCACCCCAGGGTCACTGCTGAAATGAGGTCAGGAGAGGTCATCCTGATGCTAGTGTTTATGAAACATGGAACGGGTCCAAACTGAACTAAGCAGACTCTTTCTCAGGTTGCCTTCCGCTGTGACATTTCATGTGGTGCGAAAATATTTTTCAGAGGGGTTTGACGTACAGCTACAGAGAGTGCTGGTTTCTAGCAATGGAGACAGTGGAGAGTTAGCAAACTGCAGTCTGGCACATAACTGCTCAGGGCTTTATCAGGCCAGCATCAAGATTACCATTCTTTCCAACAGTTCCACTGGCCTATTTACTGTCACGGACTGTCACAGCAACACATTCAACACTCCATGCATCTGAAGAAGTGGGTTTTTTACCCATGAGAGCTTATGCCCAAATAAATCTGTTAGTCTTTAAGGTGCCACCAGACTCCTTGTTGTTTTTGTGAAAATAGACTAACACAGCTACCCCCTGATACTTGACATTCATCAGTTGCGTAGCTGCCTGCACTCTTGCAGTGAGTAGTGGAACATGATAATCTTGGTTTTTTCTCTCTAGGAGATGTAGCAAGGCCAGCATAAAGGAGACATTGGGCCTGCTTCTCAGTTACTCCATTCATGCACTTGGGACAGAGACACAAGAAGTGGGACAATACTGGCTTTAAACCCACATATTCTGGGTCCACAGAAGGGACTCAGGGCTGCACCTACTTATACTTGGCTTCTGACTGCCCCATAAGGGCCCAGGGCAGTGGAGAATGACTGTATTGCAGTGAATCCTGGTTATAACCCAAAAAACCCTGCATCTGCCCACTATGCTGTGGGCTGGAAGCTCACTAGCTGGGAGGCTCTTCCATGGGGGAATGTTCTCATCCATTCTCTTGCCGCCCAACCGTCCCACCACCCTAAGGTCTCTTTATGTTACCAAGGTTGTGTAAAAAGGCTTTAGTGGAATGGAGACACAAGCTCATTGTCCTAAACTGTTCAATATCATCGCTGTGAGCTGCTAAGTTATGTATGTTGCACCCCAGAGGTGTTCGCACCTCTAATCATTTAAAAATGCCGATAAACCCCTACCACCAAAGTAATTCTTCTATACTGCCATTTGCAAACCATTCGGAGATTGGAAGGTGCTATATAAACATAAATTATTACAAATAATTCATCTGAAAAGAGCAATACTCCCCTGAATCAGGGAAAGAATCCTTTTCCTTGCAGAATGCTGCAAGAGATGTCAACAATTCAACATTAATTGTCATTTATTTCTTATTTTTAATAATATTATGCTCACAAAGAAACCCTGCTATGTTCCCTTCCTAGGAGCACCTTAAAGTTCAGCAAAGATTAAAAGAAATCTTGATCTTTGTACTGACAGCTGAAGTGCCCTGTAGTACCTTCTTTATCTAAATGTCATGGCTCTAGAAACTAGGTCCACCTCCAAGATGCCACGAGCCTATCTACATGCCTTTGAAGTGTTTGCCTGGACTCTTTTTGTTTTTTAAATGAATGACCCTCATTCAAACAAACAGGTGAAAAAGTCCCCTAATAGTGCCTTTGTCTAAGATTTGTTGGTTAATATTTCATCTCTTTGATTTGCTGCAAGAAGATAAGCACAATGCACATTAGCACTGGTGAGACATACTTAAGGAAAAGATGGTTTCCTGATGAATAAAATAGGGCTTTTATTATGAAAATTAGAGAAAAGAGGTTAACCTGGAGAAGAGTGAAGCAGTGAGGCCAAATTCTGTATGGGTTACAGTGACATAAATCCACTGCAGAAACTGGAGTTACTCCAGATTTACACTGGCATAACTGACGTGAATCCACTAAGGAACTACTAATCAATATTTTTTTAAAGTCTTAATACAAGTTTTAAGCAAGAAATTGACGATTTGCAACTGTTCTGACTAATCTCTCTTGAAACACTGACAGTTTAAATGTCATTTTTGAGGAGAGACCTATATGGTACTTTCAGGGCACCAAAACAATTAATTAAACATTTAGATGGCTGGAACAGCATAGAATATTTTTTTTTGAAAACTAACTGATGTGCATTGTGGGCCTCAAAAGCTGCCAGAGAAGAGACATTTACAACTGATGAAAAAAACAGAGATTTAGATCACTCCTCTTCCATCTAAATGCTTGGGAAGAGAGAATCAAACTGAATTTTGATATTTCAGAATGAAATTAACATATAATCTCTCCCTGATTTAGTTAATACAGTCCAGATCCTAATGGTGGCTTAGACCAAGATTTTCAAAGCTGAATAGTAATTTTACATGGCTTAATTCTGGAGTGCTGAATTTAAGGCATCTTAAAGGTGCCTGATTTTCAAAGGGCAGGTGGTTAATTCTCTATGAAAATGCCCCTTTAAGGTGTCTTTGAGCCCCCCTCAAAATCAAAGCACCTAAAATTACCAGTCACTTGAAAATCTCATTAGTTATTTGATTAAATTGACATTTTCCATTTAATATTTTACTTCAAACCATTTAAAAAAATTAAATATAAACAAAACAAATTGCACATGCAGCCCTCAACAAGGGACACTACACTTGCTGCTTTCCTGGTTCACGTCAGCAGACCTCAGCAGAGGAAAGGTTACAAGCACAATGCGAAATCAACCAAAGCTAGAACATAAACTGAGTGTATAAAATTAAACAAGCCTTGAATGATGTGCTATAGCTCACCCCGAACTGGGGACAACCAACTGGAGTGAAATCCCAAAGGTCCAGGAGAGTTTTACTCCCCAAAAAGCTGACGGTAAAAGTATCCCAGTAAAACATAATAGGCATAACTGGGTACCAATCAAGAAGTGGTGTCAGAGTAACTGGGTGCACAGACTATTTAGTGTTAAAGGTAATCAGCAATGTCTTTAGTTACATTGTATGCAAAAAACAAGCCAGTGCCTCAACCAAGTGTTATGTACTGTATCTCGCCTCACTCAGGAGGTAGCTAACTACTTTCTGCAATGACTGGAGCTTCCAAGTAGACTGCGCGGGCAGCGCACATTACTGCAGTCTAGCCTACAGAGGACTGAAGTTTGGTGATTGTCACAAGGTCCTCACCAGGACAGTCACAGGTTCTATATCACTCAGCAGCAGCCAGTCACACTCCCAAAGTAATGTGGAAAGTGGGCCTTGTTCTTAGGGTTGCCACGCATCCAGTTTTCAACCAGAATGCTCAGTCAAAAAGGGATTCTGGTGGCTCCAGTCAGCTGTAAAAGTCTAACTGGCTGCAGTGGCTGGCTCCATGCAGCTCCTGGAAGGGGCCAGCATGTTCTTCCGGCTCCCAGGTGCAGGGGCGGCTCTAGGCATTTTGCTGCTCCAAGCACGGCGGCTTGCCTGTGGAGGGTCTGCTGGTGCCACGGCTTCGGCGGACTTTCCGCAGACGTGATTGCAGGAGGTCCACCAAAGCCATGGGACCAGCAGACCCTCTGCAGAGACGCCTGTGGGAGGTCTGCCGAAGCCGCGGGACCAGCGGACCCTCCGCAGGCAAGCTGCCAAAGGCAGCCTACCTGCCGCCCTCGTGGCGACCGGCAGAGTGCCCCCAGTGGCTTGCTGCCCCAAGCATGCGCTTGGCATGCTGGGGCCTGGAGCTGCTCCTGCCTAGGTGCAGGGGCAGCCAGGAGGCACCGTGCGCTATCCCTGCCCTGAGTGCTGGCTCCACAGCTCTCATTGGCTGGGACCCATGGCCAATGGGAGCTGTGGGGGTGGCGCCAGCGGCTGGAGGCAGCGCACGGAGCTTCCTGGCTGCCCCTATGTCTAGGAGTCAAAGGGACATGCTGGCTGCTTCTGGGAGCCCCCTGAGGTAAACATCGCACAGAGCCCTCACCCCTCACCCCCTCCTGCATCACAACCTCCTGTCCCAGCCCTGAGCCCCCTCCAACACCAAAACTCCCTCTCAGAGCCCGCACCCCACACCCCCTCCTCCTGCCCCCTCCCACACCCTGAACCCCTCATCTCCAGCCCCACCCCTGAGTCTGCACCCCTAGACAGAGCCCTCATCCCCTCCTGCACCCTAACTCCCTGCCCCAGCCCAGAGCCCCCTCTCACACTCTGAACCCCTCAGCCCCACTCCCAGACTAAAGCCCCCTCCTGTACCCCAAATCTCTCATCCCCAGCCCCACCCCAGAGCCTGCACCCCCAGCTGGAGCCCTCACCCCTCCCAAGCCCCAACCCCCTGCCTCAACCTAGTCAAAATGAGCAAGTGAGCAAGGGTAGGGGAGAGTGAGCCACAGAGGAAGGGGGGGATGGAATGAGTGGGGGCGGGACCTCAGAGAAGGGGAGGAGCCTCAGAGAAGGGGCGGGACAAAGTTTTTCATTTTTTTGCAATCCAAAAGTTGGCAAGCCTACTTATTCTGCTCTCAGCTACTCAGTCACTGCAAGCCCAGAGCAGAATAAAGGAGGCTTTAAGAGGTGAAGTGACTCAAGATCTTGGGGCCAGATAAATAGAGTAAAACCAAGTGTCTGTGAGTCCCCATAGCATGGAGAATCAGAAGGAAAAACAAGGAAGGCAAGACTGGAGGATTTTATAAAGCACCAAAGAGATATTCAGCTTGTGCCCCAGCTGATATGTTCAGAAAGCCAAGGCAGTAGAGCAAAGAGGCCAGAGATTACTCTGCACCATCGCCTCGCACCTTGCGTAGCCATTTACATCAGTGCAGAGCACTGCAAAACACTACAAACCAGAGCTGTAGCAGATTTTGCACTGGTGAAAATGACTTACACAAGGTGCTAGACAATGGCTCATGGCTCGGGGAGCAGGTGGACATAAGCTTAGGGTAGTAGGATAAGATGAGTCCATGGGGAGCTTTGAAAAAGAGGCAGGCGAGTCTGACGTGGAAAACTACATTACCGAAAGAACGCAAAGTGAAGCAGATCTCTCAGAACATAACACACACAGGTGGGGCTTTTCCTCTGGAGAACAACAAATGCTCTTAGGCTGTCATATAATTACCTACGTATAAACCCAAAACCTCCCATTGCTTGTAGAAATATTGCAATGATATACTAGGTATATTTAGTCCAAAAGCCCATAAGGCTTATATTACTATTTTCTCACTGAAACTTCAAGTCCAGTAATTTATATTAAGAACAACTAGAACGTATGGGATGGGACACATACCATGGGGTATTTTTGTTTTATTTTTGTTTTGGTAATTCTACCGAGCAGAGCATTTTATGTCCCCTAGTGTTAATATATATGTGGTGGGTAAAACTATGGGAAAACGGAGTTTACAGAAAAAAATAATATTACTGGTGATCTACAATGCTGGACCACATTTACGAAGCATTTTGATGAACGCCAGCAACCCACGTGATATAACTATTGTTGCTATTAGACTGTTATTTATGTCAAATTTGTTGCTTTTGTAGCTCCAGCGGAGAAAGCCATACAGTATTTTAGGATTACAGCACTCTAGAGACCTTATCACATGTAATAGCAGCAGCAACAAGTACAGGAATGAGGCAGTAACTCACTGCAGTTATAACACCAAAACTAGACGTTAAATAATTTAATGTGAGGTTCCGTACTTGATTTGAAAATGAGACATGCAGGACACTAAACATCCCAGACTGCATGTAATGAAAATGAAGTGTGGGTGCATCATAGGGACGGTTACCATATGCTCTCTCTTCTCTTTTCCCCAGGTAATACTTAGTTTATCTCACACTCTTTGGATAACTGTGGAGAAAATGTAAGTACCTCAGATTAGGATACATCTTCATGGAAAATGAGACACACAGGGACAAGTTCTGCCATCAGACAAAGAGGAATTGCCATTGACTGTTGTTATAATAGGATTACCATATACATATTATCACACATTGGCTTCAGTGTAGGGTGACCAGATGTCCTATTTTTAAAGGGACAATCCCATTTTTTGGGACTTTTTCTTATATAGGCACCTATTACCCCTCACCCCCTGTCCTGTTTTTTCACACTTGCTATCTGGTAACCCTACCACAGTGGGTGTCACACATATGTATCTGAAAGCCGAATCTGGCCCATAGACTTCCTTAATAATCGGCCAGATTTCTGACTACAGTCCGTTATAGCAGTGTAAATCCAGAACCCCTATATGCAGGATTATGCATCAAAAGCATAAAAGTGGCAAAAAATCATAAGAAACGCCATCTTGGCAAACTCTCTTTCCCAGCAATAAGCACAAAGTACTAGAAATCTCAGGACTAAGTGTGGTCACACCACATTTTCACGGAATTTGGGGACTAAGAAGATTTGCCTAGTTTGGATCCAGACTTTGGGGTTCTTCTCCAAGACTTTCCAAGTTCGCCCGTCCCTATTTTCGACCTGGGTGGATACTCCTGTGCATATGGAAAAAATATACTGAATTTTCCAACATACATTCAATTGCCAAAATATAGTATTGATTGATTTAAACTTCAGGGGGGTCTCAAACGTCATTGCACCGCGAGCCCCTTCTGACAACAAAAATTACCACAGGACCTCAGGAGGGGGGACCGAAGCCTGAGCCCGCCCAAGCCCCCTCTCCCCCAGGGGTGCAAAGCTAAAGCCCAAGGGCTTCAGCCTCAGGCAGGGAGCCTTTAACCTGAGTCCTGCTGCCCAGGGCTGAAGCCCTCAGGCTTGGACTTTGGCCCCGAGCCCCAGCAAGGCAACCCAGCTACTTACTTTGGGGTCCTGATCCACCGTTTGAGAACCACTGATTTAAATAGAAATAGAGTCGCTTAATAACTTTAGCTGTCATCTATTTCAGGTACCTATGGCGCCCACTTCTGTAGTAGCTGAGCATCTCACAATCTTATACTCATGACGCCCCGATAAGGTAGGGAGTTGCTGTCTTCCCCATTTTACAGATGAGGAACTGACACACAGAGAGATTAAGTGACTTGTCCAAGGTCACATGGGCCTGTCCTTACCATTATCTAGATCAGATGAAATAAACTCATCCAGACAGTACCATGGTATCCCATTCAATCATACCTGTTTATTTTTGTTTTATTCTATCTGACCTTCTATAGTCATGAAAACTCTGGACTTTGTTTTACTTTTGAAAACTTCTTTTTGTCACTATGCTGGTTAATATGTAAATGAAATTTAAAATATTAGGCATAATATTCAGCAGGTTGATTTCCTTATTAAATATCACTCATGTCTGTTTTGCCACTCACTTTTAGGAGTAAGATCAAGCATTATAATGGGGAGGAAGAGGAGGAAGTGAGCTTTTATTGGCAAACAATTTCTCTTTGCATGTTTAACTGTGCTAAATATGCAGAATGGATAACAGTTAAATATTGAACTCTGTTTTCAAGTTGTTTGCTTCTGGAGTTCTTTTAGAAATTCTTCAGACTCTATTTACATATTGTTTAATTACTCTTAAAAATCAGAGATCTGATCACATGAATGCAAAGGTGGCAATGTTAATTAACTTGAGATTCAATGCTTTTGTGATCCTGATAGTTTTACATGGATCAGAAAATAGTGTTAATAAAGCTAACTTACTGTGACAGGTGTAATTTCATGGATTAAGGAGACCCTTTTCAAGTGACAAATTTAACCAGGATTCCTGAACATTTCTTTTTATAAGTTTTGAAATATATCACTCATTTTGTTTCAAGAGGTTTTGGCACTAAAAGCTTATCATAACAGGATTAACATATAAATATTATCACAGCCAGCAGGATGTTTCTGAATGAATATTAACAGCAAATATTATGAGTCTGCATCAGAATAACTAATTAAGCACAGCTGTCAAATATCATTTGACGTTTTCAGTGCCCTGTTTATTACAGGCTGGTGACAACGTTCCAGATTTATGGAGACACAACCAGAAGGTCTCCCCTCCTTGAATCTTCACGTTCACCCTCATGCAAGTGTAAATTTATAACAAACTAAATCATGACATCTATGATTAGTAGATGAGTTTAATACCTGTAACATCTGTACAGTCCTAAACCACAAGAAAAAAGCTTATAGAAATAACTTTCTCCATGAATGAATCAGTGACTCAGAGATGCTTTAATTTGGGAAACACTTAAAATTGATTGAAGCATCAAGTTGTGCTCTCCTTCGGTTTCTCTGGGGTTTCTGTTTCGTTATTCATCATATATTATCTGCCCAAACAAACAGGCAGAACTCTGTGTCTGAGCACATACTGGGCTGCAGAAACTTTTTACAGGTTTAGAGTTCCCCTATATGCAACTTGAAGCTGAGCATTTCTGCTTCCCTAAAGATGGCTGCCTGAAGAAGAAAGAATGCTTGGAACTCAGGAGACCTGAGTCCAAATCCCTGCTCCACCCCAGACTTCCGGTCTGACCTGCTGCTGCAGTGTAAATCCAGAACTCCTTCAATGATGCAAGATTATGCCCCAAAAGCACAAGTGGCAAAACTATCTCGCTCAACAATGAGCACGAAGTACTAGAAATCTCAGGGCAGCGTTCCATTGAGATCTGTATTATAGTATCCGTGTTGCAGGGAAGGGAAGGCAAGTTTTAGCCACCACAGAAAAAATTAAGTCTAACAAGGGACCTTTAATTAGCTGTAAAATTGTGGTCCAGACATTAGGTAATCATTTGATTTCAGTATTAAGATACTTAACCATTTAAATCAGTGTTTCCCAAACTTGGGACGCAGCTTGTTTAGGGAAGTCCCTGGCGGGCTGGGCCAGTTTGTTTACTGCCATGTCCTCAGGTCCGGCCGATCGTAGCTCCCACTGGCTGCAGTTCGCTGCTCCGGGCCAATGGGAGCTGCTGGAAGTGGTGCAGGCCAAGGGACATACTGGCCGCTGCATCTAGCAGCTTCCATTGGCCTGGAGCAGCGAACCGTGGCCAGTGGGAACCGTGATCGGCTGGACCTGCAGACGCAGCAGGTAAACAAACCGGCCAGGCCCGCCAAGGGCTTTCCCTACACAAGCGACATCCCAAGTTTGGGAAACACTGATTTAAATGATAGATCTGATAAATTTGGTAAAATTCTTTAGTTAAAAACAAGTGGACAATCATCTTCTTAGAATCTTCTTTACAATTTATAAGAATTGATTATTTTTAGCATTCATTTGATCACTCAGTTAATTTGACGGTGTAATTCTAATCCAATACTGAGACTAATTTGCTAATTTGACCTTGATTTGATTGCTGTAATGCTCCATTTTTAGTTTAGTAGTAGTAGCAGCTTAGCTTTGGTGATATGTTTTCTTGATTTTGTAAGTGTTTTAATTACATTCAGAATAGATACTGGAGTTACATTTCTTACAATAAGTAACATGGGTCCAGAACCTTTGAGGGCCTGGCACGGATACCACCTAGCTAATCTAAAAGCCTGACTAGCTCCCCCTAATTAATCTTTGTTCTCACCTGCCTTAGCTAACTAAGGCCCAAACCAGCAATGAACTCTACATGGGCAGAGACTTGATAACAATGGTGCTCTGCTGGGATACAGGGGTCTGCTCATGCAGAGCGTATTGCAGGACTGGAGCCTAAATCACATTACTACCATATCTGCAATACTAGTAAGTCATTCCCTATAGTCAGCATGTGGAAGGATAGTGAACATACTTCAATTACTGGTTAACCTTATGTAATGATCGAATGGAAACTGGCACATTTTAAGGGCAGCCACTGAATGCTTCATCTTAGGAGAATATTGAAACGGAATAAGTAGCCAAACTTTGTTCCACCCTTGATATCACACTACATTTTACCATTACTGAAAGAGGAGCAGGGAAATGCTGCGCCGCACTGCAGAACACAGCCACAAAACTGAAAGGGTAGATGGTGTTAGGTAATTGCTTTGGTCCTGATCCAAAGCCCACTGAAATGAATGAAAAGGCTCTCATTGACTTCGGTGAGCTTTGAATCAGGAATTTTAATAATCTTTCTGCTTCTTTTATTCAGGAAAAGGCTGTGACCTTGGACATATATATAGATTCCTTCCCTAGCCACTAAAATTCAACCAGCTATGAGATGATCTATGGTTTAGGGGAGGAAGTGGAGGATACCATATCGAGAGGGATTTTGAAATTGAACTCGTGTGTGTGTGGGGGGGGACAGATTTATGTCTGGAAAGTAAAGGAAGTCCCCTTTCCCCTCCCTCCTATATTCCAGAGCCACTGAGTTTCCTGTGTATCTAGAGGTAAGAGGTTTTCAATTAAAAGGGGCCAAATCTTGCACCCTGTGCAAACCCAGTACATTTCAATGGAATTTCACAGCAGGTAAATCACTGCAGAATTTGACCTCCCTCTTCATGATGCCAGTTTAATAGTAACAATAATTAATATAACAAATCGTTAGCCAGTGAGCTCCTTACCAACATGCTCTCCTCCCGACGCTTTACCAGGAACAGTGAATTAAATGAAACCAAAAGGTATCAACCATTTATTCTTAAAAACACTCAACTGTGATTAGAAACTGGAACAACTGCTAACCAAAACTGCTAACCTACCTAAGTTATTACATCATGTGAATTTAAGATCTGAATGTCACTTCTCTGAATGTGGATTAAAAATTCACTATCAAGAACATGGGTTGAAGCCTGGCATGTGTTTCTTAGTTCCTTCGCAAAAGCTAAGGATACATATTGAAGACTGTAATTAACAAGCCACTAATATAATGCCTGACCTGTTCAGAAGCAAATAATTTTAAAAGATTAAACAACCTGGCTGAACTAAATTCAGAGAGATGAGGCAAGTCCTTTTAAACATTGTGAAATGAAGTTTCCCTGGTAGTTTTTATTTCCTTTAGGCAATCAAAATAGATTTAGAGTCCATATGGTACAGTAAGCAGAGTATTATAAACGAAAGACAGCATCAGTCTTTCCATTGATACATTGACTATGTGTAATTAGAAACTATAATAAAAGTTTTATTAATACCATAACAAAGCAGATACATCTGCTTTTAAAAAAGCAAAATTATCTCATTTATAAAATGTACAACTACTAGAAATGACCTACCTGTTTTCCGAGGTAGCAGATTTCCTCTGACAAACAATGACAGCTGGTGCATATTTCCCAGTATAATCCACGCTCTCTCTAATGTCCCATACGTACGGGCTGCTGGCTCTTACACTGAAAATATTCACACCTTTCTTCACCTTTGCCCTAAGAGGAACAAGAGGATATGTCAACAATTAGATATAGAATTTCATTTCCAAGCTGTTACATGGATCTTCATTTTTTTCTCATTACTGGTCCTCTGGAGATGCTACAGCTCATTACAGATGGACCACACTGGTAAGAGATAAAGGTATAATGGAATTAAACCTCCCCATAGTTTAAAGGAACAGTGTCAAGATAATAATGTTATTGATATAATGGTAAATAGATCTGTGTTTACATTTTCTTCCCATAATACATTAGATCGCTAAAACCAGAGGAATTTTAAAGCTCTACTACAATTTTTTGCCATTTTTACTATTTGATTGTAAGTTTTTCCATGTCATTTTGACAGTGAAACTAGTGACAGTGAAACTAGGCTACTCAGTTATACTTTTGGTCCTCATTGGTTCTACAGCTCCTGAGCCTGCAAACTCTTAGGCACATGTTTATCTTCACACACATGGGTTGTTCAGTTTCAATGGGACTACTTACATGCACAAAGTTAAGGAAGTACACAAAATTATGCATGTACTTGTTTGCAAGATTGTGACTTGTTTGCTAGATGGTGATGGGAGTGGTTAAGACTAGAAAGACTAGGCTAGAAAGAGAGACAGAGACACACTTCCTTGTTCTCATGCATTAGCCCAAAGCAGCTGATCTGAGGTTACCAATGCTGCAGTGAAAATAATTAATTTAGTAATCTGTTTTCTTTCTTTTGCTTTTCAATTTCCGATTTTGTAACCCCTAATTCTCTTTCCTTTCCCCCTGCCCACAAAAACATCTAAATGGGTGCACTAAGCCACATTGGCATTGTCCCTTTTTACTCCAGCTTTATTTCATGCTGGTGAATTGGGAGTTTCCAGTGATGTTATATTTTAGCTTTCAAAGTTTTTTGTTTTTAAATAAAAAACATTGTGGTCAAATATCCCAATACGTGAGATGTCACGAGATGCCAGTTTAATTACATTTGATAAAAATCTCATATACAAAATGCATTCAGCACACTGGCAAGTCCCTCATTAAGAAAACAAAAAGAATGTGAGGGATACTTCTTGCAAGCATGGTAGAAAGCATTACTGGCTCTGCCGCTCTACAAGATTTCCTATGGAATCTTTTAAGAACAGATTAAAAACAGACATGGGATTCCTTCTAAAAACTGGATGCTATAGGTAGTATCTATTTTATTCTGATAGCACAATGGTAGCTATTACTATTTAGCAATTTCCTTAGCTCACCAGTAGGAATTATGATGTGAAGACCAGATAATTTGTGCTCACAGTCTCCTATGCCAATTTCACAATATGCTGCATCATACGCAGGATGCAATGTCCATTCATAGCCCAGTTATAAAGATCCCTCAGGAAGACGGGCCAATGGCCTGATCACAGCTAGGGAAATTAACTTGCAGACCAGGCAGGTTCATTAGAGAGAGTGTGCCAGAGAAAGAAAAACAAGGTGGATGGAAACTGATGCCAGTCTTCAACTCCAGCTAGTCTCAATGGCTGCAGTGATGAGAAATTTCTGTAGCTGCTCTGCCTACTTTCTGTCCCACAGGTGAGAACTAACGTAAGGCCCAAATGGGAGTTAGGAGCCTAAATGATCTGGACCTAAATGATTTCATTGGGCATTGTGGGTGCTCAGCACCTCTCAGGATCAGGCAGCTATGACTATGAATTCACACTGCCATACGCACTCCTGGGGCAGCTTTCCAGAGTGGTCACCTAAAGAGTACTGCTAATTATGGCATGCCAGGGTAGGATTGGGACACTCTGTGAAGGCAGCGTACTGGAACACTGGTCTATATCATTGCTGCCCCACTCCTAGCATAGTCATTGACACCAGTACAAAATGAGTATGAATCTATATAAGGCACCTCTATGTGCACATACACCCCATTACCATAGTAAGCACCTCACAACACCCTGTGAGGCAAGGAAGTGCTGTTTACTCCATTCTGCATTTGGGAAACTGATGCACAGAAATGCTAAATAACTTGTCCGAGGTCACACAGAAAATCTGTGCTGGTGCAGGGCTTTGAACCCAGGTCTCCCACAACTAACTATTGGCCAGACCATCTTTCCTCTTTAGCATAATAGTAGCATTTTACATCCACTGTTCCCTGGTGTAAATGACCACCCAAAATGCATGCAAAGAGAAAACTAGGCCCAAAATGTGTGTGTGTGTGTGTGTGTGTGTGTGTGTGTGTGTGTGTGTGTGTGTGTGTGTGTGTGTGTGTGTGTGTGAGAGAGAGAGAGAGAGAGAGAGAGAGAGAGAAAGAATTGTATATACACACACAAATAAAACATACACTGAGATATTTCTCTGTGAATTATGAGTGTGTCTCACAGTTAGTACAATGAAAGGATATTTGATTGACTCTAGGACAAATATGTTTTCATTCATGCAGTTAGAGAAACTAGTTTGTATTAAAGAAAATGCAACTGCAGCATCAGAAAGTGTGGAAGTGGAACAAAATGTCTTTGCAATTTGATTGTGCCACCGAGCCCCTTTATATCACCTTAGCAGTGCAAATTCTCCTCAGATGCCTTAGTGTAAAGGAGAATCTGACCCAATGTCTCAGTTCTGCTAAAGAAGCGGCCATAAACTTAGAAGGAATCTTCTGTTTCCACATGAAAACAATTTTAAATGTAACAAAAAATACAGATGCAACCACTCTCTCTCGCCTTTGTTATCTTCTAGCGGCATTTCTTTAAGAGATGGCGCAGTGTAGCAAAGCAGCAGGATGGACACACAAACATACAGACAACTTGAGCTTGTTTACCCTTGACATTCACTGCTGATGTTTCAAAACAAACACAGGTTCTTGCCTGCCTTCCCGGCGTAATTGCAGTCTGAGGATGAGAATTTCTTTAAAAGGGTTTTGATAAGGTCTAATTTAGTCATCTATTACAAGCCCTAAACCTTTAATTTTACTGAAAACAATAACAGAACTAGATTGCTGTTTCCTACAGAAGTAGAGGTTACTAGCTCTTTTTAGAGCAGTCAGTTATACATGCTCCTGTAATTACCACTGAAGCTTTGACTCCAGCGAAAGCCAGTTTCTTTCATTTTCTCAGGGGTGTCTTAGTATTTTGTTTGCCGATACTGCACTGCAGAATTCTCTTCACCCAATTTCCCTTGACACTCACACTTAATTACAAAGAAGCCACCTGGAAGAGATTGGGTTAATGCCAACAAAAGGTGCATTGTTTGTCAACAAACAGACCTAAAACTGAAGGTACTTGAAGTTTTTATATGACTGTTGTCAGGTTTCAATTTACTTCTTCCAAATCTTTGTTTTTTAGTTGTGTCTGACTGCCATGGCTACAAGGCAAGCTGTGTTTTAGACCCCTTTGCAGCCCCTCTTGAGTGCACCCCACAGGCATCAATTTCTGTATCTCTCTCAGGGGAAAAATCCCCACAGTTCAACCACTTTTGGACTGGATCTCTGGGTTGCAGCCCCCTGTAACACAACAGGCCCCAAGGTATTTGACACCTGCAAGAAAAAGTCTCTCTGGGAGCCTGTGATCCACTGTGGTTGAAATGACCCCAAAACAACTTCTTCAAAATAAACATATTGTTTATTCACCCACAGATATATAAAAAGCAGAGAAATGGTAAAATCAACAGAAGTTTATGCCCATCTGTTCTCACCTACACTTTATCCCTTCCTTGAAGTTTTTGGTAAGTTCCATTCAACGCAGGCCCCTCATTTTTGGGAAAAACACACTGTGTTGCCACATTCTCTCCTGATGATGTGTCTAAGCTGCTTTGTTAACCTGGGTGATTGGCAACTGGGTCTGAGCACCCAGGTTAGCCTAGCTCAGGTATAAGCTCCCCACTGCAAAGCTCAACCCATGTTACTGTGTTATCTCTGTTTCTGCACTCAGCGAGGTGCACCTGGGAGCATTTCCTATAGTTCTTTGAGCTGAGATGCTCTAGGATATTTTCCCAATCAATTGTGGGAGAACTTGTCTGTCTGTCAGAGGAAATCATGGGATGGCATTGGAGCACTATCAGCACTCAAGAAATTTTGCCCACATCATCATTGCAAAATGGATAGCTTACAGCCTGAGTTAAAATGGAAACCGGGTTCTAACCCTCACTCCCATCTTGGTAAACTAGCTTGGTCTTAAAGCACCTCCTACCCTGGGTCAGAGGTTTGTCTGTGTGTATGGTAGGTCAGTTTTTGCCAATACCTGGGAAAAAGCCCCAGATTAACTGTGCAGTGAAGATGAACTCTCTGTCAGAGACTCACCTCCAACAGCTACTGCCAACTGCCCACTTCTTCCTCTCCAAGCAGGAGCCTTAAACAGTTTACTGTCCCTTTGATCTTAGACTGTGACCTTGGAAAAATAAGACTCTTAACCTGGCTAGAAACAGGCAGGTAGGTATTTCCCCCCCTTGTTCTCTGAAGGATACTTGATAGTTTCTTTGGTATTTTCTCTCATTATTTCATTTCCTGTTTGTTTACCCCTAACATCCTCCTTTGATTTAACTCCATGCAGACAGGCAGAATAATATCAAGCAATTAAACTAAGGTAAATGTGGTATTTTAAAAACAGTACAGATATCTCCTTCCTTCTCCACATTGACTCACAGTTCTCAGCATGTCGACTGGAGGACAGGGTCAGGGACCACATGACAAGCACATTTAGTCACTCACTGCAGACTGCATAAGCTTGATCTACACTACAGAGTTAGGTCAACGTAAAGCAGCTTACGTCAACCTAATTATGTCAGTGTCTTCGCTACAGCCTTGCTCCCAGCAATGTAAGTGCCTTACTACCCTGACATAATAACGCCACCTCCATGAGAGGCATAGGGCTTTTGTTGGTGTAGTTAGGGCAAAGCAGTGTATGTATAGACACTGTGTTAGTTATGCTGGCGGTTGGCTGTCATTCCTGTCAATTTCATGGCTCCATGCTGGAACTGTGAAATTGACAAGAAAGTCAGGCTGTAATCGGGATAGGGTTGGGGCTCCAGCTAGAGCCCAGCTGCACCCTGAGCTACCCGCTCCCAGCGAGGCTGTGCCCACCCTGCTCCCCACTTGGAGCTTGGCTGCCCCTGGGCTCCCTGCTCCCAGCCTGGCTGCTCCCCAGTCTCCTCGCTCCAAGCTGGGCTGTGCCCACCCAGCTCCCCACTGGCACCCGAACTGCTGCCAGGAGGCTCTCCGGAGGGAGCCCTGGATCCTGGCTCTCTCCCCCTGCTGCTGGGAGCCTGACTTCCCACCCCCACCCCCAGGCTCTTGGCTCCTCACCATTCTTTTTTTCCATTTTTTTAATTGAAAAACCAACATATTTCTGTAAAAAATTAAAATATAAGAGGTTTTCAAAATTCCTTGTGTAATTAGCATTTTCCAACTAGCTTTAGTATGTGAAAATGGAGAAACTTGCACAACAGATTTTACTAATATACGGCGGGGATCGAGAGAGAGAAGCCAACTGACCAGCCAAAGAAATCCCCCTGCTCCTCAGCTCTGCATATTCAATAACCATTCAGTGAAGAAAAGTGCCTACCATGTATCCAGGTATTTTCTATGGTTTGCATCATTGTTTGCTTTATATGCACTGCAGCATGTAATTTACTCCTGGTCTGCAGCTACGAGACCTCTGTGGAGCTTACCATCTTCTTCACAAATTAGTTCACATAAGCGGTGCACTTGGGAGAATTCATCCATTGAAAACCTGTCAGTGCTGGCAGGGTGCAAGGCAAGAAAGGAAGAAGGTACAGAGGGAACTCCCTGAACTGATACATCACACCTGAAATCAAACACGTTTTCCTAAGCACATAAAGACAGTGATTTCCCAATTCCATCTCATGACCCACTAAAGACCATGTTTCTCCAGTGATAAAAAGAGGCTTCAAATCACGCAATTAAAATGCAGGAGCTGCCCCTTTTCATTTATCAAACTGTCTGTTTTAAAATCTCCCAGTTTTCTTTGTAGTTTACAACCAGTTAGCACTTAGCTTTCGGCCCGTGTCATTACCGCAGGCTGGTAATGGCTGTGAAATTGTTACTTAAGTGTTGTATAAAATGGAACAGCTGGCTGGTGAAAAATAACAGTGGCACAGCATGAGTGCCGCTAAGTGCCCTGGTACAATGTCAACCCAGCATTGGGTCTGAAACACCAAGGGGAAGCAAAAAAAAAAGGAGAGAGAATTCACCCTCCAAGGCCAATAAAGGGAGATCAAAGACATTTGTGCTTAAAGGAATGGCAGATATTCTGACTCTGGCCAGGACTGTCCTGTCAGTGACCCCTGAAGGGATTCTGCCTGCTACACGCCACTGTCATGCTACTGCTCGCTCTCCTCCCCCTGCAAAAAAACTCCACCGAAACATTTCTAAAAAAAGATGTTTCAAATCCGTGAAATTGATTCTGGTTTTCGATTACTGCAGATGCTCCAGGGAAAGACGTAGAAAACTTTCCCAGGAAAGTTTCACCATTTAGAGAGAGCCTGTGCTTCCACAAGCTATCACCTCGCTCGGGGTGGCTGTTACAGTGCAATGGACAAACGAAGGTTTCTCAAAAGTCCCGTGAACCCATCCTTGGGTATTTATAACCATTTAATAAAGGACTCGACGGGTCTGTTGTACTTTTTATTGCTCAGACCGTTCCAGGATGTCATAGCAAACTGTCCAAAGCAGTCTCTGACTCCAAGAGGTGACACTCGTTGTGTCCCTGGTATTCCCCTCCTGTGCAATGACAGCTGGAGGCATACGGGTGAGGGGTTTTTACCAGTCCATTCAGGTTTTTAACGCCCAGCAGTCTGAATGCCTGGTTAGCCAAGCCAGCAGATGACTCTGAATGGTCCACTGGAAGCACCCAACAGGCTAGATGCGAATGGGAAAAGGGTGGGGTTTTGACCCAGCGAAAAGGAAGGGCTGTGTTAGCAAACTGAAAGCTTCGGATAGGTGCAGTTGAGAGTGGAGGAAAGCAGCAACTTGAGCTAGCAGCGAAATGCCCCCCGGAATCCACCTTGAGAGCAGTCGGGGGCTAACACCTGCCAAGAGACATACTAAATGATACTAAATGACCTGCTGCAGGACGGTGGCCGTAGAGGAGTTGCTTAGAGTGGGGGAGGGGAGATGCTGAGAATGCTGCTAGTACTAGCCTTTTTCCCCTTTCAAATAGTATAGCCCGGACCTATACTAGAGATGGAAAAGCCCTGGCTAGTCTATCCCCCCGACTAAAGCAGGGGGCTTTTCTTTCTCTCCAACAGGTCCAGAGATGATTTAAAATCAAGGTGAAAAACACTGCTTATGAATGCGGCCTGCACTCGACTCCTGAGCTGTTTACCCAGCAATAACCTATTTCTTATCTTGCACTGGATGTGCTAGCACCTAAGGATGCTTGTACATAAAGGACTTACTAGAATGTGTTTAACCTGAAACACAACCAGATTGCCTGGAGACCAGTCATGAAAATGTATGTCTTTACATCGGCACCACTTAAACAATCAGAAAGAGTTTCTCTAGTTGGATTTTTTTATTTTACAGTAACAGAGCTGAGACCGCACCATCAAGCAAGACCTCTGGAATCGGATAACAAGAAACCTAGCAAACAACTAGATAGCACTGAGATGGAAAAGAACCTCACAAAGGGTGCCAGACAGACAGCGTAGGTGGGTCAGGGACAAAGCTAAGTGAAAGGTTCACAATGAAAACAGAAACAAGAGGAAAAGTGATGGGTTGCAGATTGCTTTAAAGTCTCTAAACACACATTAGAGGTTTCTCAAAAGTCTCGTGAACCCATCCTTGGTGTGGGGGCAATTTCTCTATCTGCTTTTGGGTGCTGCTCCTAATAGTTAAAGCCTTCAAAGGACTAGGGCCTACCTATGTAAGGGACCACCTGTTCCCTCACCATGACTGCTAGGGCTAGGGGTGAGCATCTCTGAATCTGGGATATTTCCAATGGATGGCTGTCTACCACAGAAGGCGTCTTTGAACACCTCTCTTTGCACAAGCCTTTTCCTGATATTGATGGCAGCAGACTAGACTGGCTGTATTTCTACATAGACAGGACTGATCATATTATCCAGTGCAAATCAATAAGGCAATGAGAAGTGGTTGGAAAGTGTGTTGTTCTCTTGGTATTTGTACTTTTAATTACATGTATAACATCTAAACAATACAGAGATGGGAACTTTATACCTACTTAAGGACACACATTCTGCTTGATTTACCCCCATGGTTTTGCTTGTGTGGGGCTAATTCAGAGCAGAACATGGTCCTCACACAGACATATGCCTTTGCATAGAAATCATGCAAAAACGTTTCTTCCAGGTAGAGTGCCACCATTTTCAGTGAGTTTCACATTGAGATTTTGGACTTATTTGCATTTTAAGGATGGCCCTTAAGCAGCACAAAAGCTGTGTGGGTCAAGATAGATGCAGGATAGCTGAGCCTCTGAGAAGTGAAATCCCCAAAGAGAGGATTTTCCTATTAGGAACTACCCCTCATATTTGAGGGTCTTTTCAGAGGAGAGCAGGGCTGCCTCCACGCAGCACCCCTTTCAATGAATAAAACTGGAATGTCCCAAACACAATGGAAGCTACAGCACTTCTGAAAACCAGGCCACTTTTTGAGCAGAGCCTTAATAAGGATCTAGGAGTCTAATGTTAGGACCCCAGATTGGAAAGTTTTGGCCTTTAATTTTAGGTCAGTTTCGGCTCAGTAAAAATAGTAGGATTTGCTCTTCAGGACTGAGTTGCAATGAGTTGGCTTTTTCAGAGCTGTTTTGCCCCCCCAGGATACTTCATGTACAAATCAGTGTTGCTAGTTGTTTTCAGAGAAGATGCCACAAAGTTTCTCCAGGTTACACTAATAGCTTTGTTGATTGAAAATCTACAGCAGAAGAGAATTGGGAATCCCTTATAGATACTGATGGAGTTAGAATAATTTATGGAGAGCGGACTAGCACAACACAAGCTATTTAAAGCTGTATAATATACCCACAAACTCTTATTAAGGTCTGTAGTTTTCAGCCCTGTGAGACAGAAACTAGCTATCATTATGCACCACCATGAAAGCAGATTAAAATTAAATCAATCTGTTTATCTATGGGCTTGCAATGCAGCTCTCTCAAAAGCTAACATATTCTCTATCTAATTAACATTTCAGGAGCAAAAACCATTCCACTCAGATGCTTGAACAACCCCATTCAAATTGAGATATTAGAAAAAATAAGTCCCAAAAGGTTTTATAATCATATTTAATTAATAAAAGAGTACGAGACCAATTTAGGCCTCAGAAAATGAACTGTGCATGCCATGAGTTAAATAAAATAGGTGTCTTTGGAATATATGTCTCTTGAGTTGGGCAAAAACTGTCTGTCTTCCTTGTGGTTCTGTGCTTGCATGTGTTTGGGGGCTTAGATTTTATTTTTGTAGTGTTCAGTCAGAAAATTAATACGAAAAGCATGTTTGGCACGACGAAAATTAGACTGTAAAACACAAACATCCCTGGAGAAGTAAAAGGCGGGAGGAAGAATATAAGTTGATTCAGAACAGAGGTAAGTATCCTAAGGTTTGTTACTCTGACTTCTATTCACTTACTAGATAAACTCTTACAAACTTGGCCCCAGTTCTCAGTGGAAATGGAGGGTTCTCAGAAGCTTGCAGGACAAAGATCTTCACGTTCCCTTTGTTAATAAATGCCCTGATGAACAAGTGTGTTGCTTTATGATGATGTGATGTAATCTCAGGACACATCACCACGCTGCAGTGTCACTGCATCCTGGCATGATATACCAAGACAAGACCACCATGCTGTCACATGAGATCATAATACAACATCACTGTGGCCCAAAACTGTTTTTGTGAACCTTAAAAGGTTCTGAAAATCCACACCAGTGCTCCTGATGGTGGCAACCCTATTGCTAATGTGCCAATTAAGTGAACATCTATGCTATAAGGCTACTCCAGGTGGTTGTATGGAAACTGACATTATCTCCAAATGTAAACAGGTTTGATCCCTCTACTCTCAATCCGCACACAATCTGTTATTATACGAAACTCACCCATATTCTAGGGTTTTCCTTTATTCTTAATTAACAACAAATGTGAGCCTTAATCTGAACCGACTGTTCCAAGGGCTTTTCCTTGCAGCACGTCTTGTCTCTTTCCCTAGCTTTCCTTTGTCTTAGCAAAGTTCTCCACTTCTTACACTCCTGAGCTAGAGCTAATGAGACGAACGTGATCTAACTGTGTGAGTCACTGAGAATAGCTCTACACTCCCATCAGGGTGCTGGCAGCTGACAGGTAGGGACACCAAATATGAGGGAGAAAGGCAGGAAACTGTTTTGCTTCTGCCATCTCACTGCATAGCAATATGGCTGTTGGTAGCATCCGCCTGCTGCCTTCATCACATTAACTGTACTTGAGGCAAGCTGGATCGCAGAGCAGTGAGAAACAGGAAAATAGCAGCATTATACCTACAAGTGTCACATTATAGACATAGCTGCTACAAGCAAGCAAAACCTCATTCCTGGAATTAGCTAAGATACTGCTATGAGCAGTGATGGTGTTATAAACTAGGGACACTCTAATGAGGTTTTATTTCATTAAAGGACAAAACCATGACCCTGCCAATAGCCATGTATCAGCTGGAATTACAAGGCAAGCACTCAGGTGGTTTCAGAGAAGTGACTGTCTTTGTGCTGTTGGTAGTTAGGGGACAGTCTGCAGAGGAAATTGATCTTCTGTTTATCCAAAGGCCACTCATAAATGCAGTGCCAGTAATGGTGACTTGCTATCACCTGTCACATCTGCATGCCACTTTTTCAACCAGCAGCAGATAATTGGACAATTCAGTGTGACAGCAAAATATGTGTATGTTCAAAGGAATGGAGGAGTGTGTTTATTTATAAAAATAGGAGCCAGAGATGAACAGGGCTGCCTGCATGTCTAGAGGAAGTTAGGGACCCTGTGGTTTGCTTCTGACTATGGCCAAAAAGAGAGAGAGAAAAATATACATGTATGCAAAAATATGATGCAAATTCTTAACTAGTTTTTTTGCCAAGGTTATTGTAAAAGAAAAAAGTGGAATAGCTGCAAAAGCTTTTATCATCCTGTGTAGCAAACTCATTCAGCCTGCAGCTACTTGGAATTTTAATAAAACCCAGTTCAGATTTAGGAAGGGTTGGGAATAACAACAGTACCTCAAACTGTACTTTCATGCATAGATCTCAAAGCACTTTACAACAAACCAACCAGCAGCTGCAATGCAGACTGTGGACTGGACAGTGAGCGTACAGTGACGTGTTTAGCTCTATTTTACAGATGGGGAAACTGAAGCCAAGATAGCTGAAGTCACTAGCCCAAGCTCTCATAGCAAGCTAGTGGCAGAGTTGGTCCCCTGAGTCCCAGTCCAGTGCACTGCCTCCTGGGACACACCTTCTCCAAAGGTATTGCATAATTATCTGGGTCAGAGACTTCTGTTCAAGGTTCCATTTACCATGGGAAATCAAGTAGAGATGCTGCCTTTAACTGCCAGATTTAGAGGATTTCCTCTTACTGACTTAACTCTTATTGACTGGATCTACACTCACTGCCCAGCTCCCCACTCCTAAAAATCTGTGTTGCAGCTACTGTTTGTTTGGTGTTTCGTTTTCTTGCTTTTTTTTTTTTAAAAAAAAAAACCTGCCCCCCATCACAGCCTTCCCTTGATCTGAATGAACAAACTGTACACAGACTGCTACTAAAAGACAGCAAGAGGTTTAAGACTCAGGCTACAACAATAACAGCATTTTGCATTTATATAGCACCTTTTATCTCAAAAAACCCCAGGACATTTTATAAAAATTCTAATACATTTGCTAACATGTATAACTGCTCTCTACTGGATAGAATCTGAATTACTCAGTTATGGGTCATAGGCCTAAAAGTGCTATAGTTAATGGTGCAGTTCAAGTGACAGGAGCCAGTGCTTTGGGAGCAGAAGAAGAGGAAATCTATCCCCGTCGTCTAGCCTAGTGACATCTCTGAAATGTGTATGTGGCCATAGTCACACTCTCGACATACAGATCAATGCGGTGAGGTGATATAAAAAACTGCTTTACTAAGAAGCTTAATTTAAATTTCAGTGGGCTAGTCCTGTGCTATTCCAGGTTTTCATCCACAGCTCCTTACAGGGTATGGAGTGATGACACACTCAACGAATGAAACAGATGCGTGACCTCAACAGAAGAAATGTAGACTGATCACTGAAAATGGGTCAACACTGTTCCCTAGCAACTTCTGGGCACTGCAGATAATAAAGCATGTTGTGGGCAGTGCATACACCACACATACCTATACAAGAATCCCTTTGCCCACCACTGAAATGCAGGCATCTCTAGGGAGGAAAATAGCAGATATTTAACAGAGAGAAGCAACTTTACACTTCAGCTAATGCTAAAAAGTGAGGAAGAATACTGTATCCAGGCGAAACAACATTTCTATTAGCCTTGTACTTCCAATAGACCCTTATCTCCTATATTTGTCCACTGTTCAATGACAAGTATGTGAGATGCTCAGGCTAGACACAGAATAAGGAAGAAGAAGAAACAACACAACTTAATCCTTGCGGCAAATAGAAAGCCTGATTCTGCAAATCCTTACTCACATGAGTAGTTCTATTGGATTTACATGAAGCCACTTGAAGGCTTTCAGCATCAAGACTGTAGTGCTGAACATGTGAAACCAAGTATGCAGAACACAGATTCCAGAGTGGAGAAGAAAAAATTCTGAAGTACTTTACCATCCTTTCTGTCATCTATTCTAGTAGTCCCAAAAGCAACATTTCCTAGCTAAGAGCAGGAAGGAGTTCTGCCATAGGCCAGCCCTAACAGCTCAATGCTGCCACTGATGCAGAAGGGAGTGCAATTAATTAATACAATAGTGACACAGTCCAACATTATTCTCTGTCCCTAATCTAGGGTACAAACAGGAAGAGGAGGAAAAGTCACATGGCGTGTCCTGTAGCTACCCACAGCACTTACCGTCAGTGCCTGCCAGAGCAGAGTTAAAAGAGCTACAAGAGATGGATCAGGTGGTCCAGTGAAGCAGAAATGCAGATATAACTTGGAATTCGATAAAATCTTGATTGTTGATTGCTTCCCAAGTTAAAACCATTTTGCAGGCACATAAAGGTAGCTGGTAATTTTCTCCGTATATAAAAATCCCCAAGAGAAACAATATTAATAATTGCATCCTCCTCTCATTCCCTCTCAAAATTTCATGCAAAGTTCCTTGGACTATTGTGCATTTCAATCTCTAAAAGAGAGATGAGAATGAGAGTTAAGTGTCTCTCATCACAGCATAAAATAACCAATATATTAGACTATACTACCTGATCTGCTAATGAGCCAATGTGAACTTACAATGCATGTTAGCAGGCCAGGAATCAGTGTGGGAATTTGTCACACATGGCTTAGCCATGTCTGCATATTAGATGCAAGTGGTCAAATGTTATACATTTCATAAAACACAGTATGGAATCATAAACTATTGACTGAGCCAGAATCATAGTGGCTATATGATTTTTCTTTGGTATATAGGACTACAAAGTCTTTTTAATAAATGGACTGCAATGACCCTTGGTTCTGCAGAGAGATTGATCTTTAAAAACTGCAAAAGCTCTTTTGTGCCACTGTTAAAAGCTCAGCATGCTGATGTGACAGAAATTGTTTCATATGAAGATATTATTTCTAAGATTAATGGCAACACCGGTGACTTTTTCCTCTTATCTAAAGGAAAATACACA
Source organism: Gopherus flavomarginatus (assembly GCF_025201925.1). Lineage (NCBI taxonomy): Eukaryota > Metazoa > Chordata > Testudines > Testudinidae > Gopherus > Gopherus flavomarginatus. The sequence continues at coordinate 22,419,879 of NC_066631.1, read as the reverse complement.
TGTGATAGTAGTAGGTGCATGAGATCACTCACAAGGTTTAGGGTGATCAGGAGTAGGAACCCTGTGCTTTGCTTTTCTAAAGAACTTTCTATCTCACTTGTCTATAGTTTGTTATTCTTTTTTGTTGTTTTTCTTAATCGTGGTTTAAAAAGAGACATTTCTTTTAAAATGTATGGTGAGGTGACCAGTGAAAATTGTAGGTTGCTACAATGATAAAGAAGGTATTTTAAGGCCTGAAGGGACCACTTTGATCATCTAGTCTGGCCTCCTCATAACACAGGCCATAGAACTCTCCCAAAACAATTACTGTTTGACCTAGAGCATCCAATCCTGATTTCAAAATTGTCAGTGTTCCACCCTTGGTAAATTGTTCCAATGATTAATTACTCAATGTTAAAAGTATATGCCTTGTTCCAGTCTGAATTCATCTATCTTCCACTTCCAGCCATTGGAAACTGTTATATTTGTTTAACTTCTTGAAGCTACAGAAGGTACCAATGTGAGGTCTTTGTGACCGAGACCAGGTTTTTGTTCTGTGTTTGAACAGTGCCTAGTGCAGTGAGGTCCTGGCCTACGACTAGGGCAATGCAAATAAATAATAATAAATCATCATTATAACTTGGGACAAGGACATGACCATCACAGATGACTGAAGGTTCCGGTTGCCTCTTGGGGGTGGAGGGGAAGGAAGTATCCATAATTGCTTAACTGGTGAACCGAATGGTGAAAAAGGACATTGCACATCAGAACATCGTTCCATCAAGACTGGTAACTTGCCTTGAGCAGTGGCGAACTGCTAATGCTGCAGCAAAAAGGGACCTTCCCTGCCCAACCTCAATAATGTACGCAGGCCCCAAAAATGTCAAAAGTGGCCACTGATTTTCAGTGCCATGGTTCAGTTTGCCCTGACATGAGACAGGGTACACCTGATTTCCCAAGGTGCTGAGTACATACACCTCCCATTGACATCAGCTGGAAATGTGGCTGCTCGTCCTGTCTGAAAAAATGTCTAAAGTCAGGCATCCAAAAATTGTGGCACTGAATATCAGTGACCACTTCGGACAATCTGAAGTGGGGAGGAGGATGTTTGACACCAGTAGGCACTAGCTCCTGAGAAGGAAATCTTCAGACTAGGAATTGCTGTGACAAAAAGCGTGGAGAAATAGTAGCCATATCATTTGGGCCCAAGACACTGAAAAGGAGAAATTACAAAGGCAAGGAAGTGATGCAACAAATGGAACAGTGTGCAGGTCAAGGGGCAAAAGAGGGGTAATTGTGGAGGGGCCCTCAGGGGACAGAGGAGACCCAGAGACATAGCCTAAACCATCATTGATTGGAAAAAATTGCTTTCACCTCTTTCTTCAGTCTATATGAAATGTGAGTTGTGGATTGACCCCATGCTCCTATTAGATGGTAAGGATTTTACAACACAACAGAATGCTACTGTTCAGCGTGGGATATCCATATGTTTGTACTAAGAAGGACATTAATAGTCTGCCTCGGGATTAAGTTATTGCTCAGATCCATAAAGCCCCAGCCCCTGCTGGATGTACATAGTTTGCCTTACATCTCCACTGATCAATTAACTCCTCTGCTATGCCAGGTGGCAGTATGGGACCCAGAATGGTTTGGCAGGAGGTCTTCACTGTTGGTAGTGGGTATTTTCGACATACACAATATCAAAATCAACCTGTGCACTTCTTTGGCCCTGAGCTCTCTTTGCCAACATGCAGCAATCCAGGTATTCACCCGGACATTACCTTGTACTGCAGATTGCTACGCGGCTAGCTTGTGACTTGGACTAAACACCCGTGTGGGGCAGTACGATAGAGTAAGAGCCACCCACTTCTTTTAGACACCTTGGATCTGGGCACTTTCCTTCCTCCCTGGCTAGCTGAGCCAGCATGGCATAATGTATGACGAGGACAGGCCAGGTGCAGATTCCTCTTAGAGGAGCAGCACAGAACTCACAGTCCAGAAGGCTGGGTGGCTAAAGTAGCTGTAAACCACCCCCCCCCCTGCCCTTCTGATACCGGGCTGCTCCAAGTGCCATAGCACTCCCCTGCAGAATTTGGACAGTCCTGGGCGCCTGTCTAAGTTATAGCAGCCTCCCTGGGACCACCCTATACCAGGGCTTCAAGGGGTTACTGAACCGGCAAACTTCTCTCTCCGCCAGATCTGAGTCTTTTAGAGTCCCTTCATCCAGCACAGGTGGGGTGGGGATCATACCCACAGTACTCAGTATGTTAATGAATTTTGTCATGTGGTAGCAACAACTAGTTTGGGGTTTTTTTTAAGAAATCCCTAATTTAGGGACAGGATTAAAACTACTATTGTCTAAGAAACTGTCCAGCTAAAATCTTGAATCAGCACAGAGCATACCGATGTTCACAGGGTGTAGTACCTGGCCCTTTTCTGAGCCCCGGCCTTCTCCTGAAGCGCCTCCAAAGGGACAGAAATCAGTAAGTGCCGTAAGACAGGAAGACAGTTCTGTTCCTTGCGCAAGAGCACAAGCCAAGCCGTAATGCACCCCTCAGGTATTCAAGTGAAATGGCTGGGTGACTGCAGGTTGGCACTAGGGTTGCCAACTTTGGTTGGGCATATTCCTGGTGGTTTCGTCATACGATATAATCTTTAATTAAAGATTAATCTTTAATTCTTGGAGACTCCAGGACAATCCTGGAGGTCTGGTAACTCTAGCTAGCCCAACACTGGCTTTTTGCTAGGGCACCGGGATTAAGATTCCTGATCTTTCAGGGAAAAAAAAACAACACAGAACCCCCCAATTAGATTTTTAACACCTTGTGGTCAGACATTAACCTTTGTTATATGGATTATTTGAAAGACTCTGCAACACACCAGCCCTTCAGATTGTTCTGGGACACTGGGTAGTGCTGTCTCTATAGGTAAGTACTATCACCTATGAAATCACACACATTGCTGGGAGGTTTTCACTGCAAGCGTTGAGCTGGCCCTTTGCTGCTTAGCCTGTGAGATGAAAGTAGCATGTCCGCAAGCCACTAGAAGAAGGGAAAGTAAATTCTCTAGACCCACCCATCAGTCCAGGATGTTTTGATGCAAATTGGCGTGCTGGAGGGAGAAGGCCCTCAAAGGACTGGTGTGGAAAGCCTGTACTTCCAGCTGCATCTCCCCCACACACAAACACACATTCTGAGTCTGTCAGGGTGGAAGTGACGAACCAAAGTCCTGGGCGACCAGGATCAGGAAATGTATCCTACTGCATTGGAATTAACAGCCCATCAGCCATTTCACACCCAGGATCTCAATACAAAGGTCCCTTTGAAGAATGGTTCCAAGCCCACAATAAAGGCAGCACTGCATGTGTCACACCTGGCCCTGCACTGATTTCTATAAGTGCCGTTCAAGCCAGGCAATTTGAGGCAGAGAGACTAATTAAGCAATGGCCCCTGCTGGCACAGGCCCTACTGTGAGAAAACGACTGAAACGTGACTCCTGTGCTGTGAGCCAACATCAAGGTCGATTATTTCACAGCTGCGAACCCACCCAGGAGGGGGAGGAGGGGGCAGGACTTGTGAAATGGGTTTAGCTGTTTCCTGCACTATCTAAAATCATCCCTGAACGGCGCTTTCTGTGGGCAGAGGATGGCAGTGGCTGAAGGAGCAGTGGGTTTCTCATGCTTCAAGGTGCCTTCCCTGAGCAAGGTGGCACAGGAGCAGTGTGATGGCAAGAAAACCTGAGCCATAGTCCACGCTCTACCTGCTGTGTGAATAAAAATGCCAATCCAGTCCCCACTCCAGATATCTTGGCAAGGGACCCGATGTGAGGTCTGGATGCTGCGATGAACATTCCCTGAAAGGCACAAGACCTAGCACGGTGTGAGCTCCATGCATAACAGCATGCCTGGGACAGGAGCAGGGTCGGGTATGGGCAGGGCTGGGGGTTCCCCTGCTAATTATCCTCTCCTCTTCTCTCTCCCGCAGGAGACAATAAGACACTGAGTAGGCTGCTTCAGCCACTGGGCTACAGTAGCTTCCATTGTGTGGACCGGATTGTTCCTCCACACCGTCGGGCTGAGGATCTACCCTGGCAAGGGACCCAGACTCACTGGGCTCTGGATTTGCGGCTGATAGAGAATTTCAGCTCCCAGGGCTGTCAATTCAGCACCTTCCCACAGCACTAAAACCCACTTACAAGTTTCTCACTTAACACTACGGCTACGGATTTCCAATGTATTGCTATTTACCTTTGAGTAAGAAAAAACAGCCGGTCACCTCTCCGTGGTGCAAAGAATGTTATTCTCAGTAGGGGCGGAATGGAAAAAGAAGCATAATATATTTTATTAAAAACCTCTTTCCTGTTGGCTGGAATGTTGGCTGCTGCTAACAGACTGGTGAAAAATGTCTCTGTTTCTTTTCTGACATGTTGCTTTTCCTTCTCATATATAAAGCAAACTTATAAAAATAGATGCTGGGGGGTAAATATCTCAGTAATCCCAGTTGCAAGATCAGTCACAATTTAAGGATTATAGTCCACCAGGAGTTTACTAGATTCATGGGGAAACTTGTAATTCAACTGTATCTCACTGAAGTTAAAGCCGTCGTACAGTGCACTTCTTCTATCCATTTAATTGCACAGTATCTGGTACGGTTTGCTTGAAATACTGAACATCTCACTGGAAGGAGCTCCATGATGCACAAGGGCTAGATTTTGAGCAGAGCGCTCAGGTTACCCATGGGTCACTATCCCTTTCTGTGCCCAATCCACAAAGGATGTGAATCTTTAGCCTTTGAGCTGGGTCTTTAGCTCAAGAGGCAGAGGTGCTCGCTTTTTGTTCTGGAGGTCCCATGTTCCATTCCTGGCAGTGCTCAAGATAGCAGACTTCCCACATATACTCTCAGTTTGGAATGCAACATTTATCTTAGGAAACCATCCTGTACGGAAGAGGTGGAAGATAACTATTCTAGGGGGAACAATAGTCCTATAATCAGCCCCCAAGTTTGGCAGATATCATTAGGTTTCACTGAATAAACTACTTTCTGTCTCCAAAGGTATATGCATGGAGTCCAGGGGTTACTGCTGGAGGAGATTTACAAAAATAACAGCAAAGGATTTCATATGACAGCCCATTGTGAAGGTTAATTTGAAGAACTTCCCTCTAAGAGACTCTGTTTCTGACAGGACTGCCACTATACATATTCATGCATGTACTGGAGCACTGTAAGATAGTACAGCCATTAACTTGCCTTACACCTGGCTCTAAACAAATGGACCGAAGGGAAGAAGAGCCAAGAACAGCATTGGAGAGCATCAAAGATGAGCAACACATTTAACACGTTTTATCCATTTTAGCTGGTGTGCAATAACTATGGTATAGAAAGTTAGAATGAATTATCTGGTGTCAAATGTTCATTAAGTTTGTCCTTGAGGAATCATAGAGCAGGGTCAATCTATGTTTAAAACTTACTGGAGCGAGATTTAGAAAAGTGGGTCACTCTCTCTGCTGCTCAGCGTAGTGACATATAAATGGAGGTATTACCATATCTGCAAGCATCCCAGCAAGTCATCTGTCGTACAGATGGAAGAGCTAATAGCTTCCTCCCAAGCCTCCTTATAATTTGACTATGAGATGATCTGAAGTCCTGAGTTTTCTCAATGTGCTGATCAAGGGTTTGATTAAAACAAAAAAATAAATTAGAGAGACATGGTGGGTGAGGGAATCTCTTTTATTGGACCAACTTCTGTTAGTGAAAGAGACAAGCTCTCTGTGTAGCTTGAAATCTTTTTCACCAATACAGGTTTGTCCAACAGCAGATCTTACCCATCATGGCTCTCTAATATCCTGTGACCATCACAGCTGTAACAAACACTGGAACACACACTGGTGGCACAGGAGTACATATGGTTATCTAGTTAAAAGTATGGTCTGTTAAATGAAGCAGAAAAAGAGTGATGAAATAGAAATTTACAGTAAAAATCTCACTGAAACACAGGAAGGGATAAAAAAGAGTCTATTTAGTCTCACCGACGTTGTAGAATTTACGGTATGTGACCTTCATAATCTCTTTCAAAGTCACTGAGAGGCTATTCATTAGTAAACTAATAACATACCTATAGAGAAGTTTTCATCTTCAAACATTAATTAATTCTCACAACACTTCAGAGAAGTAGGTATTATTACCCTCATGTTACAGAAGAGGAAACTTCAGTAAGAGTGGGGTTTTTTTTTAATGACTTGAGCCAAAGGCTACAGTGGAGTTAGTGGAAGACCTGGGAATTCAGGATTTTCTGGGTTGCAGCCCAGTGCTCAAACCATTAGGTCATACGACATACACTGTACATGGAATTTAAAGAGCTCTTCAGTGCCAAATCTCCAAGTTGCTGTCCCTGTGCAAATTGCCTGACTCGCCTCTGCACTGTCTACTTGGAGTGACACTGAGTATAAACTGGTTCAGAATTAATTCAAGCATGATATTGGAAACGTTCCTCTTGCTTTACATAATGTACAATTATTTTGATACCAAACAAGTTCTGAGGTCAGTTAGGGTAATTTACTTCAGAACTTTCTTCCGAAGTTCAAAAGGGAAATTTCATTAAACCAGGGAGAGAGAGAAGGTTTATCAGCCTCAGATGGGTGCATAAAAGATGGATGGACCAATCTTTTGACTTACACAGGCAGAAGTTGGCTACACTAAAGCTACTACTTTGCTGTTTAGTCATGGCAAAATGTTCTGCTAATAGCATTTTAGTAAAGCAATTCTATTCCACAAGAACCAGATTACAAGGAGGTTTGCTGTTCTACCCTGACCCCATAAATTTCTGTTACTTTCTTCTTGAGAGAAAAAAAAGAAAAGTTAGGACCAGGAGACTGTATACCATGGTATTCCAAATGTGTTAGTATTATTGTGGCAAAAAAGTGGCATTGACTAGATTATTGCTTCACTGAAATACACATAGTCTGTCCAAAAATGGTCGAAGATAGTTAATCTGCAGTGCTCTAAGCAGATAAATGACTGTATCAGAGTTAAAAAGAAGGAGCCATTTGTCCTGAGAGTTAGACCTGCTTTAATTTCAAGTTTGATTAAAAGGTCAACAAAGTCTTGAAATTAAGAGACAATTCTTGTGTCAGTAGATTACACAATACAAACTAGACACCTGCATATCAATGATTTTCTTGCTGCTAAAGAATAGGACTGGGACTCAGGGAATCTGGGTTATGTTCCTGGTTTCACAATAGAATTTTTCTGTGACCTTGGGCAAGTCAGTCAATGATCAAACATGCTCACTCATTTGGGGCATCCAGATTTCACCTGGGGGAAAATCCTGGCCCCACTGAAGTCAATGGCAAAATTCCCATTGCTTCAGTGCAGACACTATTTCCCCCTTGATGTCTGATTTCTAGAGATGATCAACTCCCAAAGCTTTCATTGCCTTCGAGAGGCGCAGGTGCACGGCTCTTCTGACAATCTGGCCCTAGGTGTCTCAGGCTGGGCTCTCAAAACACTGAAGCATGATGAAAATCGGAAAATGTAGCTTTGGAACTCTCTGTTCTTCAGCGACAAAATACTTTTCTACCTCGCAGGGATGTTGTGGGCCTTAATTTCTCATAATAACAGAAGAGCTGATAATAAATAATACTACTACTTAGCATGCATACAGCACTTTTCACGTTCAAAGCACTTTAAAGATATTTTCTAATTTATGCTCAAAACAGCCCCTCTTAATGTCTGCAAAATGCTTTGAGATGCTCAGATAGAAGGTGTCATGTAAGTACAAAGTATTATTATTATTCATGCATTTGAGCACTAAGAGCTACCAGCCTCTCACAGATATTCCTACAACAACATCCTACAACAGTAAGGCAACTTCTATTATTGTAATTTCACAAAGTACATAATAATATTTAACAATGCTGCACAACACAATACACTCAAAGAAAGCCCTGACGGTCTGGCTTAATGGTTTAACCCTCTGAGCTCACTTAGTTGAAATAAAGGTTTCTTAGAGAACACAATGGAAAGGGGCTTATTTTTGCTTATCAGGACAGGACAATGCTTTTTAAAGACAGCTGTCAAACAGATTTCCACCTATCTGAACAATCATATACTTTCAAAAAAGGGCTGGATGGACTAATATACTTGTTTGAAAGATCTCAGATAAAAAACGATTGGAACAATAAGTTAGGTTCTGCAGACAGTCCAATGGAAGTGTTTGCTCAATGCACCATGGCGGTGAAAAAAAGCAAACAAGAATGCTAGGCTGTATTAAGCTTAGAGAATAATAGTGAATGTATTATAATCCCAATATTACCTGGATTGTGAGCTCACTGCAGCCAGAGCTGTCTTTTTGTTGTAGGTTGTACAATGCCTAGCACCATGGGGTTCATGCCTGGGGTCTTAGGCACTACGACAATGTAAATACAATAAAACAATAATAATAATAAATAACCTGGCAGCACACCCTCCTCTAGTCAGGTCTGGTCACCTTCTCTCTCTCTCTCAGAGGATATAGCAGACCAAAGCAACAAAAATTAGCTGTGGTTTGCAAAGGCTTCCATCCACGTGAGCACAAATTAAAAAGATAGAACCTGTATAGTTTAGAGAGGAGATGAACAGGAACTGACATGCTAGAGCTATATAAATTAATGAGATATAGAGAAGATCGTGTGGGTGCTCCCATTTACCCTCTCTGATAACAAATGAACAAGAGGACATAGAACGGAATTAAAAGGCATTAAATTTAAAATAGACACAAAGAAAAGTAGCCTCCCGCCCCCCGCCCCACAGAATTAACCTGTGGAACTCAATGCCCTAACATTTTATTAAAGGAAAGAGCTTAGCAGGATTTGAACAAAATGAAACATTTATATCAGTGATATCTGCAGTTCTACTAACAAAAATAAAGATGTGTAAGGGATACAAACCCGGACGCTTCAGGGCACAATCACTAACTGAGTAGCATTAGGCCGAAGCTTTCCCCATGGACATGTTTTCACACCGCTGTCCATTATCAGAGTTTTATACACTCCCTCTGCAGAGTCTGATACCAGCAACTATCAAGGATGGGACGATGGACCATTGGTGGGAACCAGTAAGGTATTTCCTGTGTACCCAAATCCCCCTCTATATAGCAAGTCTTTGACATTTTACTCAAAAGGAAGGAGAACATTGCAAGTGCTGTGTATACTGTAATTAGGGAAAATATGGAAATGTAGGAAGAAAATGAAACATTTGCTAGGCACAAGCAGAAGAGGTTTCACACCTCCATCTGAACTGAAAGAGGAAAATTATGCAGGTGCTTCTCAGTTTGTGGATCTACTACATGATAGCCCAGCAATTTATCCCCACCACCTTCTACAACACCACAGGACATCACTGGTCTGTCATAACACTGGACTTCCTGACAAAAGATTTCTGATCATCAGTGTCCAAGACAAATGTTGACAAGCAAACTTTCTTCAGAATGTAATATTTTCATAGCAATGTTAAATTGCCTCCTGCCTCTTCATGTCCATGAACAACAAACAGGAAGAAGGTTTATGGATTAAAACTGTTACCTTTTAAGGCTGTCATGGACATTACTATGGAAAGTCAGTTAAATGTTTTAAGTCACTACGTCAATACTCCATTAGCCAACCCACAGAACAGAAGTTGTGTTTCTAATTACTTTGCTTGGGGATGGGGGAGGCAGTCTCCTGTTTTAAAAAAAAACCCAAACATTATCAATATTAATGGCTCAGCCCACAGGATTAACAGTGCAGAAGACCATTGCTTCAGGTCATTGTTGTAGAGCAGTATTCTTAGCAAACATCTCAGGTCAGCTTTCTTCTGTAGGACAGGACAAAATGCCATTTTCTTCACAATCAGATCATTCTGAAAAAGTGCGTCAATTTCAATTACAATTCCTGCAAAAATATTTCAAAAAGGTTTAGGGCTTTTTGTTTGTTTGTTTGTTTTGAGAAAATGTTAAAATTTCACTTAGAAATATTTTATTTTTCATTTTTATACTATTTGTACATTATTTCATGATGTCAGCAGTAGTAGCAGTGCATCGAATGTGCTACCAGAATATGCACTGCTACTGGCATAGACTATTGAAACTATTACATTTTGTCATATTATATTTTATTTTTTAAAATATTATGGGCAGTGGCTGCTTAGTACTGATTGACACATCTTACGTTCTTTTCTAGATCAAAGTGCCTCCTGTTTATGTTGTAATAAAACGGTTTGAAACGTTGACATCTTGGCACAAGCTGTTTCATGTCAAAATGTCCCGGGAACAGGAAAGTTCACATTTCATCCAGCTCTACCTTTCTGTTGTATTATCAGTCCGTATAGCTCATCATTCCATCACCTAGATCACACTAAACAATCTATACCCCATAATCCAGACCACTGATTATATGAACCATGCAACAAACAAAGGCTCTGATACTGTACACACTTACGAATACAAAAAAAAATTTATTTGCATGTGACCCTGCATTCTGGACTCAATCGAATCTGCCCTTATATAGTCCATAAGAACCAGAAACATTGGATTGAGACTATCTAGAGAAATAGCTGGCTAGTCACAAGATTTCCAGGGCTGATGGCTAACCTATCAAGGACCTTGACTCTGGGCCGCACTTCAGTAGATTTCCATTACTCCAGCAGCACAAAATGGTCCTAAAACTAGCAGGTCCAGACTCAGGAGGATATCCTAGGTGCATAGAACTAGGGTAGCTGCTCCTAGACCACCCTCCATCCCTGTGGCCAACAAAGGCAGCATGGCAGAAAAAAAAGGAGCCTGGCTGGGACAACCACAGAGATCCCCACCTTCAAAACAGCCTGGTGGGGCTGTTGGCAGCTAGTGCATGCTAGAGCAGCCCTGAAGCTGCTGTAGCTTGTATCAGGGGAGGAGTCCAAATGTAGAGTTGCGCCACAATCTTAGACATGCAAAGGGGCATCTTTGTGTAGCTCTTGCTCAGCTGCACTGAATACTCCTTGGCTGCAGCTGAGGAACTGGGACTTCCTCCAAAGTCCACTGAAGTCACTGGGAATCTTTCCATGGATTTCAATGGCCTTTGCCCAGGCCTGTACATTTTTTTTAAACCACTGATGACATAATAATATACTGCAAAGCTATTTTTAAGTCACATGACCTTGTCTTCATCCATGAGATTGTGTTTAGAAATCAAAGGTTATAATATACATATTTGCTCCTATTCTGCACATTCAATTATTTATTAAGTCTCTTTCACATTTCAAGATTCCTAGACAGATAGTTAAAAATATGTGAAATGATTTATTCAAGGTTGGGAGCACTTACAGAATCCATAATAAATCTCAGAATGAGACTTTTTTTTTGCCAGAATGTACATTACTTACACCAGCAGTTAAGACAGCTATAAAAACTTCTGAACAAGTTTAATAAATCTTTTCAAAAACAGATGTGCATAATTGATCTCCTACATTTCCCATGGAAATAGAAGGCGCCATTCATTTTTAAACCCTGAGAGATACTGGTTCCATTTGATTTCCTTGGGCATTAAGCTTCCCAAAATTCATTCATCTAAATAAAAACGTTGCACTTTGATTTGCATTTGCCTAACCATTTTTCCTACTCTCAACTCGCCTCATAAATGTGCCAATCTGTCCTTGTCATTTCTGCAATTCCCCCTTCCTAAGAATATTTCTGGCATTACTGTGTCTTCAGAACTACAAGCTGTTATAAGGCCTTTGTATTTAATGAAAATGCTCTTGATCTGCATCTGGTTTTGTGCTCTAGAGGAAACAATCTGTTTTAATACCATTGCCCAACTTCCTGAAGACTTCTGTGGTGTTACTGTAACTTTAAAGATGTAAGATCTACTTAGTTACTAATTATTTCTATTAAAGATAAACAGAAATTTTGACAGTACAAGTTATTCGATAACTTACATAACAGTGAAAAAAGAGGGTACACATAAGGGAATACATATAAGATGAAGGAACATAGATTATGAGCTGTAATGAACAGGCATCTGGTTATTCTAAGAGTTATATCAGATCACCTCACTCTCACTCGATTTATCTTTCCTTAAGCAGTAGAGCCCTCTTTAAAATAAATATTCCCTATCACCAAACTGAGAAAATCTGGTCTGGAGTTCTGTCTGAACTCGACTGTTTAGATCACTCATTAAATAGTAACAGAACATTAAAAATGTCTGCACAGAATTCAGTTCAGCTTTAATGCAGAAACAGAAGAGCAGACACTATGTACAGAATGCCATCCGGGATTCTCCGGAAGTCTGACGTCCAATTTCTTTGTATTAGGGATCAAGTTGAGCATCTATATTGCTGTGACATAGTTACTGCTATTGGTTATTGTTTATATTGTGTCGCATCTAAGAACTCCAACCAAGTGTGAATAAAATTGTCAAAGCTGCCCTAGTGACTTAGAAGCCTACATTCTATTGGCTTTCAATGGGACCAGGCTCCTAAGTGTATATGTCCCTTTTGAAAATTTTATCCCAACCAGAAAGAGGTATTCAGTTATTATTACTATTATATATTTGAAAAAGACAGGCTGTCATACAGAATATGGCTCTGATTCAGCGGGCCATCATTATTCAGCAACGCACGTAAGCATGTGCTTAAATCCCACTGAATTCCATGGGATTGAGACACTTGCTTAAATTGAAGCATGTGTGTAACTGATGAACTGAGGTCTAAATTGGGTATCATCTGCAAATAAATACTGGCAGTCTGATCTCCACTGCAAAATGGTTCATGGCTTGCAGTTCTTTCTTGATATCATCCAAAGACAAGGAGCACCCAGAAAGATGACAAACCTGACCATACTGGCATATGTGGTAAAGGTTTCAAAACTGCCTACGTGACTTAGGAGCTTTTGACAATTTTATGATTCTATGATTCTGTTTATAGTTTTTTTTTAATGCAATGTAAACAAAATGTATTCTGGTGGCAAACATCCCTTTGTGACACCAGCTACATTCTGCTCTAAAGACTTTCATTTGCAAAGCAAGCTTAAGTGTTTGGAACAGAATGAGGTCTCATTCTCAATCTCTGCCTGGGTACAACATCATTTTTGTCTTTTTATGACTGAATAAAAGACAGAGACAATCAGTTTTTTTCCCACTTAATAACTTTAGTTATCAGCTTCAAAGGTGAGCCTCCTGATCATGACAAGTACATGAAAGAAAGCGGTTTTTAGGTAGGTTGGAATATCCACTGTCAAATGACTTTTCTCATTGTTTACATCCATTCTCTGACTTCACGCCAACTGTTCCCTTTGAGCCGCATAGACATAGTGGTTGCCTGCTGAGTTTTGTATGGCAGCTGGCCAGGTTTTAATTCCACCGATCAACTTATAACATACTCTTCAAAGATTAAATCATCGTATCCCAGAAGCATTACGCTAGATCACTGTCCCCAGTCCCCAGACCGTATGTTGGTGGAGCCAATGGAGAAGTCCAACAGCTGAACAACTTGTTTCTGTTTCATCCAGTGAAATATTGATTGCTGAAAAATAAGACACATCACTACAAGGTGAGCAAAACAATAACCTGCAAATCCCAAGACTTCAGATTATAATCATTGGCAAGGAAGAGTAAAGTGTCTCATCAGGAGCTTGAATGAAACCTCCTTTACTCACAGGCCTGGTCTACACTATGCGTTTAAACCGATTTTAGCAATGTTAAACCGATTTAACGGCGCACCCATCCACACTACAAGGCCCTTTATATCGATATAAAGGGCTCTTTAAATCGGTTTCTGTACTCCTCCCCGACGAGAGGAGTAGTGCTAAAATCGGTATTACCATATCGCATTAGGGTTAGTGTAGCCGCAAATCGACGGTATTGGCCTCCGGGCAGTATCCCACAGTGCACCACTGTGACCGCTCTGGACAGCAGTCTGAACTCGGATGCAGTGGCCAGGTAAACAGGAAAAGCCCACGAACTTTTGAATTTCATTTCCTGTTTGCCCAGCGTGGTGCTCTGATCAGCACGGGTGGCGATGCAGTCCCAAATCCAAAAAGAGCTCCAGCATGGGCCGTACGGGAGATACTGGATCTGATCGCTGTATAGGGAGACAAATCTGTTCTATTAGAGCTCTGTTACAGAAGACGAAATGCCAAAGTGTTTGAAAAAAATCTCCAGGCTACACAGTGCTGCATGACAAGCGTAACGGAAAGCCAAAGACTCAAATGGACGCTCATGGAGGGAGGGAGGGGATACTGAGGACTCCCCAGCAGTCTCCAAAAAGTATTTGCATTCTTGGCTGAGCTCCCAGTGCCTGTAGGTTCAAACACATTGTCCGGCATGGTTCAGGGTATAGCTCGTCAATTTACTCTCCTCCCCCACCCCCCGTGAAAGAAAAGGGAAAGAAATAGTTTCTTGACTTCTTTCAATGTCACCCTATGTATACTGAATGCTGCTGGTAGACGGGGTCTTGCAGCAGTGAAGAGTAGTATTCACTCCCCTCCCCTCCCTGGTGGTAGACGGTACAATATGACTGCTATCCGTCATCATCATGGTACCGTACAAAAGGACTGGTAGCTGTCCTTGTTATCAACCCGTGAGTGCTCCTGGCTGGCCTCAGGTGAGGCTGGCCGGGGGCGCCTGGGTAAAAATAGGAATGATTCCCAGTAGATGGTACAGAATGGCTGCTAACCATCCTCATCATAGCAACTGGGGGCTGAGCTCCATCAGCCCCCTCCCTTTCCTGTGTAAAGAAAAGATTCTGTCCTGCCTGCACTATCATAGCAGCGGGAGGCTTCCTCCCCCTCATTTTATCTCACTAACAAGTCACTATTTCTTATTCCTGCATTCTTTATAACTTCATGACACAAATGGGGGGGACACTGCCACAGTAGCCCAGGAAGGCTGGGGGAGGAGAGAAGTAACAGGTGGGGTTGTTGCAAGGGCACCCCCCCATGGATGGTATGCAGATCATCATTTCTGCAGGATCTGACACAGAACAGCTGTGCTCTCTGATACAGTGGTTCTCTAGCACACTTGCCCCATATTCTAGGCAGGACTGACTCTATTTTTAGAAACCATAAAGGAGGGATTGACTCAGAGAGTCATTCCCATTTTTGCCTTTGTGCCCCCAGCCAGCCTCAGCCAGGGGCACCCATGATAGCAGAAGACAGTACAGAACAACAGATAACCGTCATCTCATTGCCAATTTACAATGACAGCAGACAGTACAGAATAACCGATAACCATCTCTGCTATCATGCAAAAGCAAAAGAATGCTGCTGTGTAGCGCTGCAGTATCGCCTCTGTCAGCGGCATCCAGTACACATACGGTGACAGTGGAAAAAAAAGCTGAACGGGTTCCATGGTTGCCGTGTTATGGCGTCTGCCAGGGCAATCCAGGGAAAAAGGGCATGAAATGATTGTCTGCCGTTGCTTTCCCGGAGGAAGGAATGACTGACGACATTTACCCAGAACCACCCGCGACAATGAATTTTGCCCCATCAGCCACTGGAATCTCAACCCAGAATTCTAAGGGGCGGGGGAGACTGTGGGAACTATGGGATAGCTACGGGATAGCTACCCACAGTGCAATGCTCCGGAAATCGACGCTAGCCTCGGACCATGGACACACAGCGCCGAATTAATGTGCTTAGTGTGGCCGCGTGCACTCGACTTTATACAATCTGTTTTATAAAACCGGTTTATGTAAAATAGGAATAATCCCGTAGTGTAGACGTACCCTTAGACTGGACAAATAAGAATCTGAACTGCTGTTTTCTTAATACCCACCAGACTTTACTGGACCAGGTGAGTTTACAACGAGCAATAAAGCACAGACTTTCAAAGCATGAACATGGGCTGATATATACAGCAGAGTGAAAAATAAACACACTGCTTTAAAACCACTGCATAATTCTGTCAAGTGCATGGTTAAGTTATGATTTTATTTCAGAAAGATTGTCTGAGTGAAGAAATGATGGATGAGCTGCCAGGGCCACTCATAAATAAGAGGGTTCTGATCGAAATTGGACTGGTTATTGATGACATGGTGCTACTTGGATTTAGTGAGATCTAATCACTTATAAAATATTAAAAAACAAAAAACATTACAGGTCAGTTTTGGCATTTGTTAGGTGCTCAGTTGGGCTGGCTTACAAAAGTTCACTGCATATTCTGGGGTTTTGTTTGTTTGGTGCCATGCAACTCATTTTCAAGGAGGAGAGAAAATCAAATACAACTACAGACGTGGAAATATTCACTCTTGGCTTTAGAAAGAAGCAGAAAAAATGATGCTATTGAATTATGCTAATTTGTCTAAGGAAATCTACAAAAAATTGCCAAGATAACGTGACACAAGCAAGGAAAAAGTGGTAAAAAATGTAATTTTTTCATAACCTTCCACACTGCCAAAGAAACAGTGAAATTTTGTTCCACTGATCACACAGTCCTGGAGTGATCATTCCACCATACGCATCAATAAATGTTTTCCAAAAGCCATGTGCTACTGAGGCCAATAGCACAAACTCTTTTGCAGGGCATTTGTTCATTTGTAAGGTTCATACTGGAAGTGATGCCTGTAACTTTCCTTTTGTGTCTTCAAACGTAGGAAAGCATTTCACACCTTTCAGAATGCCTCTCAGATGCAGGTAAAGAACAATACAGCCCGCAGTAGCACCTATAAGAGCCAATTAAACCTGACTGTCTATTTCTAGTGCACTCTTGGCTGTAACATCCAAATGTCGAGTACAACAATAGAAAAAGTGTCATTGCTGTCTGCGAGTGAACTAACTTGGCACTTAACAGCCAGATTTACCAAGGATTTTAGGTGTCTAAAGATACCAGGAAGTGCCTAGTGGGGTTTACAAGAGCTCCTAAAGCAGGACAGGCAGGCAGCTCCCACTAAAAGTCAATGAGAGTTAGGCACCTAAATCACTTAGCCACTTTTGTAAAACACAGTTACCAGCATTTTTAGGCACATAAATACCTCTGTAAATCTGGCCCTCAAGTGTCGGCATTGCTGTCAGAGAGTGGAGGGTCACACAACTGGTCTCAAACATAGCTCCACCCATTGTTACTTCATGAGTGCCAATAACAATGTCTAGCTCAAGCTGTCTGTACCCAGACTACTACAGCCAATGAAAGAGACTTGTTCACCAAGCATTGTATGGGAGAATATAGCCCACACCAGCCACTGACTGCCCCTGTCCCCAAATGCTTCACTTCTACGGAAAAGTTCAGGGCGACCTGGGGAAAAAAAGTCAGAAAACTTGTGTAACTTTAGTATCATTTTTAATGGAGACATATACTGTATTTATTCCCTAACTCCATCTCAAACACCTACAATATTAACTTTCTAAACAGCTTCACCCTCAGCATTCCCAACTAACACTGTTAGAGAAACACCAGATGGCCCATTTCTAGTTTGTTTGGTGCCATCTTTTTTTTTTTAAACTTCTTTTTCCTTTTTATCCTTGTTACCAAATGTGATATTAAACCACCTTCGCAAAGCTACATTCCTTGTTTTATGTACAGGCTCGTGGGCTGAGACTCTGATAGTCATGTCCTCTCCACGTGAACGAAGCAGTTGGTGCTCTAAAAAGTTTTGCCTCTCTGGGAGAAACTATTAAAATACCATTGTTTCCACTATATAAATTGGGCTGTAGGTGGATCAAATGCAAAACTTGTATGTTAATGCTCTGATGTATCCAAAGCATCATATGCTATTCAGTATTCATAGGGCTGTAGAAATGGTTGCATTTGCTTGCATTTCTTTGCAGACATGCACCATAATAGCAGGATAAGTTACACAGAAACCCATCACAGGCCTGCAGTACAACATTTTTCTGCGTGTAATATATATTTATTACAGTACACAACTATGTAGAAAAGCAGACAGATAACAGATAATTACAAGGCTTCGCAGGCCAATTAGGTTAAGTACCCACAGAAGTATATTCATCTGGCATTATATTTGCATTCTGATGGCAGACAAAAAAAAATGGACAATGATTCTATTGGTTTCCTTAGAGGGCAAAATGGAAATACAAGTCTAATAGGCTCTATTTCATCAGTAAGTGAAGAAAGCATTCAAGACTCTTCCCATTTATTGCTGGACATATCGCCAAAAATCTGCCTCTGCATGCAATTCTTCAAATAGCCAGGAGGAGGTAAGGCAAGGCAGCGTGGGCCGGTGAATAAGGGAAAGGACTGGGACTCAGCAGACCTGGGTCCTATGCCCAGCTCTGCCATTGAC
This sequence comes from Gopherus flavomarginatus, assembly GCF_025201925.1. Taxonomy (NCBI): domain Eukaryota; kingdom Metazoa; phylum Chordata; order Testudines; family Testudinidae; genus Gopherus; species Gopherus flavomarginatus. The sequence continues at coordinate 22,401,676 of NC_066631.1, read as the reverse complement.
TCATAGGATGTTGGGCAATTCAAAAGCTTAACTTCCCCTTGCTTCAGTTTATCTATCTGTAAAATGGGATAATACTTTTGTAAAATGCTTTGAAACTAGAGGAAAAAAGGCTATTATTGTATGTTTTTATTTAGCCTTGTAAGCTCATGTTTATTGATTTAAGCCTGAAGATAATCATGTATTATTATTTTCTATCAGAGGGTAGCCGTGTTAGTCTGGATCTGTAAAAGCAGCAAAGAATCCTGTGGCACCTTATAGACTAACAGACGTTTTGGAGCATGAGCTTTCGTGGGTGAATACTATTCATGCATGCATATACTATGCATGCATCTGAGGAAGTGGGTATTCACCCACGAAAGCTCATGCTCCAAAACGTCTGTTAGTCTATAAGGTGCCACAGTATTATTTTCTACTCTTTTTAAGCTTTGCTGACACATTAAACAATATATTTACACGGGTTCTTCTATCTAAGTTCTTAAACTGTGACTGTCATCATGGTATCTAGGGGCCAAAATATTCCTTGCCAGCATCTATTTGCATCTATAGTATATACTCTCTCTCTCTCTCTCTTCCCCCTCCCCCCCTCCCCCCCCGCCCGCACCTTCTTTAGCCAAACCTTATCAAGACAGGAAACATCTCATCTTTGGCATATGTAGAAAGTTACTGGTACCTACTTTTCACATGCTAGTACACTGAGCTGTGGCGTGAGTATTCCCAGGGTATATAAGCTTTTGTTGTGACTAAAGTACCAAATGCTCTTCAGAAAAATGACAATCATACACAAATTGTGGCAGTGGTGATAATGCACTAGTGTGCACACATTACATTTAAAGCTGGTTATCTGAAGCTTGAATAAAATGCATCTGCAGAGCAGACAGGCTTTTGTTTTATTCTACCTGTCTTTTCCAGCTCTGTAAACACCAGCTTAGCTACTAGGAAAAGTTAAATGTATTAAAAACCACAAGATGAGAAGTTTGCTATACACGTAAAACTTTCTTACTTTACTTTCATTAAAAGTATGCTCACGTATCTCCAGCAAAAAAGGATCTGAGGACATACTGGATCACAGTCTGCTCTCAGGTACCTCAGGGTAAATCCAGAGTGACTTCACTGAAATTTATAGATTTACTCCAGATTTACACCAGCATAGCCAAAATCACAATCTGTCCCAGAATGTGCACATCAAGCACAGCCCACTTCTAGAGATCACTGATATAGGTGATGCAAGGAGTTGCAATGTTCAAAGTGCAAATTCAGGAATAAATTGTTCAGCAAAATCGCTATGAAGAATACTCTTCTCTCGTCTTCTCTGCACCTCAGACCTCCAACCCTGGCTCTCCCTTCCCATCTGTTGTCTCCATTCCTATCCACCTAGCTCCTGATCCCTTCTGGGAAACGTTCCACAACCATGCTGAATTCTTCCACTCTTCTAGTTAGATTTATATATCACACCCATTACTATCTGAGTATCCGCTTTGGTCCTGCTGCTGCTCTCATGGTTTCAGCTCCCACCCTACCTCTCACCCTCCAGCCTTAATCCTTCTCTCTGATCTCACACCTCAAAATGACACTCAAACAAACATTTACTCCAGGGGACTCACGACTCTCTTAAATTTAACCTCTCACAAACTGGATTCCTTGCTTTGCCTTCTAAGCCCTCTTCACTATAGCCCTCTTCCGTAGCCACTGGCAACTCCGCTGCCTTAGGGATATCCTGAACTCGTTTCTTTCTTTTGCCATGTAAGTCCTGTCACTTGCATAAGAACATAAGGACAGCCATACTGGGTCAGACCAAAGGTCCATCTAGCCCGGTATCCTGTCTTCCAACAGTGACCAATGCCAGGTGCTCCAGAGGGAATGAACAGAACAGGTGATCCATCCATCAAGTGAGCCATCTCCTGTCACCCATTCCCAGCTTCTGGCAAACAGAGGCTAAGGACATCATCCTTGCCCAATCTGGCTAATAGCCATGGATGGAGCTATCCTCCATGGATATATCTAGTTCTTTTTCGAATCCTGTTATAGTCTTGCCCTTCACAACATCCTCTGGCAAGGAGTTCCACAGGTTGACTGGGCATTGTGTGAAGAAATACTTCCTTTTGTTTGTTTTAAACCTGCTGCCTATTCATTTCATTTGGTGATCCCCTAGTTCTTGTGTTAGGAGAAGGAGTAAATAACACTTCCTTATTTACTTTCTCCGCACCAGTCATGATTTTATAGATCTTAATCAAATTCCCCCTTAGTTGTCTCTTTTCCAAGCTGAAAAGTCCCAGTCTTATTAATCTTGCCTCATATGGAAGACATTCCATACACCTAATAATTTTTGTTGCCCTTTTCTGCACTTCTTCCTCATCAGAATCACAGTCCATCCTTTGCTTGCTCAAGCCTATCTTTATGCTTTGCCAACCTCTCCCCTTGATCACTGGGGTCCTTGTCTTCTCTGGCTACTCCAGTGTTTTTCTTTACTCTCTCTCAAGCTATCCAAAGTGCCCTGTTGAACTATACCAGCCACAGAAACCATCCCTCACTGAATCCCTTCACTTCATCCTGTTTCTAACAGCTTAATAATTAATCTCGAAACTCTCGGCTCTTCCATCCCAACAAACCCCTCGCTTTTTACCCTCGTTCCTCCATTTGCCCTCACACCCTGTCTCTTGACTGCTCCCTTCATTTTTCTCCCTCTCCCTCCTTTTACACCAATGCTCATGTTTGGAACAACCTCCTGCTTGTTTCTTGTTTGCCATGCACATGCTGGCTTTTCTCTTTCAGATCCATGCTAGTTACTCACTTCTTCCAAATACCTGTTTAACCTTCTTCTCCTCACCAATCATCCCTTCACACCCTCCCACGCATTCTCTCTTTCCTCAGGCCTTGTGGGCTGAAGGGGTCAAATCCACAACTAGTGCAAGTTGCTGTAGCTTCATTGACTTTAGTGGGGCTACGCTGACTTACACCAGCTGAGGATCTGTCCATAAATTTGGAGGGGAAGGGTATGTGTCTGATTATTTAGTAAGGTGCTGTGTACATCGGTGGTAGTCGTTAAATGATTAATTAATACTCAATAAGAGGATTCCATTGTATATAATGTAAGAGATCTTAGAACTCCAGACTTGATCATGTAGTGCCCCTCCCTGTGATGGATAGACAGTTTGGAGCTTTGCAAAGTTTAGTATCACTTCTGGTTTTTCCTTTATTATATAGATCAGGGGTAGGCAACCTATGGCACGTGTGCTGAAGGCAGCACGCGAGCTGATTTTCAGTGGCACTCACACTGCCTGGGTCCTGGCCATTGGTCAGGGGGGCTCTGCATTTCAATTTAATTTTAAATGAAGCTTCTTAAACATTTTAAAAATCTTATTTATTTTACATACAACAGTAGTTTAGTTATATAATATGGACTTATAGAGAGAGACCTTCTAAAAACGTTAAAATGTATTACTGGCACATGAAACCTTAAATTCAAGTGAATAAATGAAGACTTGGCACAGCACTTCTGAAAGGCTGCCGACCCCTGACATAGGTGAAACTGCTTTGCAGTGAAACCTACTCCAAAAACCACGTACAACAGGTAAACCATGCCTGAAGAGACCACTACAAAGAATCCCAACTGCTAGGTCTTTATACAAAGAAAATAATATGAAAAAACCACACTGGCACAGTTAAGTCCCAAAGAACTGTGTTTACTGAATGTACACACACACACAATGATTTCCAGCAGCTTCTATGACACAGAACAAACACGGTGTGCTCCACTGGAGGACTCATAAACTATTTAAAGGGACACCTCCCTATTCTAAAGCATGACTCCAACGGTTTGGGGTTCAATTTTGTTTAATTGGCATTCAAACACTATCCAGCAGGCACTCAGTTTTTGCTGGTTCTTTGGATGGCTGTTTAAGGCAGGTTTCGCTATATTTCAAAAATGGCATAATGGAGTTCAGAAGCATCTCTGAACACAGGCTGAGGATACAGCTTCAAAGGGAAGGTCTGACGTCTCCTTGTACAACTGGCACAGAAGTGCCGTAATGGTTGTTGTTGTCTTGTCCCATGATAATCATTCCAGGCCAGGAAGTCTGAGAATGAATTCAGCAACTCGTACAGAGTCCAACGAGCATTATCTTCCTTCTAATGTTACAGATAAAAGTGTGAGCAGGTGTTAAAGCCTGCACATCTTGTAAAGACCATCCTCGCCTCCTCATGGTACTGGGCATTCCCAGGGGAAATCTCTGGCTAACAGGGCTCTCACAACTATATTCTCTCCACTAAGTTGCGGAAGAGAGCCCCACGTTCCTCTGCATCCAAATGCTCATCCTTTTATCTCCCAAGGACAAACAGGAACCAGCTGCTAACTTTTCCACTCTACTCACTGCACAGATGTGCAGCTTAAACAGCAGAAATCTGCCTGAGGCCACTCACTGTATAACTCTGCAGAGGGACACACAAAACCTAAGGCCAGTCCTGTTTATATGGAGGTCATGGGTCTGATCCTCTTTCCACTTGCTCCCAGTGTAATGTTTTATCCCAGTGTAACCACCATTGACTTCAGTAGAGTTATTCCTGACTTGCACAAGCAAGAGGTACCTCTTGCCATCTGGTCCCTTATGTGTGTTCTTTCTGTAGGCAATCCTGATGGGCCAGCTCCTCTGCTGATATAAATCAGCATAGCTCCACTGACTTCACAAATGTGAGTCCATTGATTCTAGGGAAATGGACAGAGCAGTAGACCAGGACTTAGAGAAGATGAGTTTTCTATTCCCAGCTCAGCCACTAGCCTGCTGGGTGACCTTGGACAAATCACTTTCCCTCTCTGTGCCTCAGTTTCCCCATCTGTAAAATGGGGATAATGATACCTCCTTTGTGTAGCACTTTGAAATCTATAGCTGACAACCACTATGTAAGAGCTCAGAATTATTAGTTATTATAATACTAACTTCAATGGAGTCAGATTGACTTGCACCAAGTCAGAACATCACCATTTTTCATGTACTATATCCAAAAGGCAGTTTGAATAAAAGTACCAACTAGAAAATCAATGATAAAAAAGAGCATTAAATAAATGTCAAAAAGAGGAGGAAATCAGCTTTAAGTAGCCTGCTCTCCAGTCATGTTATGTGAAGCTCTGATTAGTATTTTTCAAAAAAGGCAGCACTTAGTCCCACATTGTAAGTGCCTGAGAATATTTAGTACAAAAGCTCTGCAAACCTGCTCCTACTGATATTATTCTGAACTGCTGGAGTCATAATTACACTGTCAATGCAGGGTGGGGAGGGGATAGGGGTGTGTGACAACTCTAATAACGAAGTACCTGTTGTAAATTGCCTTATGAAAGCAGTAATTCCCTCTGAAATGGGCATTATCATGTCTTACTGCCCACATCAGATCATTATGGTGCCTCTGCTATCTCAATGGAACCTTCGCTTAATAAATGAATGTTTTGGGATGATAGTGCCAACTCAGTACTTATTACTTAATTGAATATGGAAACATTTAGCCCATTAGCAAACATTTAAAAGCATCTTATTTCAAAGATGTTAATTTATCTTGGGGAATCCCGCTCTCCCTCCCCTTCTTCCCTCTTTTAATTCTTTCACTCCAGTGTAATCATCCTCATTTTAACTCAATTAGCTTTAGAAAAGGAAAAGCTTTCATGGTGGCAACCATCTGCAAAGCTGTGGTAGATGGTATGTCACCTTAAACCACTACTATTAAGGTTTTAAAAGCCCTTTCTGGTCTGGCATTTGAAGCCTGGTTTTCAGAAGTGCTGAACACCCAAAACTTCACTTTAAATCAATTGAAGCAGCACAGTACTGCCAAACGGATTCAAAAGCTATGAACCAGGCCCCAGTAAATCATGAGATTGGTTTCAAAATCATGAGATTTTCAAAATGATACATTTGAAATGGTTTTTATTTGCCCTGTGGTCGCTGAGCCTTTTGGATTCAAGTTTTTTCTGCAAACACAAGGGCTAGAACAATGTTTCTCAAACTGGGGTCGCCACTGGTGTAGGTAAAGCCCCTGGCAAGCCAGACCGGTTTGTTTATCTGCCCCGTCCACAGGTCCGGCTGATCACGGCTTCCACTGGCTGCGGTTCGCTGCTCAGAGCCAATGGGGGCTGCTGGAAGAGGTTGATGAGTGCTGTGCTGTATCAGTCATCTGTGTATTAAAACAGGTCCTCAGAGCTATCATGCGCTCTCACATGCTGTCCCAAACCAAACACGTCCTCCTAAGTCCCTTGGGTCCAGTGCACCGAGAAACGGAGAGGCGAAAAGAGGTGGTGGTGGACTTTGCCACCCAACTCTGAATTTCACTGATCTCTCTCCTGAGTAGCAAATTGCTGTTAGGGTTGCAATATGCACAACATCGTTGCAAATGTTCTGTGATGTCTAGTCATCTGTGATTCTGTAAAATAGATGTATTCCAGCTGAACAATAGAATCATAGAACCATAGGATTAGGGTTGCCAACTTTGTAATATTTAAAAACCAGACACTCCAGCAGAAATGCTGCAACCTCCCATCCTACCTCTTGCCCCTGAAGCCTCAACACAGCCCCACCTCTTCCCCTAGAGACTCTGCCCACATGCCTTGTCTCTGTAAGGCCCTGCCCCATCCCCTTGAGACTCCACCCGGGCTCCGCCCCTACCCCTAAGCCCTGCCCATTTGATCTCTTCCCCCCTCCCGGCCCTGCCCTCCATTTGCTCCTCTTCCCTCCTCCCATCACTCACTGCTTTTCCCCTCTCCTCCTCCCCTCCATCTCCACCCCACTGGGGCTAAGAGCTGCAGCTTCCCTGAAAAAGGAAGGAGCTGGCCCCAGCTGAGTAGGGGATGTCACCTCCCTGTCTCCTCCACCTGCAGTAACCAGACTTTGGGTGTCTGCTCAGTAGATCTGACTGGACACTATCAGGTCCTCTTTTTGAACGGACTTTCTGGCTGAAAACCAGACACCTGGCAACCTTAGTCTAGAAGAGACCGCAAGGGTTAACTAGTCTAACTCCATGCCAAGACACCGGAATTGTTGTGTGTAAAACATCCAAGCCAGATGGCTATCCAGCCTCCTTTTGAAAACTTGCAGTGAATAGTTCAAACACTGGATTTGTGCTTCTTATTGGGCTTGATTCTGCCAGCCTTACTCAATTTGAATAATGCATTACTCAGGGAGGAGCCAATTGACCTCAACTGCTCATTTGCTATTTTGGCCTTGAGGCTGGGCTTCTTGTCTTTTTTCTCCCTTCCTTCCTCCTCCCCGTCAACTCACTTCGGCTATGAAAATATCTCTCTGAGGCCTGGGCTACACTAGCGGAGGGGTTCAAACTAAGATATGCAACTTCAGCTACACAATTCATGTAGCTGAAGTTGAAGTATCTTAGTTTGACTTACCTGGCTGTCCTCACAGCGGTGAGTCGACAGCCGCGACTCCCCTGTCGACTCAGTTTACTCGTCCTGCCAAGGTGGAGTACGGGCGTCGATTCATGGATCGATTTATCACATCCAGATGAGACGCGATAAATCAATCCCCGATACATCGAACACTACCCACCAATCCGTGTACGTCTGTACTACCTGCCAGCTCAGCGGGTAGCGTTCGATGCATCGGGGATCGATTTATTGCGTCTCGTCTGGATACGATAAATCGATCCACTAATCGACGTCCATACTCCACCTCAGCAGGAGAAGTAAGCGGAGTCAATAGGGGAGCCACAGCAGCATAGCTGAAGTTGCGTATCTTAGTTTGAACCCCCCCAGCTAGTGTAGCCCAGGCCTTAGAGTACTGAGTCCAGCACTAGCCTGGATGTTATGAACTCTGGATAGCAAGGGCTGCATTCTGCGTCAAAGCACGCTTCTAGCCTTTATGTTTGCAGAGGAGAGCTTGAAAACATGAACCCTTCAGGTTCAAACATCAGAAAGCCGTTCTTTTTGCTTGTGTTGTACCAGTTCTGTTGCACTTCAAAGGCCATGAATCTCACTCACTTTTGATGTGTGAAGAATTACTGCCGTTGTTTTGAAGAATGTAGATAATTACAGCTGGGTGAATAATTGATTTTTTTTTTTTGATTTGGTGGCTGAATAGAAAAATAAAAAAATATTACTTTCATGTCAACCCCAAATGACAATTTTTTGGATTTTTTTGCCCAAACAAAATAAAAACCAAAACATTTTGAGTTGAACATAGTGTTTTATTTGATATGAAATACGGAGATTTTAACTCTTCTTTTCTGTTGGTTTATTTTCAGGGGATTTTCACTCTTTTGTAGGTTGTTGGGGTGTTTTTAGTTAGAAGTAGCTCACTTTCTAAACAAACATCATTTTGAAATGTATAGTTGAAACATTTAATTTATGAAATGTCAAAATATTTTTATCTTTTCCCAAAATTTCCCCCCTTTTTTTCAGCTGAAACTACTTGCTGAATTCAACCCAAATTCACAACAGTCTCACTCAACCTAAAACTGCATTGTTGGTTAGTAACCTATTCACCAAATAAATACATAAATAAATAAATTCACCCAGCTGTATATACAAAATATTCAAAATAAATCCTATAGCTGAACATAAGCACACTTTACATTTATATAATAAAGATGTTTAAACATATAACAAGTCCCATTATCAAATATATAATTGCACATATGTAATAAATCCTGTAGTTAAACCATAAAGTTTCCAAAGATACCCTACAGTAAAGTATGTGTTGTATTAAGTTTTCAAAAGTGTTATCAATTTAGTCAAAGATCTACAGATCTCCAGTTTCAGGGTATATACATTTTTAATTTCTTTGGGGCACCATTTCTTGTGTTGATTGCCCAAAGGAGTTTATGTTCATCAGGGCTTTTAAATTGACTGCTAGAGAGCTATATCATGTCATACCTGCTATAATGATTGTTACAGTGCTCGTTACTGTATGTAATGGGAATATCTACCATGGGCTATTATTATTGGTACTCTCTGTGGCAGGGGTGAACCAATCAGCCAGCATGTGCATCAATTTCATTTTTCTAGCCATGGCCTCATCCATTCTCTTAGGATTCCCAAGCAGGGGGAAGGGAGTGTTGATATGACAACCAGCTAAAAGAAATGGAAAATGCATGGCAAAGCCATACATTGGAAAGAACCACTGAAACATAAAGGGGATGGTGTGGTGTAAAGCCAACAAACAGGACAAGATGCAATTAGTAGGATGAGTTGGAACGAGACTCACATGACACGGTAAGGTTGTCCAGTGATGTGCAGTGCAGGATTGTTGATCATGAGCACAGAATGGGTTGGTATTGCAATGCAGAACTCAGTCACTGATTGGGAGGAGAAATTCGTACCAATGGATGAGCTCAGCGTACTACTCTGGGAGTTTGTTTTGTACTGAGGTGTCCATATTGTTTACTCATCAGCCCGGGTATCTATTCTATTCCATATATGTTCCCATACCTCACTTTTCACCATAGTACATGAGGGGATGAAAATGAATAATTTTAAAGCAAAGTGCGAGAAGATAGGAGGAACTGCAGAAGATGCTCTTGGATTATGTCCTCATTCTTACAAACTATTTCAAAACCTGAATTTATATGGACTTCTTGGCATGAGCAGAATATTGGGCTAGCATCAGTCAGGTGATTAAAATAATAATACAAGTCATCAGATGTACAATTAGAAACACCTCTTTGTCAAGACAAGAAAAAAAATTCTTCTTTTGTCCTTCACAAGCTCTGACATGGCTTCACAGCTGAAAAGAAGAGATACTACGAATAGCAAATAATATGCTTGAACTAAAAGAGGAACACGGGATATTATGAGCGATAGCCTCAACTGATGACTTCAGCTGGACTATGCAGATTTGCCCTATACGTGCCTTATAAGCAGGGTTGGTCAAAAATTTCCCAGTGAAACTTTTTGGATAGAAAACTAGGTTTTTGACTTAACACAAAATTTTGCAGAAAGTGAAAAACTGAAAACTGTTGGCAGTTTTCAGCCAAACTTTTATGGGTTTGGAAAATTTCAGCTGACAATTTCCAGTTTTCAGTTGCCAAAAACTGATGAAAAGTCTACAAAAATGATACATTTTTCATTTTGTCAAACTTTTCAGCAGGAAAATAAAATCTCTACTTACAAGGCCGGAAAACAAACAAATCATTGTTCTTGGAAGCTATGGAAAATAGAACAAGTTGAGAACATCTTAGAGAAAGGCATCAGTCTCAGAAGTCAAATAAAGCAAAGCTGGAAAGACCAGCAGTAATGCAGAAAGTAGCCATAGTAAATGTTAACAGTTTGGCTGACTAACAAACTGTGATTGCAAATGAACTCTGTGGGGGGGAGGGTAAAAGGGAAGAAATAAACATATAGTTGACTTGGGCCAGGTCCAGACTAGAGCTTTAAATCGATTTTAAGAGCTCTAAATCGATTTAAAGCTGTAACCGTCCACACTACAGAGTGCATAAAATCGATTTTAAGGGTCCCTAAAATCGATTTTGGAACTCCATCAAAACGAGAGGAGTAACCCCAAAATCGATTTTTTAAAATCGATTTTATGATAGTGTGGACGGCCATCGAAGTTAATGGCCTCCGGGACGTATCCCACAGTGCTCTAGTGGCCACTCTACACAGGTAAAGGTACTCTTCTGCTGGCCAGGTAAACAGGAAAAGCCCCGGGAAGTTTGAAATTCCATTTCCTGCTTGCACAGCGTGGAGCTCTCAGCAGCAGAGAGAAGAATGCAGTCTCCTGAAAATAGGAAAAGAGCTCCAGCATGGAGCACACAGGAGTTACTCGATCTGATAGCTGTATGGGGAGAAGAGTCAGTGCTTTCAGAACTGCGCTCGAGCAGACGAAATGAGAAAACCTTTGAAAAAATTTCTAATGCCATGCGGGAGAGGGGACATACCAGGGACTCGTTACAGTGCCGAGTGACAGTGAAAGAGCTCAGACAGGCGTATCAGAAGACCAAAGCAGCAAAGGGCAGGTCAGGCTCTGCCCCCAAAACATGCCGTTTCTACGACGAGCTTAACGCAATATTGGGGAACAGCGCAACGACGAACCCCCCCTTGTCTGTTGATTCAGAGGTGGGCGTCGTGATTCCTGCAACTACGGAAGATTTATTTGATGGCGATGATCAGTATGATGAGGACCAAGAGGAGGAGGCTCCAGCAGAGAGCACAGAGCATTTTATCCCCCCAAACAGCCAGGATCTTTTCCTCACCCTTACTGAGGTTCCCTGCCAGCCATCTCAAGGCAGTACTCCAGAAAATGAAGCTGAGGGACCGTCCTCTGGTGAGTGTAATTTTTTTTACTAAAAGCTTCGGTTTAATGTAAGCCTTTTTTACTGGGTGCTTCAAATCACTACCTGTACTTAGAGTCACTGACCAAGTAGATTAAAAACCTTTCCTAAAACAGTGACCCATGAGGTGGTTTTTAGAAAAGTCTCCATTGTTACAGGGCGGATTCATCCTGCTTGTTCGGGGAACGCGAGAGCAAACCGCGGGAAGCTACTCTCCTTCCCTGCTTTGCTCTCGCGTTCCCCGAACAAGCAGGGCTCCTTGCCTGCGGTTTGCTGGGTGGTTCGGGGAACGCGAGAGCAAACCGCGGGAAGCTACTCTCCTTCCCTGCTTTGCTCTCGCGTTCCCCGAACAAGCAGGGCTCCTTGCCTGCGGTTTGCTGGGTGGTTCGGGGAACGCGAGAGCAAACCGCGGGAAGCTACTCTCCTTCCCTGCTTTGCTCTCGCGTTCCCCGAACAAGCAGGGCTCCTTGCCTGCGGTTTGCTGGGTGGTTCGGGGAACGCGAGAGCAAACCGCGGGAAGCTACTCTTCTTCCCTGCTTTGCTCTCGCGTTCCCCGAACCACCCAGCAAACCGCAGGCAAGGAGACCTGCTTGTTCGGGGAACGCGAGAGCAAACCAGGGAAGGAGAGTAGCTTGATTACCAGTACAATCTACTACAGGGATTACTAGCCATTATTAACTTACCATTTTCTCCGGACATGGTCTGTGTGCTCCCCTGACCTGCGTCTGAGCAGAACTCTCTGTCCTCAGCCACAAGCAATAAGTATTAAAGGAATCCTAAGGTGACCTTGTGGTAAAGTAAAATGTTCAAGGTTCGGTAACAGGCACAGGTCAGTGAGGGGAGAGACTGTATGCATGGTTGTGTGAAATGTGTCTCTTATGATTCTTTTATCACTCTTTCCAAACCCCACCCCCCCACACACAGCTGCACATTTCTCCAGCCTCCCTCTCGCTTCTCATCTACGTGGGGGGGGTATCATAAGAAGACTGAGGAAAAGGAGGACGCGTGAGGACATGTTCACCGAAATTATGGCAGTAACCCGTACAGAGAGAGCTCAGCAGGGAGACTGGAAGCAATTGGTCGCAAAGTACAGGGAGGCTGCCAGTCAACGCGAAGACAGGAGGGACGCCAAAAATGATGTCAGGTGGCAGGAAGATCAGCGCTGGCGAGCAGCAACTCTGGATCTTCTTCGTGATCAGACTGACATCCTCCGCGATATGCTGCAAGAGCTCCGTGGTTTCAGAATGCCCCTACAGCCCGTGTATAACCTCCCTCAGTACTCACCCTGTCCCACACCTTCCAGAACCAGGCGTGTAAGAACGCGTGGGGGAAGGCTCTCTGCACCAGCCCCCTCCACCGCTGCGGACACTCCAACCAGAAGGCTTTCATTAGATTGAAAAGCCTTTTGTGTCCTGTTTTTTCCCTCCTCTAATGATCCAAACTTCTACCATGGCACCTTTGCCTATTTTTTACTCTCAGGTCATGCTATTAAGGCAGTGTGACTGTAGATTGGTAATGAACTAAAGCAAGCAGCTTTGGAAAGCTGCACGGAAGCTAGTTATCAGCATCAGGATTTGACAATTGGGGATATGGGCAATACAGGGAAAACAAAGAAAGCAGCCATACCGTAACCTGGTCCATGAGAATTCTTGTTCTGTCTTCTCTGATGCACTTTCTTCTTTCAAACCTCCCTCCCCCTTCCTCCAAACCTCCCTCGCTCCGTCCCCCATAGAACAATGAGTTATGAAATTTCATGCACAGTATTGTAACAACAAGCATTATGCTTGATTGATGAAAGGGTCTGATTTTAAATAAAGAACACAATTCTTGTAACAAATAGTAGTAACTTTATTTTCAATAAAAAAGCAGTTAAGGAAGGTTGCAGGTACTGTGCCTAGCAGCAGACGGAAGCAGCTAATGGTGGAGGTAGGTAATAATTGGGAAATACAGAATTATATGTTTTCCAATGGACAGCTCTTGCAAGTAACCTAAGCAAGCAATTGAGGAATGCTGCAGGCAAAGTATCTTGCAGCAGCAACACCGCATAGACGGGGAGGGCAGCAATCAATTGAAAGGAAAATCAGCATTCAAACTGTACCCTGGCCCATGAGGAAGCTACTTTTCAGTGCTTCTCTGATGCGCACAGCATCCTGGTGAGATCTTCTAATTGCCCTGGTGTCCGGCTGCGCATAATCAGCGGCCAGGTGGTTTACCTCAGTCTCCCACCCCGCTATAAAGGCCTCCCCTTTGCTCTCACAGAGATTGTGGAGCACACAGCAAGCAGCAATGACAAAGGGGATATTGGTTTGGCTAAGATCTGAGCGAGTAAGAAGCGTTCGCCATCTCGCCTTAAGCCTGCCAAATGCACATTCTACCACCATTCTGCACTTGCTCAGCCTGTAATTAAACAACTCCTGAGCACTGTCAAGGCTGCCTGTGTATGGCTTCATTAGCCAGGGCATCAAGGGGTAGGCTGGGTCCCCAAGGATAACAATAGGCATTTGGACATCTCCAACTGTTATTCTCTGATCAGGGAAGTAGGTCCCTTGCTGCAGCCGTTTAAACAGTGTAGTGCTCCTGAAGACACGTGCGTCGTGAACCCTTCCTGGCCATCCCACGTGGATGTTGGTGAAACGTCCCTTGTGATCCACCAGGGCTTGCAGAACCATCGAAAAGTACCCCTTGCGGTTAATGTACTGGGCACCCTGGTGTTCCGGTGCCAAAATAGGGATGTGGGTTCCATCTATGGCCCCCCCACAGTTAGGGAATCCCATTGCAGCAAAGCCATCCACAATGGCCTGCACGTTTCCCAGAGTCACAACCTTTCGAAGCAGCAGCTTAATGATTGCTTTGGATACTTCCAGCACAGCAGCCCCCACAGTAGATTTGCCCACTCCAAATTGATTACCGACTGACCGGTAGCTGTCTGGCGTTGCAAGCTTCCATATGGCTATTGCCACTCGCTTTTCCACTGTGAGGGCTGCTCTCATCCTGGTATTATGCCGCTTCAGGACAGGAGAAAGCGAGTCACAAAGTTCAAAGAAAGTGCTCTTACGCATGCGAAAGTTCCGCAGCCACTGCGAATCGTCCCACACCTGCAGGACTATGCGGTCCCACCAGTCAGTGCTTGTTTCCCGTGCCCAAAAGCGGCGCGGAACGGGTAGAACCTCACCCATAACCGTCAGGAGCTCCAACGTGCAGGGGCCCGGGGAGTCAGAAAACTCGTTCTCCAGTTCGTCATCGCTGTCGTCCCCGCATTCAAGCATTCTCTCTTGCATTTCTGCATCATGGGTCAGCAGTGATAGAACGAGAATGCGTGAATTATTTACAGCATTCGCGATCAAGGACAAGAGCAGACCTGGATCCATGCTTGCTGCAAAATGGCGTTTCCCTCACTGCAGCCAGTAAAAACAGCGCGAACTGACTGTGTGCCGTTTACAGGAAGGGGGGGGGGGCTGTACCCAGAACCACCCAGGACGGGGACTTTGATCCCATCATGCACTGGGCTAGTAACCCATAATTCCAAAGGGCAGGGACCCGTGCAGGAACTGTGGGATAGGTACCCAGAGTGCAACGCTCAGGGAAAAGATGGACGCCAGGGAACATGGACGCTCAACATCGATGTAAGTAGCCCTAGTGTGGACGCGCAAAATCGATTTTATAAAGCCTGCTTTATAAAATCGATTTTAATAACATCGATTTTACCCTGTAGTGTGGACGTGGGCTTGGACGAGTTAATGATTTGGATGGGTGGAGAAAGACGTCTCTGATGGCAGCAGTTGTTCCAGGAAGACTGCAGCAGGAAGGTATCCGGATAACACTGCTTGCGTTATGGCTGGCAATAGAGCGAAGAAGGAAAGTGAGAGAAGTTGGCTGAGAAAGCAGAGACAGATGGAAAGGGAGGTGAGCTGCAGGAGACAGAGGCAGATGAAGAGAGGAAAAGCCTCTGGTGTGCAACTGAGGTTGTCAATTGTCACTGACTAGCTCACAGGCTGGGGTATTTCAGGTGAGGAAAGAACTTCACCATATCATGCCGACAGTGAAGGAAACACAGAGTGCAGCTGAGAACTGAAATGCCACTACACCAATTCTGAGGATGAATCTGAGGGAAGAACTGCTCTTTGGCAGAGGACCTCTGAGCAGCATACAGGATACCCGGATAGGCAAGTTGTCAAGAGCCAACATGGGTAATAAGGAGGATGCAGGTGATACGAGCAGCAACCACATCTTCACCGGACTGAGAGGGGCGCTGGATGGGATTTGTGATCTTTTGTGGGCACATAACTGTGTTTGGACAGAAGATGTCTATGAACAGATTAAACTGGATGCAGTAACTAGACAGATTAATAGGTTATTCCATAAAACACACCATGGGAGAAAGGGCTGTGTATGGATTTTATGGGGCTATGTCAGAACAGGTTCTAAAAAAGTAAAAGTCTATATGGGCTGAAACTTGCCGTACAGCCTTCTGCTCAACATTGCTGGAGAGTGTTTCATGAAGGAGAGGGAGGAAAGTGAGGACAATGACGGGAGCATATATATATGAATGGTAATAGTTCATCTGGATCTGACAAAAGCCTATGAAATATATCCCTCATACAGCAATTCTCAATCTTGAGCCACCAACAAGCTATGTACTGACAGAGCACCACCCTCCCAAGGACTAACACTAGACCTGTAACATGACAAAAACACCCCGAGAGAAAGAGGAAGGACATCCCAACAAGAGCTTGCAGTGATGGCAGAGAGATGGACGTGGGTCATGCAGAGAAGTGACAGTGATACGAAATGGAAGTTGAAAGGATGCACTGCCTTACCGCGAAGTGTTTACTCAGTCATGGACTGCTAGCCACTGGAGGGAGGAAATCATGGGATGTCACATAAAAGTATAATAATCTAGTGACCAGCAAGTGCACTTTTCACATGCATTGTACCAGCTAAGAGCTCACAAAGGAGAGCAAATCTGAAGAGTAGCTGGTATGTAGTCACACTTTCATATGTAAATACATATATAATGAATATTCAGTGAGAACCTAGGAATTGCCGTATCTATCAGTGGTCCCAGTACCCCAACTCCAGCAGTAGGCAGTAAGATACTTGAGAGGAAGATGCAAGAAACTACAGAGGGTACAGATAACAATAAGCCCATAGGAGAAGTTTATTGATGAACAAATCCTCTCTCATCCTTCCTCGTCAATGTCATTTTTTTGGCCACTTTGTGGCGTTACACGGACTAACAAACCTCTAAGGGCCATTGGAGTTAGTGGGGATGTTTGCATTGATTTCTGTGGGCTCTGGATAAAGCATTAATTTAGAAGCAACCATCTTACTACTTGAATCTGAAAGTACAGCAGAGCCAGATGCTCCAGCCTGGTGATGTAGCCTTCTGGACCCTCAAAATGCACTCACTTACTCAGGCCCCTGCTGAGCCATGTGAAGCTGCCAGTGACATGTTTACATTCTAGGACAGAGGAGGAGGAGGAGGAGGAGGAGGAGAGGTGGCCCCCTGCAAGAGCTGCCTCCATTACCAAGCCCAAGAGAGACTTTGGCTGGTGATATACAGTCCCTTGCTCCTGATGGCAAGGCCTTTCATGAAACAAATGTAGCATTAGGGAGATCACAAGTGCTGCAGAAAAGTGGCTGCTCCGTGTATTATCTCAAAAAATAATGTTTGATGCTTCTTTATCTATGTTAACACAGCTTAAAGTCAGGCTGCTCCTAGCATTATGCCCTCACTCGGGCCTTTCTTCCTGTTGGCTTCACTTTATTGGTCGGTTGGGGATTTAAGTACATGACAGTGACATCTCCCACTATTAGGTGGAAGTGTGATGGATGACAGGAGCAGCACCTGCAAACAAGGCTTCTCACACGTTGTCAGTGCCAATCACACTTACCATCTGTCTTCCATTTATCTAGCACAGACCTGACAGCCCTCTCTCATATTGTTTCATTTTCTCACCGCAGAGGAACCTCTAATATTTTCTCTAGAAAGGATTGAGACGCTGCACGGGAGGGAACAGAAACAAAAAACCCACTGCCACCAAAGACATTGATTCCAGAGGTTTAACTCTTATAACCCCCAAATCTCTCCATACTCTTAAAAACTCAAATCCACGTTTGCCAGCCATCACCCAGTTAAGCTGATTTCTGCTGATGCGCCTCTTCTATCTAAGAGAATGAGAACTATATTGAAAAATACTTCTCCCCTCCCCAAACCTCCCAGTGTCTCCGCGCTGCAGAAGGAACAATAATTCTGAGCTTAGTGGATCAGCTGCAAGGCCCTTCAACTCAACGTAATCTAAAAATCGCTAGCGTGCAGTGTTTTTACATATATTGCTTGGACTATATTGAGGCATTCGGCTCATCAATCATTTCAGGCCTGAAATAACACATCCACAGAACAAAGAAAATGTGTTCTTGATGTGTATGTCAGAGTCTAATTACTTTACATTTTTACTTTATCAAGGGAATTTTCTAGTTACACACAGAGATGGGCCTTTTTCACTCAGGTTGCTTAAAACATCCTCACTTAAAGAGACAGCGTCAAGATAAATGTGTGGGCCCAGCTTCTGCTTTCATTTACATCAGTGCAACTGCACTGATATCAAGAGTGTTACACTGGAGTAACTGACAGCATGAGCAGGGGGAGCGCTCCCCTCCGAGTCAGCACTGAACACAAGCACAAACAAGACTTTTGAGCACATTGTATATTGGAGATGCAGTTTTTCATATAAAACCAAAGTCCTGATTACTTGTGTTCAGAAAAGCTCCCTTCTGACAAGTATTGAGTGCCCTCAACTCTTGTGGACTGCAGTGGGAGAAGCAGGTGATTAGGTTGAACAGAGGCTGCAAGGAGCAACCTGTGGAGTTCTAGTCATTGCTAATATGCTGCTTTGTTTTCTCCCTCCTTGGAACTCCCCAAGCCATTTTCACAATGCTTATGGCTCGAGTGCCTTACCATGTTTTGAGGTTGCACAGAGGAAGGGCAAGACTTTAAAAGAAAAGCTGGGACAGGCTGAGGCACTGATCCACATAAGCCATGTAAACCAGACACTTTCCTGCTGTAGCATCTTACGCTCAGACCAACAGTTACAGTTCAGTGTGTTCAGACAAGACATGCTCAGTCTTCATTTGTCAGGTGCTCTCTCCCATTACTCAGAACTCGAGGGAGTTCTAATTTATTAAGTTAAGCAGGGACAGCAATTAAATATCCCGAGAAAGTTATCTGTCAAAACTTGTTGGCTATTTTCCCATGATTTCTGTATCCACTGACATTTCTACTGATCACCAGCCAACTACACTGTAATTATTCCATCACGTGACTTTTTTGTTTTGTTTTTTTTATAGTAGTCCTGGGATCTTAGGCATGCTGGTTGGAAAGGTCCCGTTTCAAGTCAAACTGTGCAGACACCCATAAGTGCTGATATGGACATAGCCAAGGATCTGGTTGTAAGCGTTAAATATAGCTTATGAATATCAGATGATCTCATTCCTGCTTCAGACAGCAAGCTCGGGAATGGCATGTGAACACACACAAAAAAGGGACTCACATCTGGTGTAAGAAACATACAGGGTCAGATTTCAATGGAGCCACACTGATTTTCACCAGCTGATGATCTGGCTAATAGAGTGAAATTCATCCTGCTGCAAGGAACCCTCCCCCTAGGCTGCCATGCAAGGCAGTCTGCCATGTGAGCGGCCATACTTCCTCCTGTGCACTGGCCCACAAAGGCTAGCATGGAAGGTCACTTTGGGGTCAGGCTGTGGGGGCCAGGCCACAAATCTGCATTCAAGCAGATCCAGTGGCCTGAATACCCCCTACAATGGACATCAAGAAGCTGCAGTTGCTATTGCAGGCCACAGGCTGTGAGCTGGGGGTCGACTCCGAGTCCCTGCACTCTACCCACATAAACCTCTGGGTGGGCAGATGAATTTCACCCAAAAACCATATGAGAGGCCTGGACTTTATTAGCTAGTTTTCCCTTGAACAAAGAGAAGAACAAACTGGATCGTTTTATGACTTACCTAAGGAAATAAACCCTCAATGCAATAAAGATACGATAAGAATGGACCCTCTTTGTTCCCTGCTGTTCCCGTTCTGAATGCTCTACAAAAGGAGGGAAATGCAAGGTAAAGAGAGACACAGCTCAGGTATGCACAGCCTAGGACTACAATGGCACAGGCCATTCAGACTCCTGGGAGCGCTCTTACATACAGCAGCAGCCTGCGCTGGAATCAGCCTAAACCAAACGACAGTGGATGTCATTTCAACAGCTAAATGGACTGTCCAAAACAGAGACAGGTAAAGTGGTTCTCCTATTTGTCGGTAGGATCCAAAGGTATCACTCACACCACTTTGAAGTTTACTTACAGGCTAGAGTCCAACACACCACACTCGTACCTGCATGAATGCAAGCTTAGCTTGTAAACTCTTTAAGGCGGATGCACAGAGTGCTGGGCTCCACCTACAGCTACACCTTTGAAATGCAAAAAAAAAAAAAAAAAAAAAAAACGGCAAGCACACCACAATCCCAACCACAAGGCAACTCCGCTACCCACACGTTCGACAGGCACTTATAGGGACTCAAACCCTCTCTCACATACACGCGCGTGTGCTTGCGTGGCGGTGGGCAGAGAGCACCTGTATTTTCCACAGTTTTGATTTGTTATCACTTAACCTGTGGAAGTGGGAGCACGGCAGCATCTTTAGCTGTTACAGAAACGTGTAACATTAGATATCCCAGTGTATCGGGATAATAATGCAACCTTTTGACTCACATAAAAAAAACCCAGCAGATTAAATTAGTTTTCTGGCAGCTGGCAAATCCATATTGGCCAGGTGGTAACCCTAGCTATGCCATTCTGGTCATTGCAACTCTAATTCATTAATCTAGAATAGAGCTCATTAAGAAGAGCAGGGCCTAAGTGATGGATGGGGATTGGTTGAGGAGAATGAAGAGGCTAATTAGCCCATTAGACAGATGAGACAAAAGGCACAGGAAGGAAGGGAGAAGACAGGAAACAGAAGAGCAAGTGAGCTTTCCTCAGCCCATCCTCATCCATCAATTAGCTATCTGGCTCTCACCCTATCCAGGAGCTGAAGGCTCCATAGGACTGTAGGTGGATGGCTGTAAGGAATGTAAAAGAATGGTGGAGATGAAC
This sequence comes from Gopherus flavomarginatus, assembly GCF_025201925.1. Taxonomy (NCBI): domain Eukaryota; kingdom Metazoa; phylum Chordata; order Testudines; family Testudinidae; genus Gopherus; species Gopherus flavomarginatus. Next base: position 22,381,258 of record NC_066631.1, on the reverse strand, counting down.
TCTGAAAATAAACTTCAGGGCCTGTTTTATCAGCAGACATTTGTGGGTTTCAAAAGAGGCAGGAGTAAATGCACCATGGGGTCCTGGGTTCATGACTGCAGCTTTTAGGTACTACCACTATACAAACAAACAAAGAACAACTAGTTGTAGAGACTACACATGTGAGTGATGGCTTGCTCAATTTTTCTCTCCCAGGTCAATCTGCCTCTCAGGCCAAAGGAAATTAACCACCCCCGTTACCATAAGCACTCATATGAAGAAGTGTTTTTCTTTTTAACAATCTGCCAACACAAAATAATGTAACAGACTAAGCACCCTGCAAGCCAGGGATTCCAGAGCGCTCTTCCAGGCTCCATCACTGACAAGGGCTGTGGCCTTTGGCAAGTCACTTCACTTCCTGTGTCTCCGTTTCGCCCAACTATAAAATGGATGAAATTATATCTATTTACCTACTTCACAGAGGAGCTGTGAATACTAATTAATTAATAGCTGCACAGTACCTTCAACATACAGAGTGAAATTCAGCCTGAAACCCACCTTATTTTAAGGGCAAGGGACAGGCTTTTAGCTGGCCTGCCGCACAGGGTGAATTTTACTCATGCAGCACTGAAGTGCTATGTGCAATATTATCGCCACTATAAATTTATTATAATGGAACATTAAAAGGCATATCAACTTGGTTAGTTTCTCAGATGCTTATGCAGAACTTCCACTTAATTCACTGTTTTGCATGCCTAATGCATGCACATACAGTGAAACCTGACTTAAAGTACCAGCCCAAAGGACCACCGCAAATAATTTGCATTGTTAAAGACCAGCTTTCCTAAAAGGTACAACCAAGCCCAGTTGGACACAGAGTCCTCTGGGATACTTTAAGAGACTTGCTTATGCCCATGGGATTGCTCTGTGAAGGTGCGAGGGTGCGTGTGTGTGTTCGTCGGTTCTTAATGCTCATTTGGAGTGTAGCTTTAGTCTAACAGCATGAGGTTGTAGCTCACTGTAGCCCAGAGCAAAGTGTCACTCACACCACACTGCTGGACCTTCCCTCCTCTTCTCTCTCTGGAGAATGGAGCAGATTTTAAATAGCTGAAACCTGCCAAGCTTCTTCCTCCAGCATCAGCTGTGATGCTCTGGCTGTCTCTCATGCTTCTCTGAGGACACAGGGCCAGATTTTTAGTGGGTGTAAACCAGCTTGGCTTCGGGGAAGTTAGTGGCACTATGCCAACTTACCCGCACTGGGAATCTGGCCCATTGTCACGTTCAGTGACTAGCATACGAGTGCATTAAAAAGACAGGCAGCTTCCAGAACACGTCTGTCAGCTCATCTCCTTGCACAGTGGGCCAGATTCTCCGGGCTGCTAAGGCTGCCTGAGCCGAACAGCCAGTGGAGAAGTCCCTTTACATAGGGGAAGGCTTTGCTGGTGAAAAGCAATCAGAGGTGTCTCCTCTGCCTCCTTGGCCCAGCATCCTGCCACCTGTGGTGGAAGGGGAGAAAGGGAGCACCAGGAACATTCCATGTGGGGAAAAGGGGTGGAATGAAAGACAGTGTCTGGTGACAGAGTATTTGCATGTTCCCAGTTTAAATAGCCCCCTTTACTTACCCTGGACCAGAGCCTCAGCTGCTGTAAATAGTCATTGACTTTAATAATAATTTGAATCATTTGAAGATCTGGCTCAAAGTGCTTTCAAAAATGAACAATTAACTTTTCTTAACTATAAATTCCCTGTCCTGTTCTCTGCAAGGTTTTGGGCTTTTATTTTAAACCTTCACCTGTAAGAGGCTTCTGTTTATAAAAAGTGGTTAGCTCAGCATGACTGCTCCATCCTCTGCCATTCCCCAGAGTCTAGTGCGATCATCATCCCCACTACTCGGAGCAGCTAATTACAGCGCGACAGACAACAGAGCGCGGCAAAACAAACATCCACTCCAGGTTGCCAAGTGCAAGGTGTCTGCACATCAGAATGGCGTGAATCATGATGCGGCTTGCCAGCTTAGCTAAGCAACTGCATGAGCTGCGCTCTAGCTACTAAGCATACAAGCTCGGAAGGCGTGGAGCAGAATTATTCCACCCACCTCCACTTTGGGTGGCAAATAAATCGATTCCATTGGAGCTGAAAGTGAAAGCTACCTAAAAAGCCAAATAAACAAACAAGCCCCAGCTTGCTCCTACAGCTGTGCATTTGGTTAAGGACCTGCACTGAATCTCGTTTGACAGGACCTCTGTTAGCCAGCTTGCTTTTGGCTAACTCCTCCCACACGCACACACAAAAAGGAGCAATGTGCACCAGATTTCCAAAGCTGAGTCATTCAAGCACTGCATCGCTTTGCTGTTTTTCCTTCATACTTCACAGACCTGGTGTGTGCTAGTGTAATATCAAAAGACCCCAATTGTCAGCAGGGGGGATAGAACCTGGGATCTCTGAAGCATAATGTATGAGCCTCTACTGCATGAGCTAAACACCACATGGCTCTTAGCCAATGCTGTAGCAGGCTCATCAATCGCTAGATGATCTAGGTGCCACTAGAGTGGGACAGAGTGCCACACCAGGCAGGCATGGGTTACACTAGGATTTTAGCAGCAGTGTAGCTGCTCCCCTTCCATTGACACAATTTACACAAGGGTCACCTGGTTTGCAGTAGTCCATCTTAATCCTGCACCACTGTGAATCATACCATGCTGCTGTAAATTATGTCTACACTACAGTCCTGTCTACGCGGGGTCGGGGGGAAGAAGGAACTTTTTCAGTTAAGTTGGCTCAACAATCACTTCATGTGATTGGACAGCCCCCTGAACACCCATTTCGACAAGCTCAGAACCTTTACAGCCCGAACAGGAGCTTAGGCTACAACGCAACAATCTCATGTGGTATTAAATGTGTTCAGCTGAGTCTACATGCTGAGAAGGGGCCTAACTTGAGCACCTTTTTCCAATTATAGACAGACCAGACAGGTTTGCATCAGTGCAGCTACCTCAGTGCCTGAAACGCCAGTGTAGGCTGCAGGATTCACATTTTTTACTGCAGTTTTATGACTCAAATAATACCACATCTGTAGGTGTTTTACAAAGGAGGTCAGTATCATTATCCCTATTTTACAGATGGGGAAACTGAGGGTCCCAGAGGCAAAGTGACAATCCAGGCCTCCCGAGTCCCAGTTCAGTACTCCATCCACTAAGCATGCTGCTTCTAGCTCTAGGAGTGGGATCTTTGAGAATAAGGACAGTGAAATCTGTTCTGTGCCATTTTTTTTTTATTGCTAGACCATGATTCTTCTCACGTTGGGCCTGAGCCTGCAAACCCTTTCTCATGCAATAGCCCCATTGAAACTAATAGGATTACCTGTGAGAGTAAGGACAACTCACGGGAAGAAGGACTGGCAGAACAGGGCCCTTTTAAAATAAAAGGCCATCAGCTTTTTTGAGAGCTCAGTTGCATATGCCCAGAGGTCCTTACTAGTATGTGCCAGGTAAACAGCACAGCTGGTGAGACAATCATACAAAACATGTTAGCATCAAAGCTGAACAGAAAAGTTACTTCTCTTTATAATGTCTAACGTAGGTGAAGAGAAGAGAGGCGATGTTTGCCATAAAGCTAATCAGTTGTTCAGGTTATGCATTATAGAAAAAGACAGGATGTCACTGCAGTGTAACACAGCAGTGGCATGATACCTTTTGAACTAATGTATTTTAAACTAGCCTGTTTCATCACAGTTCTGCTGCCCTGAGGCCTTTCAGTGTCAGGTATGGATTCCTCTAGGATGCCAAGAGTCCTCTGCACCAATACAATCATGACTGCAATTTACAAGGAGAGTTTAAGATGAATTAAAAAAAAACAACCACCTAACATTTGAACACTCAAGCTCATTAAACAAAACAAAGGAATGTGATTGACAGGAGGCAGGACGCGGCGGAAATGGAGAGAGGGCACCGAGGTAGAAGCAATGCGTTCAATCCATAGTGTCTTTAAGCATGGCAGTTTCTACAGTGCCTACTGTGAACAGATTAGAGCGACACAAAACAGCCATTCCAGCTCAGAGGGGATCCCTGTGAACATCTCTCGTTTTGTTCATGTGGGTTCATGTCCCTTACCCTCAGGTTGATGACATAAGACATAAGGGCAGTTAAGCAGGGGAAAAGAGTTGCAAAGGACCTTGAAGACAGAAGGAGGACTGTCTTTGTGTTCTGTGTTTGTACCGCACCTAGCACAATGGGCTCCATGACTGTGGCTCCTAGATGCTACAGTAATATAAATAATTAAGAAGAAGATGGCAAAGGGGAAGCCAGTAAACAAGTTCAAAGGTGGGGGGTTAACGTGGGTAAATAAATGGGTGAGGGAGGTGATTTTAGGAGCTGAACTTCATATGAATCAGAGCAAGGGATGGGGGAGAGGAGATCAAACTATGATTCTCTCCAGTCTTACAGCAGAGGTACAAATTCAGGGCTGGGATACCAGGAAATAGCCACATAATCTATGGCCCAAAGAGAAACCCTTCCCATTATGTGGGTGGTAACCTTCTTTATCACTCTTTATTGCCTGATTGTCTCTCCTACTAAAATATGATTTAGTTCAGTGCTAAGAATAAAATTTGATTTAGCTCAGCATTAGAAGAGAGCACAAGCAGCTTGAAAAAATGTCAGTCGTGTTTAAATTTTCTTGCTGTATAAATTGAGTGCTAATGATCTTGACTCAGCTACCCTCATGTATTTATGCAACCTCTTTCATGTTTGCTACTTATTATTGATTGACTGTTAGATGACATGGCAAGTAAAAGAAGTCAGCACAACCTAACCCCTGGAGGCCTTTTAAAGAACCACTTTAACGATGATCAAAGTGCACTGCTTAGTCACTAATATGATTTCACATTGGCCACTGCACTCCTATTATTTTCATTGGCTTCATCTTTAATGATAATTATAGATAAAGCAGAATTTGAGCTTCTCTCCCAAATCCTCCTAAATCTTTGTAAAGAATGGAGTCTGCAACTGACCAATCCCTGGCCTTGGTTCTGTGACTGTAAAAACACCAGACTGAAGTGTTTTTGCAAAACCAAAACAAATATCACTGAAGTTTGCCCAACTATGGGCATGGGACAAAACTGAAACTTTTTCTCCAAGCCTCATGGCTTTACCAAGATTCACTACATCTAGCAATCTCTGTCTCTCTCTGAGGAATTGTACACAAGGCAAACAATCCCGCTCTAGAAAGAATCTCCTGTGAAATGTTCAGGAAATTATTTCAGAAAGATCCCACTTATCAGAGACAGACATATTTATCTGTTTAATACAGGAAGAAATCAAACCAAGAGAATAATCAAAACTATCACCATATGAATGAGCTAGTAAACTAACAGATTCATAGATTCCAAGGCCAGAAGGGAATATTGTGATCATCTAGGCTGCCACCAATATATTACAGACCACAAAACTTCCCCAAAATAATTCCTAGAGCAGATCTTCTAGAAAAACATCCAATCTTGATTTCAAAATTGTCAGTGAAAGAGAATCCACCATGATTCTTGGTAAGTCATTCCAATGGTTAATGTTCTCGCCTTTAAAAGTTTACACCTTCGTTCCACTCTCTTCATTCCACTCTACTTCAGCTTCCAACCCCTGAATCGTATTATACCTTTCTCTGATAGATTGAAGAGCCCATTGTAAATATTTGTTCCCCAGGTGGGTATACTATAGACTATAGATCAGGTCACCCCTTAACCTGCTCTGTGTTAAACTAAATAGATTGCATTCCTTGTTTCAATCACTATAAAAATATACCTGTGGGCTTTGATGCATTATAATAGTCCTTTGCACTTACAGAGAACCTTCTATAGAAAGATGTCAAAATACTTCACAAATCTTGATAAATGTCAGCATCACAATTCAGTGAGTTGAGCACTATTGTTTCCAGGGAGCAGCTGGGGAACAGTGAGGTACGGAGTCGATAAAGTTAACATTTTTCAAACCTGGGTACCAAAAATGTAGGATTCTAAAAAGTACCTTGATTTCAGAGGTGATGAGCACCCACAACTTCCACTGACTTCACTGGGAGCTGCAGATGCTCAGTACTTTTGAAAAGTGCACCTGATATATTTAAGTACCTAAATTTACAGGATTAAAGTTTGAATTTTGGCCTAAGTAACTTGCCCAATGTCACACAGTGAAGTCTATGGCAGAACCAGAAATAGAACCAGATCTCCTGGCTCCCAATCACATTGCTCAATTACAGAGCACTCTTGCCTCCATCGAATTTCATCTGTTTCCTCCATTCTAGCCACATCTCTCGTACATATTAGTTAGCATACACATATACAGATTGGTAAACTCTGCCTTTTTCCTCTAACAGCACAGATACCTAGTTCTCTCTCTTAGAATTCCATATAAAACATCCAAATCTCTGGAAACAGAATCCTGGTGAAAAAAAAGTTCTCTTTTAAATTTGATCCATTCCCATTTCCCCTCTGCATCAAGAAACTCTGCATTGTTTAAGCCAAATAAGTACAGTGAAACAAGACAGAATACAGGTGTTTGGGGCATGGAAGTTCATTTTCACAAAAGATTCTGAGACTTTATTTAGTTCCAAATAGGAACAACTCCTCAAAAGTCTGAAATTCTCCACAAAGGAAAATTCCCTCAAAAAAGTTTGTTTTGGATAGCTCAAAACCTTTCATTTAGGCAAAATATAAATGTTTCATTTTGATTTTGGCTTTTTCAAGTTGGTGGTATGTGATCACATTTAAATACAATCCAAAACAAAAAAATCCAAAATTGAAAAGTCATTTCAAAATGGAAAAATTGAAATGTTTCATCCCAGAAATATCAAAATAGGATATTTCAACATTGTCAGAACTTCCCCCGCCACACTTTTTTTTTCTTCAAAACAAATTCTGGCAAAATTGACCTGATTCTGTGAAGCATTTCAATTCCGATGGAACTGCATATTCCCACTGAATATGGTTCCATCCAAGTTTCTCCAACCTGCTCTAGACAAAACATGAATATTAACAAAACAAGATTAATAGATTTTAAGTCCAGAAGGACTATTATAACCATCTAGTCTGACCTCCTGCATAAGACAGGTCATACCATTTCATCCAGTGATTACTGCAGCAAGCTTCTAGTTGATCTAGAACGTAAGAGTCACAGTTCTTTCAATTCAATGCAACTGACTTTTCCATTTATATCATCATCTCCTAAATATGCTGCAAGACTATCACCATGTAAAATGAGTTGTTATCTTGGTAGACTGGGAAAAAAGCATGTACTTGAGCTAGTGAGAGAGGTGAAAACTCCCCGGGGGGTGGGGGGGGGAGAAGGTTTGCTTCCAAATGTACCAGTAAATATCACACATTTAAACAATCATCCTGGGAGAGAAAAATACAATTGAGAGACTTCACACTTTGAGTGCTTATCTCAACCCACTTCAACAAATACTTTCAATTTCTTAATCCTAGCGTTGCTTTGTTTAGAACAAAGGAATCTCCATACTGGAGCACACAAGTCTAGGCTTTACAAATGGCTTGTTTCTCCATACTGTAATGTACAAAGGAGAAAGTTACTGCATCCTTCAGGGGAATGACCTCTCTTTATTCCCAGCCTCTAACTGCAGGTACCTCTGGCAGGGCTGATGAACTGAGGAAAGAACAGTGGAGGTGGATTTAGTCAGGTAACCAAGGGAGACAGTTGTTCCCGTACAGCAGAAACAGACAGCCAACAATGCAATGACGTAACACAAATTTACTTTTTAATTTAAATAAACACAGCGTGATCTTTTGGAAAACTGGGGTAGCTACAGCATCAGGTGCTGTTTGAGTTCTTGCTTTCCATGATGTTTTCATGCTAACCCCTCTGATGCTTGTAGCAAAGCTTATGCATCTTACTTCTTGTGAATCCACCATGAAAATGTTATAGTCTGATCAGAGGACAGTGGATCCTAAGAAAAAGAAGATGATGCAGCAAGATGGCATTTTTCCAAATTATTAAATGGGGCTGCGGTTTCTTTTCGCTTTATGCTGTCGTTCAGCACAAACCTTCCACTGCCATCTGTGTATGAAATGGTGACAATTATACATCAGTGCAACAACATGCCACATACCTGAGGCATGTCTGCCACAGGGAGTTTAAGTTATACCCAGATCATGATGGAATCGCAGGAGATTGCTGGAGCTACAGTGTTCCCCATAAACCACTTTCTCATCACACACAGTGCACCACAAAACTCACTGTTCTACATGGCTCTTCCAAATGCTCAGTTAAAATACACTTCTACCCCGATAGAACGCGACCTGATATAACATGAATTCGAATATAACCCAGTAAAGTAGCGCTCCGGAGGGGGGAAAGGCTGTGCACTCCAGCAGATCAAAGCAAGTTCGATATAACACAGTTTCACCTGTAACGCGGTAAGAGTTTTTGGCTCCGAGGACAGCGTTATATCGGGGTAGAAGTGTACAATAGGAACCACAAGTAACACATTCAAAAGAAAAGGGAACAAAACAGGCTATGGAAACATGGCATCCCATCACTTACAGTGTTGGGCAGGTAATACTTCTGTACAGATACCATCAGCATTTATATAACACTTTATACTGATTTTTCCCATGGTTAATATTAATAATGCTTTGAAGATCAGAGAGGTTAAGCGACTCGACCAAGGCCACAGAGGGAGAGCAGAGATAAGAACTCAGTTGCTCGCGACTCCTGACTTAGGGCTTAGCCACTAGTCCTAGTTCACAGGCCAACCCAAAGCCCCAGTTCATACTTCTGTGTCATTGTTACACTTTATGCCTTTCCCTCCCACCCAGCCACTGCTGCCCCCAGCCTCCTCACACTTTCAAGGAAATTTTAACCTTTCCAGCACATAAAAAACAGAGCGTACTCTTTATGGGCCATTTCTTTAACAAAATCAATGTTGGCTCCCCAGAAATTTCATGTTTAACTATTTTAAACTGTCTGCTGTGTGAAAAGTAATTGCTATGGGAAATAAGGAGGATACCTTTCTGTCTGTATTTAGCAGCTGTATCCCCTGGAGTCCATTTCTTCTGTCAGTCCAAATCACACCCAAGGAACTTCCTAGACCTTTAACATAGTTCTTTTGAACCAAACTTTATTGAGACAGAATTAGTAATTTTTGACTTGTAATTGCTTTCCCTGGATGTTTTCTCTCATTTTTGACCTGTACATCCTATATATTCCATCTGTTCAAGCCTTGACTTCCAGTCCACTGGAGCAAAAGCAATGGTAAAAACGTTTTTTTGCCAGCCGCCCTTGGCCTTGCATTATAAATACGGATGCCAAGTCCTGTTGCCACTCAAGACAAGTTTCCAAAAACACATGACTGTGTTTCAAAACACAGAACAAAAAATGCAATCATCACATATTGTTGCTTGCAGCGTTGTTCTAGTTGTGCTGGTCATAGGATATTAGAGAGACAAGATAGATGAGGTAAAATCTTTTATTGGACCAACTTCTGTTCATGAAAGAGAGAAGTTTTGAGCTATATGGAACTCTTTTTCAGGTCTGGAAAGGTACTTGGAGTGTCACAGCTAAATACAAGGTGGAACAGATTGTTTAGCACAAGTAGATAACATATTTTAAGAGACAACAGATACAGAACCTGCAGACACGTTGCCACTGCTCCAGTGACCAATCTCCCTGACAGCACACCTTTCAAGGTCCATGGGTCCTATACATGCCCATCATACCAACATGTGATGTACCACATCCAGAGCACTAAACACCCCAGTAACAACGATGTGCGTGAAACCAATCACTATGTTCTTGAATGAACTTACACAGAAAAATACTCAAAGACAAATCACTATATCACCCCGGGGCATATACTTCTCACAAAATGATCACTCCATATCTGACCTTTCAGTTTTTGTCCTCAAATTAAATCTACATAATAATACCTTCAAAAGGCAAGCCTAGGAGCTTCAATGCATAACTTTGCTAGACACTAAAAAATATGGTCTTAATAAAGCCACTGGATTTATGGCTTATTACAACAATCTGTAACCCCTTCTTCATCCTATGACTGCAGGGGTGTTAACAGACGACTTCACCTTGAATCGTCCCTGAGAAGAAGACGTCTGTGTAGCTCAGAAGCTTGTCTTTTTCACCATCAGAAGCTGATCCAATTAAAGATATTATCTCACCCACCTTATCTTCTCATATCTCAGCCAGCTCCACAGAAGGGGGAAATGTCTGTTCCAGCAATGTATATATTTCCTTTATTACAGAGTGCAATATTATGTTATGATCAGGGGAGGAGCCCAATGTGATACAGCAGCAGACAGATGCAGTGCCCTGCGTTATGATTTGTACTATAGTCGTGCAAAGAGACCCTGTTCCACTGGGTGCTGTACACACACATAACAACAGCCCCTGCCTTGATGAGTTTACAACCCAAGCAGACATCACACATCATTAATGGGAGGAAGGATTTATTGTTATCCCCATTTTACAGATGGGGAGCTGAGATACAGTGACTGAGGACCTGGAGGCACTACACATGCTTTACTGGTGTAGCTATATACCAGGAGAGCCCTCTAGCATAGATGCAGCTTGTGATGACCCAAGGTGTTTTTTTTTTGTCAGCATAGTTACACCGCCTCCCCGAATGACATCCTCCTATGCTGATAAAAACAGTCTTCTGTCGCCATAGCTACGACTACACCGGGGGTTTTGACAGCATAGCTATGTTGCAAGTGGGTAGGCTTTTGTCCACCCCTGACCAAAATAGCTATGCTGACAAAACTCTGCAGCACACACCTGTCCTAACTGACTTGCTGTCTGGGCCTAGGGCCTTAAACTCAGATCTATGCGGGTGCTGGTAGTCATCACCCTCCTCCAATCTTTCACCCAGCATCTCACAGACAGCAGCTGGGACCAGGGCTCATGAAGTCAGACCGGGGCACAAGCCCCGCCCCTACACTCTGATTCGGAGAGCTCCAAGGCTCCTAATTGGGCCTGAACCCTTATTTAAGCCAGAAGATGCAAGAGGAAGTTGGATGAACAACTGAGCTCCATCCTGCCACAGACGGGTGTTTTCCTGTTACTGCTCTCTGATACTGTCACCCAATTCTGGCCTCAGTAATCTGACTCTACCCGCTCCCGATACCTGTCTCTATATCCTGGCCTTCTGGTCAGATTTGGTCTGATTCCTGATGTTACAACCTGCCCTGATTGCTAGTAATTGACTCCTGGATCCTTGCCCACCTATGCCCTGGCCCTGACACTTGCCCAAGGTCACACAGGAAACCTGTGGAACAGTTGGGTACTAAACCTAAATCCCTTTGTCAGAGGCCTGGGCTACACTAGTGGGGGGGTTTCAAACTAAGATACGCAACTTTAACGACGCTATTCATGTAGCTGAAGTCAAAGTATCTTAGTTCGAATTACCTGGCTGTCCTCACGGCGGCGAGTCAACTGCCGTGCCTCCCCCGTCGACTCTGCTTACTTCTCCTGCCAAGGTGGAGTACAGGCGCCAATCAGCAGATCGATTTATCGTGTCCAGATGAGAAGCAATAAATCAATTCCCGATACATCGAACACGACCCGCCGATCCTAAGTACCCTAAGTCCACTGCCTGAACCACAACAGCATCCTTCTTGGAACTTACTGCATTAAAGCTGGATTCACCATCTCTGTGCTCGCCTGCAAAGGGATTTTTTGCCCTGGCCAGTCTCCTCCCCACAAAGTCACAACTAATTCTTTCTCACTAGTCTCCTCCCACTTTGCACAGGACTAGCCCAAGGATTCTGGGGTGGGTTAGTGAAATTCTCTGGAATACACCCCTAACTGTCATTGATTTTACATACAAATTGCTTCGTGTGTGCAAGCACAATTGATTGTTAGGTCACCACAGCCTCGAGCTGCACAAGTGGAGCCCAGCTGCTTGTTTCATTCAATCTCAGCAATTGGGTTTTATCGTTTTAGACTGTCACCGCTGCCTTTGCAAAAAAACTAGGAATTTCTCTCCCCCTCCCCCAAAAACTGACATTTTCCTTTATATTCCTAGTTTCCCCCAAATAAGCTGAGCAGAAGACAGCCGTGGGTTTTGGAAGGCATAACCCCAGCTCGAGTAGCCAGCTCTAGAAAATCTCATTGGTTACAACATGGGATCTTGAAACACATACCTCCGCTACACTGAGTTACCTTTCCACTTGAAAAAATCTGACGCCATGTGATGAGCTTTGTTATGCAGCCCTGCATTTTTTCGAATTCCCATATTTGACGACAGCCACATGATTTCATTCAGAACAGTGAAAAAAATTCTCACAACTTGTTCCTCCTCTCGCTCTGCTAACAACTTTTGTTTGTTCATATTGCGAGGCTCAGAGGTATATTTTCAGTTCAGCCATCTGCACCCATCTCTTGTTACTGTTAATGGAGTTATAAAACAAAACCGAATTTGGTTTTATAGGGCGCCTACCATACACGTGACACTCTACCAAGTAACATTTCACCACAGTGAACAGAAATGCAGCAGCAATTTTATGCAAACAACAAATAGTCAGAGTTTTGACAGGGAGGGAGAAGGGTGGAACAGCCCCTACCACTGCTAGCAAAACTTTGGCCATAAGTGGGTCTCGGCTGAGAAGGGAAACTTGCACAGGGCTTCCCCTTCACTGGCTGCTTTCCCCTGTCAAGATGTACAGGGCAAGCCAACTGGTGTACCATACACTCTGCTTGGACAGAGCTACTGAGACTGCATGTCTCCTTCCAGCAAGCAGATACTATAACTGCAGGGTAGCGGAGTATTGAAAAAGGCAAACGAGATGCCCAACTCCCCTGGAATTGGTTGCAGTAATAGGCCTCAATAGCTTTTCACTTTTATTGCTGAGGGTGTAGCCATCTTCATGAAAAAATGCCAAGTATGGAATATCCTAAATACATCTCTTCGGAGGGATCTTTGGCCAGGACGATCTTCTACTCTTTTTTCATGGCATTAAGAGAACTTTAATTTGCAGCTGCACCGAAAGGCACCTTGATTAAATGTATCATCTGGAGAAACCATTTGGCAACCCCACCCCTCCCCTGCAGTACACTGTGTATCGTCACTGTGGAAGAGTCCCAGAGTTGTTGCCAGTGGAGTAGGGGGGGTTAGACCCCAGTAACACTGTGAACCTGAGAATTAACAGTTGACCCACACCTATAGATGATGTGCAACTGAGCAAAAAGAACATCTTTCCCCCCGAACGTAGCTCTGGTTCTGGTTCATGGATGTGGTTGGCTGCCATATTCTGAACACAAGTATTGCCATCCCAAACAATCAGGAAGTTGGCTTAAAAATAACAAATATCTTTATTTGCCTTCTGATTATTGAGCCAATCAGGTTTCACGTTTTCCCCTATCAGCACTGAGGGCTAGAACCTGACTTTTCCTTTTCAAATGAAAGATGAAATTCTAAAATGATCACATGACTCTGGGAGCTGGCACTGTAAGAAAAAAAACCAAAACATCAAATATCTTAAAACTTGCAATAAAAAAAAATTCACAAGAGTTGGTGACACTGGAGAATTAGAACTCTACTGTGGTCTGGCTACAGTGTTTAAGCCAGATCCTCCACTGGTGGAAACCAACATAGCTACATTGACTTCAGTGGAGCTACAATGCCAGCTGAGGATATGGCCCATTATTTATCTTGTTCTTCAAGTAACAGTGTGACAAGTTATAAAAGGAAATATCTTGTTAGAAAGTAGAAAGGGAACAGTGCATGCTGCATGGGCGGGTAGGTCCATTTTCATGGAAATTAACATGCCATTATGTGCACACAGTCAATGGATCTTAACTTGGGTCCTTGTTAACAGCCTCATAAAATGTTTCCTAATTTTTGGTTCCATCTTTCTAAAGAACCATATATGCACATGAGTGGCCAACCTGGCACCATTGCAGTTTAATTGAAAGGGAGAGAGAACAGCTGCGCTGTTTTGTAGAAACTTTTTTTTTTAATTAAAAGTTTTTGAAAACTTAATTTTCACAGATCGTAAACTAATTTCAAGATGGGTAAACACTAAGCATGTCATTTGGGTTTCATCAAAACACAGCGCTTGGGCAATAAAACGGAACTGTTCGTCCATGCAATTCTGTCAGGTTGACTTTCATTGTTACAGGAACACTTTTGTTCAGAACCATGAGTCAAACTCTGGGCTTGTGTAGATGAACGGTCAGTGCATGGCAAGCTGGAGTGTAAATCTACAGCGCACTAGCACGCTGTGTTGTCCACGTGGACGCTGCTACTGCACGCCAAAACCTCCCTAATGCACTTTGATCGACTGCGGAGTAGGTCGGAGTGCACTAGGGGACTGTTAGTGCCCAGCAACAGGGTTGACATGGACAGTCAGTCCAAGGCAAGCTAGTGCACTGTAGACTTTCACCCCAGTTTGCCCCACACTCTCACTGTTCATTGAGATAAGCTCTCTGAATCATAGCAGACTTTCTCTCTGGATTTATACTGGTGTAACTGAGCACAGGATTTGCTCATCTATGTTATTTAAAATTGTAAAATTGTCTTCTTTGTGTTCCTCATAATTTATTAAAGCTATCAGAATTTTTTAAAATAATAAACCAATGTGCTTTTCACTATTTAAGCTGCAACTTTCTATTCTGCACTTCACTCAGTTTGGATAACCTTGTTTCTAGTCGTTTTCATTTCCTCATTCTTATGCACTAATCTGACAGTGCAGCCTAAAGCTCTCAAGTGTAGCAGGATCTGCTTTTCAACCTCAGTAAGGGACAGGAATGCTGCATCCGTCTGGGCCTCTTCCACGCTGACTGAGAGTTGTTTGGCAATGGGCCAGGCACCAGCTGAATTCTGAGATACAGCAGGTAGGATTATGGCAGTCAAACCCCCTTCCTCTCAATTCCTCTGGCCTCCAGGAGGTATCCCACAATACACTGTAAAAACTGACCAGAACAATGAGAGCCTGGAAGCCAGTGCAAGGCACTCAGGGATACCAACCTGCAATCACCGGAGTACGGTGGCTGGAAGACATGAATTCCATTCTGTGAAAAACTTTGAGATTTTGACATTTGTTTCCATTCTGATGTGGAATAAAACCAAGACTTAATATGAAAAATGTTAATGAAAAACAGAAAGATTCCCACTTCAGAATCAATAGCCCACTGGTTAAGGGTATTCAGCTAGGATGTGGAGACCCAAATTCAAGACCAGGGACTTGAACCTAGGGCTCCCACACATCCCTGGTGAGTGCTCTAAACACTGGAGCTACTGGCTATGCTGAAATGGGTCTCTCTTGATTTTGACCAGAAATTCCATCCTGGACAGAAACCTTCCCTGAAAGATTCATCAAAACCAATACATTACTAACCAGTTTTTCCAACAAAAAGTTCATCAAAAAGTTCCCAACTAGCTCCACCTTCACCATGATCTCATTTACAAAGTGCAGCCACAACAGCTGGAACAGTTAAGTGCTGTGTAGCTGTACAAGCGTTGAGTGGCTGCTTTTACTATTCATGGCTTTATACTTCAGACCCATGTATGCAAGACCTGACTTTGATCCTGTATCGCCACAAAACAGCATGATATGGTTGCAAAGTAGTCAAAAAGAGCATGCATCTGGGGCAAGGCAGGCCAAGAGTTCAAATGCTCATTTAGATCATAAGTGAAACAGTGTGATCAGGTTTCACAGCCAGAGCAAACCTTTTCCGTCTCTCACAACAAAATGAACTTGTCTGTCTTCGTTCATATTCAGGTTGCTTAGACAGGTTAATTTTTTGCCGCTCCATGTACTTTGCAGGACAGGTGCAGAAGCCCAGAAATGTCCAACGGCTGATATGCTGGGTCTTGTTGCTGTTCCCTGTAAACTCTGAAGCTTAATGATGACAATTTAATGTCAAAATTGTTAAATATTTCACTGCTGATATTTTTAAAGCAGAAATGTCTAGCTACATTTGAATTGTGGCGAGAGTTTGGGTGAAATATGGCCATCCTTTTTCCCTAATCATGGACAATAAATTCATAGATTTTAAAGGTAAGAAGGGACTGTTATGAATGTCTGGTCTGACCTCTTGCATAAACACAGGCCAAACAACCTCATCCAGTAATTTCTTCATCAAGCCCCTCATTTATGTTAGAGCTATAGGAGTGGAGAAGGACCGGTATCCTTCTCCTGAAGATCCTGCCGCCACTACCACTGCAAAGAGAAGATTTTCCAAACATAATCAAAAGCAGTGGAAGCAGAGCTATAGCTGTGTACAATTGGGGAGTCAAAGGGAGAAAACTAGGGGACTATTGGAGGGTCACAGGCTAGAATGAGGTTTTGCAAAAGGTCTGGTTGTGCATCCACACCATACGGTCCATTTGCAGTTCACATGTCAGTAGCCAGGGTTCTGGTGCACAGGCAGAACGGCATGTGGAAAACTGGCTTGGGTCTGTTACTCATCCCTCACTCTTACACATCTTGCATTCACTCACAAGTTTGGTTTTTTTTATCATATCATCCAATACAAATTGTGCATTTATTACAACCTAAGCGCTCCACCACCTGATCTGGGATTGAAAGGGACATGGTCATTCCTGCTGAATTTCACTCTTGCTGGATCTTATTCCACTATGTTGAGCTATTTTTCATTGACTGTTCCCAGTGCTGGGTGTCAACAGCCACTCCTGCTTCCCCCTGCTCCTCCCCAACCTATGGAACTAAGGATTAATGGTTGCAGCCTTAACACTAAAACAACAAGGAGTCTGGTGGCACCTTGAAGACTAACAGATTTATGTGGGCATAAGCTTTTGTGGGTAAAAAATGGATACATCTGAAGAAGTGGGTTTTTATTACCCACGAAAGCTTATGCCCACATAAATCTGTTAGTCTTTAAGGTGCCACTGGACACCTGGTTGTTTTGTGGATACAGACTAACACGGCTATCCCCTGATAATTGACAGCTTTAACACTGACATTTGTGCCTTAATGTTTCCAGAGTGGGCAGGAGCCCTTTCTGAAGCTCACAGATTTGTATTTCTGCAAACCACGACAGATTTCAAAATTTCAGTGATTTGAAAACAATTCGTTTTGGAGGAAAACACCGTGACGGTTTCTATTACTCGCACGCAAGACTGTGCATTCTGAAATCAGAATAGGCTGCTAGACTGCAAATTACCAGTACTGTAACTGGCAAAGTGCAAGGCAGGGTCATGCAATATAATGGTATACTAGACTGACATGTCAGGTCCTATTTTATGATAGGAAATCTTACTTCCGTCACAGGGCAGAGTTTGAGAGAGAGATTTAAATTGCCCTGCCATTAATGTCTTTTAACTCATAGATCCTTGGCATTAAGAATATCAGCAAAATGAATGCTAAGAGGGTGTGTATATATGCCTGCACGTATTCTACTGCAGCCTTGTATGCAAATCTTTGATAGCACCACAAATGTTCGAGACGGAAGAGACCTATTAAACCATGCCATCCACCTCCTGGGGACCAAAGGAGGATTGTTTTTTGTTGCAGTGTCCAGTCTAGTTTTAAACAGCCCAAGTGACTAGGCTTCCCCCACGATTACACGGCCTAACACAGCTCAATATCAGGAAGATGTTCATAACATGCAGCCTAAATTCACCATGAGTTTTGGAGCATGCCATCTCACCCTTCACATGTCTGAACACTCAGGGTAGGATTTTCAAAGCTGCATGAGGGAACCGAATGCCCTACAGGGCCGATCCAGTCCAAAAGGAATTGGACACCAAAACCCCAGGCATCTTTGTAAATCTTTGCTTCCGTTCTCCCTTCTCCTCCCCAAAATTACATTACAAATAGAAAAATGCCTATGCTAAATATTATTACGCTGCTTCAATGGGTAACCACAGATGGTGAAATTCATCCCTGTGCAGAGGGCGAGCACCAAGCACTATTCCCCACTCAACATCTGGGGTTACACTAGTCCTTGACACAGGGTGACTCTCCTCAGAAGTACTGAATAGACCTCAACATTTGTCCTTTCTTAGCACTTCTCTAGTGGTTGCTTGCTGACCTATGCCATAAGACTTATACAAACAGCAGCTCCCCAGACTCTGAGTTAGCTACGTGTATTTCACTGAGGGGCAAAGGGGGAACTTAGATACTACAGTGATGACAGAGGAATTAAAAAAATAAATTAGAGCTATGGTAGCTAAATTAGAGACAGACAGGCAGAGATGCTTCAGAAACACAATTTAACAATTTTGCTACTACAGCAAGCCTTTCTTTAAAGTAGCACTAGCTGGAAAAACCTCAACAGGACCATTTTTCAAAGGAAATACAGTTTCATCAAAAGCGCAATGCTTCAGAAGTCAACATGATTTTGGCCAAAAAAAAAAATCCACAAAATTCTAATAATGCCAAAATATCCCATTTTGATATTTTTATTTTGAAATGATTTTTCTTTTTCTAATTTTGTATTTTATATATTATAAAATGAAACACAAAATCAAGCATTTCGAATCAATGCTAACAATTTTTCCCCAGAATTCTGAAGTTTTTGCATTTCATTCATATGAAAAATGAAGCCAGATTTCAAATACCTTTATGAATTATCATCCTCTGGCCAGCTCTACTTTTTAATGATCACAGTTAAGTAGCATATAAGTGCTTCAATATGAACTTTTCAGGCCCAAAAGTCTCAATGTAAACACCATTAAGAAAAGTGGTTGTATTTATTCTCCTTTAGACTGAAAAGGTCTATACTCTTTATAATGAAACCAACTTTCAAGCAGTGTAGTAATTTCCATGCATGTCTGAAATCATGTTCTCCTAAGATCACAAGTACACAAATAACTTGAGATGACTGGGCAATGAATTACTGTCTGTAAAGAAAACAGACGGAGTTTGTAAACAGCTCACAGATTAGATATCTGCCCAAGATCCAGACTGCTGCCTTTCTGACTCAAGAAAAAACAAGAAAAGATGTTTTCAACAGATACTAGGTATTGCATGTCCTAGTCCAGCGGTTCTCAAAGTGGGGGTTGGGACCCCTCAAGGGATCGCAAGGTTATTACATGGGGGGTCACGAGCAGTCAGCCTCCACACAAAACCGCACTTTGCAGCCCCCATTTATAATGGTGTTAAATATATAAACAAGTGTTTTTAATTTATAAGGGGGAGGTCGCACTCAGAGGCTTGCTTTGTGAAAGAGGTCACCAATATAAAAGTTTGAGAACCACTGTCCTAGACACACTTACCAAACCAGCTTTAACCAGCACATCCAAAGCAGAAAGCAATTTTACAGTAAGTGTTAGACAGCAGAAGCCACCTAGCTCACCCAGTCCGTATTTTGCACACTTCGAGAAGGAAAATAATCTCATTTGGTGGCAGAAAAATAACACGCCCTGTCCTCCACTCTCACCAGTTTTACACTGGCGCTACGCCATTGACTTCAGTGGAATTAAGCCTGCATAACTGAATGAAGAATCAGGTCCAATATTTCCTCACTTTGGGAGATCAGGATCCATTTCTGCCTTGTGCTGGTTTATAATTAAGATTTCTAAGAAGCTGAGGTGGCTTTAGCCAGAGAATTTGGGGTTCAAATTAATACAACCGGCAGAGAATGGAGGGGTTTTTTTACCTCAACTCAGAAATCACTGTGGAATGTCTGCCTAAGATATTTGTTACATTGGACAGAAAACTGCTTGCCAAGAGGGCAGTATCCTCTCTTTTGGAGGCACAGTGCTTGAATGTTCCCTGAACCTGTTTGCTGCAGCTCATCTCTACAGCGTGCCCAGAAAGACATATCACAGAGCACAGTCGTAGCTATTCAGTCTCAGAAGTCTAGACTACAGACTATGACATTTACCTCCAACACTCAGAGAAGTGACATCACTCATTGGTAGGGAATAATAGACAAAAATTAGCTCTGTGCATTTCTCTTCCATGGTAGTACAAGCTATTGGTATAGAGAGAGTGACAAGCCTGAAACTAGAGAATCCACTGGAGAGAATGTCACTTGCATGTAGTGTGAATTTACTGTCCACTGATGCCTAGTGGTTAACTCCCTGATGCACTGTAAGCACTCCAAGCTTGCTACAGTATGGCCTGAAATCCTGGGCTGCCAAAGAAGCAACCAAGTACAACAGAGCGGTGGTGCACTGCAAGGTACAGTTTTCATTAAAACTAAGGAACTTCTCACTTGGGTTGAAAGGAAAAAAATATTTTATTTATTTTCATCATGGGATGTTTGAGATTCCTAAAAGAAAACATTAAACAATCTAATAGGGTTTACACGCTAGGCCGGGTGCAGGGCATGTAGTCATTTTAACAAGAGGCTCTAATGACAGAGCAAGTTATGTCTAGGGCAGTGATACTCAGACCTCAGTGATTCAGAAGTCAAATTAGCGATCAACATTACCCAAAAGAGCCACAGTAATGTGAATTGTTTAATTTACTATTTATTTATTTTTTCCTCACAGCAAAATGACTGATCAAGTATTCTACAATTGGCTGATAACATACTTAAAGCATCCTGATTGTTAATTATTAAATCACACAGTGTTTTAATATCATGTGCTGCAAAGAGCCACAGGAGGCAAAGAGCCATTTGCGTCTCTCAGGCCTCAGTCTGAGGCCTGGTCTACACTGCAGGGGAGAATCAATCTAAGATACGCAACTTCAGCTACAAGAATAGCGTCGCTGAAGTCGACATATCTTAGATCGACTTAGAATCACTTACTTTGCATCCTTGTGGCGCGGGATCGACGGCCACCACTCCCCCGTCGACTCTGCTTCCACCTCTCGACCTGGTAGAGTTCTGGAGTTGATGGGGAGTGCGTTGGGGGATCGATTTATCGCATCTAGATGAGAAGCGGTACATCGATCCCTGATAGATCGATCGCTACCCGCGGATCCGGCGGGTAGTGTAGACATACCCTGAGTATCACTGCTCTAGGAGCTCTGCAAGATCCAGGTCAGGGGAAAATTTGCAGTTTCTCCTACTGCCAAGTAAATGGCTCTCAAATGTCCCATTTGCACTTTCAGAAGTTTCTCAAAGGCAGCTAGCCTCTTGTTCACAGACTGTTCCTCAGCCAGGTCACTCTATATTTGACTGGATAATAGAAAAGGAAGAAGGAAACATTTGCTAGATTGAATCAAATGAGCAACACTGCTTAAATATCATCTACAAAGCAGCAATTGTTGGAAAGCTACCATCAATTACCCTTGCAAAAGAGACTTCCAGTACAACAAAAGCCAACAACAGCAAAAACAAAAACCCCTGCCATCTGATTTTCAGTTTAACAGAGGAATTTAGAAAGAACTTACCTCAGTGTGAACTGGTCCTCCGTTGAATTTTTATTAAGAGACACAAGAAAAGTCAAAATATCACCTTGTTTGACAGTCTTTGGTATATATTGGATGGCGATATTGTTATCCAACCTCATTTCACTTAAGGAAGGGCCAGCATATGTCTGGTAAAGGAAAACACTTCCAATTCTCTGCAAAGGAGGTACTGATTCATCAATATCGTTGCCTCCCAGTCTGATCCCATTACTTTTCCTTACATCCTCTTTAGTGCACTCCCCAGTCTCATCCCCCGGCTGGATAGTGTAGTAAAGTTCCACAGGGCTCCCTTCAGACTGATCTGTCGCTTTCTTGCGGCCGGACACCACCGTGGGGGGGTTAAACCAGCTCGGCAGGAGTTCCAGCTCAGCCAAGCACAATCCCAGATCCCCCTTCAGCCTGCAGCTGCCTCGGACTTCCCTTGTCTCGCGGAAGGCAAACACCCGCAGGCAAGGCAGCCTCTCCGTGGTACTGTAGTCATCCCAGTCCCTGCCCACAATGTAGAACAGGATCTGGACTTTGGGCTTGCTCAGGTAAATTTTGTCACTCATGATATAGGCTTTGAGTTTCCAATTAAAGGAAAACTTGTTGGTGGATCCAAATGGATTTGAAGACAACATTAGGTCCTGCGGCACTATTTGTTCAACAGAAAAGGGTCCATAGCTGGCATTTAATACAGGTGGCCTCTTGGATTTATAGATTAGGAAGGACTCCACCCGGGATTGCAAACTAGAGTTCCTCATGATATCCTGGTTGGCTTCCTTAAGAAAGAAGGAAACGTCCGCATTGTGGATATGATAGCTCACAGGCAGATAAGTTGGCAGCAAAGAAAATCTCTGTATACTCTCCAGGATGCCTCGACTCTCGGTCACTGTTGAAAGGAAAGGAGAGTTTAGAAGTTCAAAATGCTAAAGAAAATTTGGAAACACATTCAGCATCAGGATGCGATCTGATGCAATCTGAGCCCATGTCACAACATTACTCTCATGGGAACCTGGAATATTTGGAAAAGCAGACAGAAAGTAAGTGACCTGCTTCCACTTCTGTTTCAGCGTTCTCAATTATATCAGGTACATAGAAATATCCTACAATTATTCCTCAAATTGTTGAATAAAGAGAGTTAGTGGGAGTAGTACAATAGCGATGCTTAGATATCCCGGCCAAGACTAGACCCTGTTTTGCAAGGCATGGTACATACACATGGTAAGAGACAGTCCCTACAAGAAGTTACAGACTGAATAGTCAAGGCAAACAAAGGGGAAGCAAAACCAGAGAGATGAAGAGATTTTCCAAAGGTCAAACAGCATGCTAGAGGCAGAGGTTGGAATAGGCCAGGGAGACCCATCCAGTGTCCTGTCTACTGGATCACACTGTCTCTCCTGTTTATTACATACATGTACTTTGAAATATTTGTGTGAATTTAGTCCAACCTTGCACCTCTGGGACTGAAGCCCTTTATTTATGCCTGACGGATTAGTGTTTTGCCTCTACTGCCCATCGCTGCAGAATCTAAGGATGGGAATTCCCAAAGCGTTTTGCACTAGCTTAACTTTGCTTATCTAGGAGCCAGTGGGAGTATTACAAGCACTCTCACTACAGAGTGCCTTATGACGATCCTAAAGGGACCTTCCCTCAGGCATCATTAAGCCAAGGTGCTAGTAATGATAATGGCTACAGAAACTTTAGCCTCTAGGAAGCTGACGTGAATCCATCCCAGGCTGGTAGTGACCAGGTGACTGTTGTTTTATGGCCTATAAGGGTATGTTAATGTAGCATTTTGGAGTGAGACTCCCAGCCCAGGTTGACAGACTTGGGCTAGCAGGCTTGCGATAGCGATCTACAAAAAATAACTCTACAGACAGTGCTTTGAAGTTGCAGCTTGGGCTGGAGCTCATGCTCTGAAGCTTAAAGAGGGGACTGGGCTTCAGAGCCCAAGATCCAACTAGAACAGCAATTTTAAAGCACTGTCTAAAGAGCTAATTGTAGAGCACTGGCCCAGTGTTTCTCAAACTGGGGTCGCCACTTGTGTAGGGAAAGCCCCTGCAGGCCAGGCCGGTTTGTTTACCTGCCCCATCCGCAGGTCCAGCCGATCACAGCTCCCACTGGCAGCAGTTCGTTGCTCAGGGCCAATGGGGGCTGCTGAAAGCGGCGTGGGCCGAGGGACGTACTGGCCATCGCTTCCTGCAGCCCCCATTGGCCTGGAGCAGTGAATCGCGGCCAGAGGGAGCCGCGATCGGTCAGACCTGCGGACGGGGCAGGTAAACAAACCAACCCGCCAGGGGCTTTCCCTGAGCAAGCGGCGACCCCAGTTTGAGAAACACTGCTCTAGCCCCTGTCCATCGATCCATGTTGGGAAGTTCTCTGTATACACACGCTGAGATGGATTCTTTATCCAGGTCCTAATGGACAACTATCCATATCACAGAGAGCACCACTACTGGCATCCTCCTTGGAAGTCCTAGCAGAGAGTATTAGAAATGAATGGACCTGGAGACTCAGATACCCTCTCATTCCTACGGATATGGATTGGGGGGTGGAGGGGCACACAGAGGCCTTGCCACGAGTAGGGCAAATGGAGGCCAATGGTACAAAAGGAAGCAGACACACACAACCCCCGGCACATGGTCACGTGCTGGAGGAGGTTACAGACACTCCCTGAAATAGATGGGGATTGGAGGGTGACACCCAGGGAATGGAGAAGTGCAAGGGCTCCTGGTGTATGCAATGTGCTCAGCCTATGGCTGCAACAAAGTGTGTAACCCTTTAGCGAATTTAACCCTCATAATACCCCAGGGAGGCAGGGGAGTACAATGATATTCATTCTACAGGCAGGGAGCAGAGACACTAAATGACATGCCCAAGTGTCACAGGCAACCTGTGACAAAGCAGGGAACTAAAGCTGGATCTTCAGAGGCCCAGGTTAGCACCCTAAGCCCTCGGCCAGTCGTTCCTCCTCTACAGAGCTTGGGGTCAAAGTACTCAGATGTCAGCCATAATAATGGCTAAAAAGAGTGAGTGCCCTAGAACTATTCCCCTGAATGATGCCATGAGGGGGAAAACAACCCACATTCACAGGAGTCTGAAAAACTTAACTGGCAAAAGCCCCCAGAGTGCACCGTGGGGATAAAAGTCTTTTTATTAATGGTGCGGTTACATTCTTGTGTACTCTGTTGCCAGCAGGGTTTATGACATCCCTTTGTGCTGTTTATGTTTGTGTTAAAGGCCTGCATAATTAAACACTAAAAGGTTGAGAAAAGATCAGCCCGCCGATACAACCCATGTAAACAGCACTGGGGCTTAGAGTCACCAGAAAGCCCCTGCAGATCACAGGCCTACTTTGACAAGGAAATAACCTGGAATGCTGAATTGCCTCTCCAAACATCTCCTCACTGATGCCCTGAGGGGTTGGAAGACCTGGCAGCCTACCATTTCAACTGCGCATTGAAAGAAGTACCCAGAACTCTGCTAGGCTAGCGACCCTGATTTCAAAGTTCTACAGCCCTGGCCCCCATAAAATGTAACTACACTACCGTACTCGGTCGTGGTTTGGACCATTAGTATAGAATACCACAGACATTTGTTTTTATACAGGGACACAGCGGTGCTGTTGTCCCCAATTCTTGGGGTGTCATAGTTTAAAAAGCCAGAAGAGGCCACTGTGGTCATCTATTCTGATCTTCTGCATACAACAGGTCACAGGACTTCCCTGAATTAATTCCTGTTTGAACAAGAGCATATCTTTGTGGGGGAGGGGTAAATTCATTCTTGCTTCAAAATTGCCAGTGATGGAGAATACACCACAACCCATGGTAAGTTGTTCCAATGATTAGTTACCCTGACTGTTAAAATGTACATCTTTTATATCTAGTCTGATTTTGTCTAGTTTCAACTTCCATGTCTAGAATCAACTTCCATGAACGACCTTGAACAACGACTCTGCAGTCAGCGCAGATGTCTATCGGTGCTATAGCTGTCATACTAGTTAAAGAAGCATTTATAGGGGCTCCCAGTGACCAGTGCTGAGCACCAGAGTCTTGTGTATAAAGCATGAGGGTTGCTAAGTATTTGACTCTGCAAGAACTCAATATTCTCGTGTTGGGTATCACCCGAAAATCATGAAATTTTAAAAAATAAATAAATCTAGAGAGTTTTTTCATTTGCCTTCAGATTTTAATGGTTCCCATTTTAAAGCTTTTCTCTATAACCTTGAGGGCTTGAAACTTATTTTTTTTAAACAGAGGAAGTTGAGATTCTTGTGTAAATCACATGACTCCAGGAGCTGGGAATTTAAGAAAAACACCACCAAATAGCAAAAGACTTGTGATAAAATCACAAGAGTTGGCAGCATTGCTCTCTGGTTCTGAGTCTCTTCTCACTTACACCAGTGTAAATCTAGAGTAACCTCCCTGAAGTCAATAGGCCTGATTCTGATCTCTCTTACACTGATGCAACTCCACTGACTTTAATGGTGCCACTTCCAGATTTACACTGGTGCAAGTGATATTACTATCTGGCCTAATGGAGTTCCAACCATTGTCAAACCACTCTATGTGAGAGAAGAAGAATTCATGCTACATCCATAATGAAGAATCGCTACACAAAACACGTGATCTTTAACCCTAGAGTGAAATTCACCCCCTAACACTATGCCTAAGCACCACTTATGTCCCATTTAAATCTCTCTTGTTAGGGATTATGCGGTTCTTAAGCGGTTAGTAAGCTTTGGTGTGGCTTTCTGCACAGAGGTGAATATCACCCCTAGAGATACCTCCCCACAATATGACAGTGTATCTAGCAGGGACCTGCAGGAGTCAGTCCTGTGTCCAGTACTGTTCCATTTTTTCATTAATGACTTGGATAATGGAGTAGAGAGTATGCTTACAAACAGGGGCGGCTCTAGGGATTTTGCGGCCCAAGCACGGCAGGCAGGCTGCCTTCGGTGGCTTGTCTGCAGAGGGTCCGCTGGTCCTGTGGCTTCGGTGGACCTCCCGCAGGACTGAAGCCGCGGGACCAGCGGACCCTCCACAGGCACGCCTGCAGGAGGTCCACCAAAGTCACGGGACCAGCGGACCCTCCGCAGGCAAGCCGCCAAAGGCAGCCTGTCTGCCACCCTCGCAACGACTGGCAGAGTGCCCCCCACGGCTTGCCGCCCCAAGCACACGCTTGGCGTACTGGGGCCTGGAGCCGCCCCTGCTTACAAAACGTGCAGATGACAGCTGGGAGGGGTTGCAAGCACTTTGGAAGATAGGATTGGAATTCAAAATGACCTTGGAAAATTGGAGCATTTGTCTGAATTCAACAAAATGAAATTCAATAAAGATAAGTGCAAAGTACTTAAGTTAGGAAGGAAAAATCAAATATACAACTTCAAAATGTAGAATAACTGGCTAGATGGTTACAAGTCAACAATGTGACGAAGTTGTGACAAGGCTAATAACATTCTGGGGTGTATTAATAGGAGCCCTGTATGTTAGACACCGGAGATAATTGTACTGCTCTATTTGGTACTGGAGAGGCCTCAGCTGGAGTACTGTGCCCAGTTCTGGACACCAAACTTTAAGAAAGCTGCGGACAAATCAGAGAGTCCAGAGGAGAGCAACAAAAATGATGAAAGATTAGAAAACGTGACCTATAAGGAAAGGTTAAAAAACAGGACATGTTTAGTCTGAGAAAAGAAGACTGCAGGGTAGGGGTAACCTGATAACAGTCTTTAAATGTGTTACGTGCTATTATAAAGAGGAATGTGATCAGTTGTTCTCCGCTCCACTAAAGTCAAGACAAGAAAGAATGAGCTTAATCTGCAGCAAGGAGGATTTAGGTTAGGAGATTAGGAAAAAAATTCCAACTTCAAGGGTAGTTAATTTCTGGAATAAGCTTCCAAGGGAGGCTGTGGAATCCCCATCACTGGATGTTTTTAAGAACGGGTTGGACAAACACCCGTCGGGGATGCTCTAGGTTTACTGGGTCCTGTGCCTAAGCGCACAGGGGTGGATTTGACGATTTCTTGAGGTCTCTTTCAGCCCTATAGTTCTATAATCATCATTTACATTAAAACCCCCTTGTATCTCTCTGGCAATGAAAAGAGGCCTTACAGTGAATGTAAATAGAATTTACACTCATTTTAAAGCCCTTTTTCATTGCCAGAGCGGTATAAGGGGGCCTTAGCGTAAATGACCATCAGAACCTATGGTATTTACTTGCTGTTGCTTAACCCTCCCTGAGCCAAGAACTACATTAGTGTCACTGAACAATGTAGGCTGTGTGCCACTGGGCACTAAAAGAACATTTTCAATGACAGTGAGCTTCTCTTAGTGCCAGATATCTATCTTAACTGTGCTGTCGAGCAATTACCTGAGGCAGGCTATCATATTAAGCAATAAGCTCTCCATCCTTTCTAGGAACTGTCAGTCCTGAAGAGCAAAGACACACACCGTTAAACAATAATATGAGTGGCAAATACCGTCCAGCTTTTCCTGTTTGAACATCTGACCTTCGTACTCAAGGACGCACACCTTAATTGAGCCATAAATTGCATATTCTTCTGAGGCAACCTCAGATCCTTATACTTATTCACAAGAGCAACAAGGGGTCAACATGCATGTCATTCAAAGAGAACCAATTTCCAAAGCTTTATTCCACAAATGCTTTATTACTCTTCACTTGGCTTGCCATCTGACCTAAATATTTATTGTCTGGACAAGTATTGAGTTGACCTGAACTGATGTTAGTTACTCTGAGCCACCAAAATACCAATTACATTCAGCAATTCACGGCAAAAGGCTAAAATAGGCTCATTATCCTGAAGCCCCCGGGGAAGGAGTTATTAGTACCTAAGAACACAGATTCCACGTCAGAAATGTCCAACAGCTGCAACTTGGAAAACACCTCCCAACTTGAAAAATAAACATGACACAAATGCAGTGGGAGCGTTTTGCATTTTATTAAGAAAAAAAAATCGATATGGTCGTAGTATCATGGCAGTGAAATTATGGTTATGGCTGACAAGCATTTCCAGTCTCGATGCCACAGGACCCACCCCTGAAGGGGTGCCCTCAGTGCAATAGCTGTTAGCAACAGGGGCAGTGGGTGTGACGCCGTGTGGATCCGCTGGCCACTGACCTGCTGGTGGGCAATAGGAGGATCGCAAAGGCCAGGGAGGCTGCTGAAGTCATGACTGTCTGATGTCACGTCACCGTTATGAGAGAATCATAAAGAGACAGTCTTTTGATTAAGGCACTGGGCTGGGACTCAGGAGATCTGAGAGTTCAATTCCTGGTGCTGCCATAGATTCCTTGGGTAAGTTACTTAACCCCTCTGTGCCACTGCTCCCTATCTGTAAAATGGGGATAATACTTCCTTTCTCCCCACTTTTGTCTGTCTTGTCTGTTCAGATTGCAGGCACTTCTGAAAAGGGTTGTATCTTACTATGGGTTTGTGCAGCACCAAGCCTTGATCTCAGCCGAAGCATCTAGGGCCTACTGTAATACAAACAAACCGTAATTAGTGAGAGAATCCTGTACTTGCATATGAGGTAATTTAGTACCTGATTTTCCAGCAACAGTGCACCATTCTAACCATTCTAGATGACCACATTATGGGCTGTTACACAATAAAAAATGAGGCCAAGAGTCTAGTACATTATGATGTTTACAAAGAATAAACATAACGGGTGGTAATAGATACCACTTTATCCTCACTAATTCAGGAGCGAATATACTTTATGAGAGAGAATATTTCCTGCATATATTGAAAGTAATTAACAAAATATTAGTTGGCCAATCTCCCAACATCCCTGTCAAGTAGGTAACATGATCTCTAGTTTACTTATGAGGAAACTGAGGCAGAGATGTTAAGAGATTTGCATATAGCCACAGAGAGCAGCACTGTCAGAGCTCGCATTAGAACTCACCAGTCCCTTGTCCTGCACTAGGATTGCTCAGTTCTGAGTGCACGTGTTCCTGGGTCAATGTATGGAAGGAAACTATACCTCCCTGTAGCTCTCTCTCTCCCTCTCCAGCAGCCTCAAGTGAATTTTGCACAGGTCAGTGCACAGTTCTATTCTGACAGGAAATTGTGGTGATGCCATCTAAATAAAAGCAATATTCACATTCAGTCACTAGACAGCTGCAATATTTAGATCCAATGTCTGAATACTCTAGTCCAGGAGTGTTTGGCGACAGGGCCTTGATTCAGGCCTGTCTCCGATGTACACACCTACCCAAAACGGAATCATTAAAACATGTTCCAGAGACCCCACCATGGCTTTTTCATAATTCCAGTGCTGTGCGCAGTGCTGGGGTCTGTCTTAATGAGCCTGGTTGCCAGTTTTACAGTGACTTCCCGGCAGGGAAGTGAAGACTGTTGACATGGTTTGTGACAGAGAAAGTGCTAATCAGCAGAAATAATCAGCCTGGGAGAAGCTGGCAACTATCACTGTAGTTTTAAAGCAGGTTTTATTCTTTATTAGAAGAAACTGTGTAGAGAAGATGTTGGTATGTTTCATATTAATCCAATGTTATAATTAACAAAAAGCATTTGCCTGATACATTATGGAGCCTGCCTCAACCCTGCTCTGATTGTCTCCAGATACTCACAGGCGATCAATTGCTGAGCAGCACTTCCATTTTCACAAAACAGGTCACCAGCCTAGCTTCTTGTTTCATCATCATCATTAATCATTTCTGTTATGTTTAATGGTATTTTATGATCCGTGCCTAGCAGCTGGGATCATGCACTTTCCAGCCCTGCCAGTGCACACCTAAGCAGGAGAAGCCGGCTGCATGGAGCCGGGCTCGCTCTCCACTCAGCCAATGTTGTACGGGGGGCCGGCAGGGCTTGGGACTACACCTCTCACAGCACTGGGGAAAGGAGGAGGGGGCCTGCAAGAGCCCCTCTCAGCACAGAGGGGGATGGGGGGGAAGGGAGACAAGGAGCGCTCAGCCTTTGCAGAGTCTTCACTAGGAAAAAAAGGTTTGTTCTGAACTCAAATGAGCTAACATGAGATTAAATCATAGTGAGGACAAGGGCAGTTTGTAGCTTTAGCAGGTGGATTTAAGCTCAAGGATCCCCAACATCTGACTGGGGTCAATTCATGCAAAAACTACAAAAGCAAAGAGCCCTCCCTAGGGACAGGGGAAACTGCTGGGTGAGCAGAATAACTGAGAGCCAAGGGTGGGCGAATGATCAGCTGGGAGGTGTGAACTAGGGGGGAAGGAGCGTCAAATGAAGAGGAAATGGGGCAGGGAACAGGGGGTTGTGGGAAAGGAGAGATGGGGTAATACTTATCATTCTAGAATCCCCCTCCCCCACTACTGCCCCCCCTCGAAGAATGAAATTAAAGCCCTATTTAAAAACAAACACACACACACACACACACACACACACAGATAAGTTCTGCCTGACAAGCTATGACAGTTTACAGGGCATACCACTATCGCATACCATCCTGTAAACTGCAGCAGTGCTAAAAGATCGGGGTCCTATGATCCCTCTGCAGGCAGAGCTCCCACCGATGTCTGGGCTGGAATGGAGGGAGGTGAGGGGAGACCTTTACTTGCTGGCAATGAGATGAAGAGACACCCAAGTCTTTTATATAGAGTAAATTGCAGTTTCTCTTCAAGTGGCAGCATAGACACTCCCCACCCGTCTTCATGTCTTTCAGCCTTCATCTGTCTTTCTGCACTCACTGAGTGAACAAGTGAAGCTATTACAGACCCTTGGCCAGGTAATCCGCAATATGATCTCAGACAATTTTACCCGGCTTTGCAGCCAAACTAGTTCCTATGCCTGAAAGCTAAGGGGAAGGTTTCACTGCTGTCCTGCCCTTATGAGAAATCTGTTCTGCAGCTCTGCTCCTTGGACCCCCAGCCCATCAGACTATTCCTCCAGCTAGGGCGCCATTTATACACCACATGTTCCATTTGCACCACTCCTAACTGCCTGACGAAGAACCATTCAACACAGCCAAGCACTAAGGATGCAACTTGGAGCGAGCACGTCAGTGAATGCTCAGAGTGTTCAATTTTTATCCCTCTCTCATTCCGATCACAACTCTCCTCCCCTCCCCTCCGCAGGCAGAATGTGGAACTTCATTAAGTTATTTTATATTAAAGCTAGCAGAGTGTCTCACCTCATAATTTTTTAAAATTGTTTAGTTTAATGTCTAATTAGCTGAGGGATTAAAAATCACTCTCCCCTCCCTTTCCATAGGACAATGCTTTTTCAGAGGCTGTAAATCAGAGGTTATTTTGGCTAGAAGAGCAACAGCAATGAAAGAGGGGAAGGGGACAGACTGTATTTAAAACACCTGATGCAGCTGGGTCCACTGGTTTCAAGGTTGTTGGGCAGCAGCAGACTGGTCCACTCACTGCTTCTCCCTACCAGCGAGCCAGGGATGTGTACTGAATACAAATCAGCTTGCTCTGGAAGCTGACAGCAGCTTTGCAAACAGCCAAAGGCCAAAAATTCAAACCGTTCTACACTTTATCTGAGGAGACTTCTAATCAGCATAAACAACAACTATCTCCAACATCTAGCTTGAGCTCTGTGCCGCCATCTGGGTTTGACCATGAGAATTTAATAAAGATTCTAAAGTATGGCAAATTGTAACTAAGAGAACCTGAACAGCAACCTTGATTGTTCTCAGACAAACTAGGCAGGTTACCGCAAAAGGAGCTTGTTGTAGAAACCAGGGTTGTGTGTGTCATATGGACGGTCACAGAAAATTAAGGCCCAGGGTAAAGTGGGATTTTTAAAAGCCCACAGAGGAATCCCCAAGCACCGTGTAAGGCCAGGGAGATCAGAAATGAGAGTCAGCCTCCCACTTGCATGAGAATGCATGGGGCTGCATGCAACAGTGCTCTGAAAACAATCTTTATTCATTTCACTTGTTTCCTCCACCAGGAACAGGGCAGTGAGCCCAGGCTGGTATGAACCAATCCGGAAGAGCAAAGTCACCT
This sequence comes from Gopherus flavomarginatus, assembly GCF_025201925.1. Lineage (NCBI taxonomy): Eukaryota > Metazoa > Chordata > Testudines > Testudinidae > Gopherus > Gopherus flavomarginatus. The sequence goes on along the minus strand of NC_066631.1, from coordinate 22,349,035 downwards.
GAATAATCTAGAGAATCATCACCGAGTTGAACTCGGTGTTTCTCCTTGTTCAGGCTGAATCAAGTCAGTGGTGAAGGGTGACGGATGTGCAGTTTAAAGGCATAATAACATCAGGACAAATGCAACTCATGTTCCATATCCTCTCTATTAACTGATCATTTGCATGCAGCTGCACTGAACTCAACCAGACAGTGACTGAAGCAAACATTGTCTTTGATTTGATCTGCAGGAATTCAAATTTCATGTATGGGGAGAAAAAAAAAAACACCCCCCAAATCTTAGTGCAAGTCTTGCTTAAAACAATTTCACTTGGTATTGCAACCATGTGAAACTATATATTTTGCACGTAAAGCCATAAACTCATCCCTGAATTTTTCAGAACTGGGCCCAGTTTTGCTTCCAAAGCTAAAAAACCTCAGCAAATCTTTCTGTGAACCTGGTCTGAGAAGCTCAGTTTGGCTGCAAAATATATATTGTCTAAAGCACCTATTAATCTTAGTAACAATAAGGAGTCTGTATCCACAAAAACAACAAGGAGTCCGGTGGCACCTTAAGGACTAACAGATTTATTTGGGCATAAGCTTCCGTGGGTAAAAAACCCACTTCTTCAGACTGGACTCCTTGTTGTTTCTGCGGATACAGACTAACACGGCCCCTGATACTTGTTATCTTAGTATTTACTTTGAGCATCTCAGCTCATTATATATGAGCTCTTTTGAATTCAGTAGCTCCAAAGTTAAATGATCTTTTCACTGGGATAGGACAGACTAACTTCAAAATTCCAATGTGCAATACTGAAATCCATACCTCTCCAAATGATGCGTATCAGGTCAGTAAGGCAGCTGAGTTCCTGTGGTGTTGAACTGAGTAGCTTTGTCAAAATGTAGGATCAATTTTCTTGGCTCCATAAGCAGCGAAGGAATTTTTTTTTAAATAAAGTCACATGCAAAAGACTCTGGCAGGCTACATCTGTGAGAGCACATCTTTTTTCCGCTCGACCTTACGTTACTTTTGCTGATGCTTGTAGCATCCTGGGGATAGGAAGGTCTCATCACACATTGTTGCAAACTCTGGGTCATGAATCTGGAAGAGATGTCACCAGGCATTGAAGTCACTAGCCTGGGAGATGCTAAGGTGAAGAGGAAGTAAGATGAGCTCTCACGGACATAGCTGGCCAGAGTCTTTTGCTTGCATCTATTTTTCCCCCCTCTCCACTACCCCCAGATAATCCTTCTTATGTTTTACACAAGCCAAATGCATGCTGGGACAGGCCACTGACAGTTTTGTTAAGTGCTGTATGGATGCCCATGCAACACAGACAGGATCAAGGAAGCACATAGTTTAGGTGTCTCTCAATTGAGTCTCAGAGCAGATCCTCAGCTGCTGTAAATCGTCATAGTTCCACTGAAGTCAGCAGCATTCTGACAATTTATGCCAGCTGAAGATCGGCCCTTCAGGGTTTTGCTTTAAGGAGATGATCCCCCTCCCAGTAAACTGGAACACGACAGTACATGCCAATTCCCACGGCTGTACTTAAAACCGGAGCTATTATTTTCAAAACCCTTAGATCTTAGCCTGTACATGGTCACCCATGCTGTGGATGGATTGTTGAGGATTTCCCTCAATGAGCACCTAGGAAGAGATGCTATATGAGGATCGTTCTCTCTCTTTTCCCCTCAATAACTCTGCCCGTGACTGACATTGTTTTAAAAAATAGTTGTCACTGATGAGAGAAGCAAAAGTCTTTGCAAGCCATTGAATATGCAAACCAGTAACTTGATAAATCTTCAGAAGTGACAGCAGATTCAGTTTCCTTTTGTACAGCACACACGCCTGCATATGACATATCTCTGAATGTCCTACCACACACATGCTGCACCTGCCTCTCATGAAGTTCAGACAGCTTCTCCATTAGAGCTACAGTGGACTAGAACAGTAATACTCTGCAGTCTGGCCAAGATACTGAGAGCTTGATTCCTTTCACACCGTGAAATAGTAGCTCTTGGACAACTGCAAAAAAGCTGTTCGTAGCTCGGTTATACTGCAAAATTATTGATTGTCGCTTCAGAAAAAATGAAGAAATCTACCAGATCTCTGATTTAGTCCCTGGACTGTGACACCCTGGAGGCATTCCTTTCCTTACAGTTGTTTTATATTAATAACAAACAACAGCAATAATCTTTCAACTGGTTGCATAATGTGAATCTTAACAAATCAGTTGTCATTACTTTGGGTTGTGTAGGGAGCCCATTTTAAATCTATTTGTGCAACAGGAAGATAGGAGTACTGCTGAGACCTTGTGAGTTTGTGCTGATAATGTAACTGTGACAGATAGGGCAGTTTCTTGCAATACCCTTGAAAAACGTTATTGAATGAAGTTTAAATGTCTTTGAAGTCCATGCTATTGAATGCAAACTTTATGTATTATTGTGAGGTTTGATTATTGTGGGGTTTGATGAAACTTCTCTGGGGGAGGAGACAAGGCCAATATAAATCTTGGAAAGTGTTATGAGCATCAAAGGGCTATTTTAAACCATGTGCCAGACAAGAAGGAAGTTTGGGAACAAACAAAAAGTTAGGTGGGTTTCCTAGGAAATACCAGTTAGGAGAAGGTTGATGAATGGAAATTCCCACCTCTAGACCCAACCTTTTGAAGCTATGCTCTAAGGAGAGAACCACTGTCTGCTGATCACCTCTTTCACGAGCACAAGATCCAAGGCCCAAGCAGTATGAAGAAAAGAATGAACTATTCATTTTTGTTCTTGTTCTGAGCAAAAAATTGTTATGAACTTGTAACTACAGAAAAAACTCCTGTGTGGGGCCTGAAGGTGGGTCTGATCACCTGACAGAGTGATTGTTGGATTTGGGGTTGATCTCTGGTCAGTTTTTTACCATGTGTGTAGGTTCTTTTTAACGTTTTCTCTGTAATGCTTTCACCTTAAGAATAAATGTGCTTGCTTAGAAAGGGCTGAGTGGTAACTGATAACTCTAGGTAATTACAACTGCTTGTGGCCTCTTAGGAGAAAGCAAAGCACAGATTCTGGTCTGGTTAGGTAGTCTAACTTGCTGGGGAATAACACAGTGTAGGCAGGGAATTGTGCAGCATGGCAAAAAACACTTGAGAGAGAGAGAAAGAGTTACTGCTCAAGAGATATGATGGCTGGTAGCCAGGAGCCTAAAAGAGTGTGACCTGCTGTCCCACCGATGGGGAATACAAGTGCAGTTGCCATGAACTGTGAGTAACATCTGGAATTTGGTATTTTTCTGTGCTCAGGAGCTCTCAGGGGGTTCTGTGGAATCCAGCTGATCCGGGGTACTAGCTTGCTTGTGCAGTTCCAGTTGAGCTCTCTGCAATTCTGTCTCAACTTCTGGCAATGTTCCGTCTGGCAATGGAAACAGAAGTTCCAACGTCTCCTGGAGAAGGCTGTCTTTTTCATCATATTTCATTGTTAGGGCTGGAAGTGAGTCTCACAAGGAAACTTCTTCTTGCAAGACTTCAAACCTAGTTTGCAAACTCAGGATAGTTCAGACAAACAACATAATTTCTGTGTGCTTTGCCCCCAGCAAGATGCACTCCCCAGGGCCAGGGGCAGCTGTACAGGAGGAGAAGGTTTCATGCCCAGAGGAAGGCATGGGTAGTACTGCTGTCATGCTCCCACAGGGGTTCTGCTGGGATCCAAATCAGTCCATCTCTCAGTCAGTCTGGCTTTGAACTTTCACAGGCCTGTCCTCACTTTGGTGGCTTCACCAGCTGGCTCCTGTATCCCCAGAGGAGGAGTTGAGGGTGGCGTGTACCACACTGCCCTCACTCCAGATGGACTTACTGCCTCTTCACTGAGGACTTAAGAGGCAAGACCTTGTGCCATTCTGTCAGTCTGCGTGCCATTTTGAACTTCTGGAACCCTAAGGATGAATTATCTACTCGGCCACCGGATGTCGTTGAATGTGGATAGTGGTATGTAATTGTATTATTCTGATCTGTCACAAACCTTTGGGCAGAGCCCTTTGTCTTTCAGACTCCTGATCTCTTCTGCTCAGAAGAACCAGATGGGTGCTTGACAAGTTCCCTGCTCTGATTTAAGTATTCATTATTGCAGACATTAGGCAGAAGCAGACAAGGCTGGAGCACTGATGTTGACTTACTCAATTACCTATTCTGTCTGTTCTGTAGCAACCTTTGCTTAAAACAATGAGTATTGTATTTTTAAGGTTTTCATTATGTGTTACGCTGCACTGAGAACAACTTTATTACACAGTGACAGGCTGAGGGGAGGTTTTGATCTCAGACAGAAATGAAAGCAGTCAGATGTTTTTAAACGCATGCAGGCGGTACGCTGGCTGTTTTTTATGGTGGCACTCAAAGGCCAGTGGCCAGATGTGAGCTGCCATATCCTCATCAAGAAGGAGCAGCGCGGGGAGGAAAAGGAGCCGGTATTTACAGCATCGCTCAATGTGAGACAGGACACAGAACAGACTAAGTGTTCAGATAGCATCGGAGGTCAATGAATGAAATCCACAAGAAGAAACAAACTGTACTATGTAATCAAAGACTTGCAAACTCAGACAGGATCTTAGTGCAGATAAAAGTACTACACCCTGGCCTTTGAAGCAGCACTCACCCAATGGCCTGGCTAATCTGTTCACTGACCTGAGTCAAAGAAACCATTTTAATCACTCAGCACCACACACAGGAACATACATGTCTTTACCCTAGAGAAGGTGTCAGCATTGTAAATTGCATTTGGGAGTTATTCTCTGCCAGGAAAGCTCACCTAAAACTACAAGATTACATTTCTGCTGGGTTATGATACATTATGGGTATGTCCAGGCACATCTCATCCCTAGACTGCTTGGAAGCCATTCAGCACCGCTAGCTTTGTTCCTTTGCTAGCACAGCATCATGAGCTCTGGGAATGTAAAGATACACATTATTATCTGTCATACAGCAGCACCCAGAAGTCCCAACTGAGATCAGATCCAATTATGTTAGGAGCTGTACATACACATAGTAAGAGACAGTCCTTGCCTCCAGGAACCCACAGTTAAATATTGTTTGCCACGTTGTTGTAGCTGAGTTGGAACCAGGATATGAGACACATAAGATGGGCGAGGCAATATTTGTTATTGAACCAGCTTCTATTGGTGAAAGAAACAAACTTTCAAGCTCCACTGAGCTCTTCTTTCACCAACAGAAGTTGGTCCAATAAAAGATATTACCTCCCCCACCTTGTCTCTCAACAGGCTAAATGGACAAGACAGGTGGAAGAAAGGGTTATTATTCTTGGTTGCAGATTGAGACTGGAGAAGGGAAATGATTTGCCCAAGGCCACACAGCTAGTCTGCAAGAAAGCTGGGACCTGAACCCAGATCTCTCCAGTCCCAGGAGTCCTTTTTCTCTCAGCTCTCTCTGCTTTCAACACATGCCTTCCAAGAAGCCTTTTCCACAATAAGTCTCCTCCTGAAACTTGAAGTGGGGGATTATTTACCATTTTCTTTGGTCTGCTTAGGCCACATTGGGCAGCATAAACCGGTAGAGAATTCATCTTTGATGTAAGTCCACTGCCCACTACATGCATCCGATGAAGTGGGTATTCACCCACAAAAGCTCATGCTCCAAAACATCTGTTAGTCTATAAGGTGCCACAGGATTCTTTGCTGTTTTTACAGATCCAGACTAACGCGGCTACCTCTCTGATACTTGACACCATGCAAGGCACTGCATTTAGCTGTATGGAGTGGAAATCCACCAACCTCATGAAGAAACTTGCACAAATACAGGCAGATATCATCTTCATTTCCAAATGCAAACGGATGGACATCATACCAAATGGACTAAAGGTAAAAAATCCACTGCTATCTACATACTACACAGACCACAGTGAGAGATTATGCCATACTCTATCAAAGAAACTGAGGAACCACCTTATCAGCATCCTATACAGCAAACAGGAAAACATCAAAAAAAAGAGCTCTCCAACCTGGAGACTCTCATTAATAACCAAACTTCCATACAAACGGACTTCGCTAAAATAAGACAGGAGATCTACATTACTCACTTCACCTCTCTACAAAGGAAAAAGGACTGTAAGCTGTCTAAACTCCTACCTGCCACATGGGGCCACAACCATGGTACCCCAAACCCACCCAGCAATATTGTCAATCTATCCAACCACACACTCAGCCCCGAAGAAAAGGCTGTCCTATCTCGGGGACTCTCTTTCTGCCCTGCCACCCCCACTAACATGATACAGTTCTGCAGCGATCTGGAAGCCTACTTTCACCATCTCCAACTCAAAGAATACTTTCAGGACAACACTGAACAGCGCACTGATACACAGTTACCCTCCCACCAACAGCACAAGAAGAACTCCACATGGACTCCTCCTGAGGGTCGAAATGACAGTCTGGACCTATACATTGAATGCTTCCGCTGACATGCACAGGCAGAAATTGTGGAAAAACAACATCGCTTGCCTCATAACCTAAGTCGTGCAGAACACAATGCCATCCACAGCCTCAGAAACCACCCTGATATCATAATCAAAGAGGCTGATAAAGGAGGTGCTGTTGTCATCATGAACAGGTCTGACTACCAAAAGGAGGCCGCCAGACAACTCTCCAATACCAAATTCTACAGGCCACTTCCCTCAGATCCCACTGAGGAAATCTACTCAGGACACTCCCTACACTAACACTGGAACAAATCAACATATCCTTAGAGCCCCAACCAGGGTTATTCTATCTACACCCAAGATCCACAAACCCGGAAATCCTGGATGAACCATCATCTTGGGCATTGGCACTCTCACTGAAGGACTGTCTGGATATGTGGACTCTCTACTCAGACCCTATGCCTCCAGCTCTCCCAGCTATCTCCGTGATACCACTGATTTCCTAAGGAAACTACAATGCATTGGTGACTTTCCAGAAACCACCATCCTAGCCACCATGGATGTAGAGGCTCTCTACACAAACATCCCACACACAGATGGAATACAAGCTGTCAGGAACTGTATCCCTGATGATGCCACAGCACAACTGGTTGCTGAGCTCTGTGCCTTTATCCTCACACACAGCTATTTCAAATTTGATGACAATATATATCTCCAGATCAGTGGCACCGCTATGGGCACCTGCATGGCTCCACAGTATGCCAACATTTTTATGGCTGACCTGGAACAACGCTTCCTCAGCTCTCATCCACTAATGCCCTTTCTCTACCTACGCTACATTGATGACATCTTCATCATCTGGACCCATGTTAAGGAGACTCTGGAAAAATTTCACCACGATTTCAACAGCTTCCACCCCACCATCAACCTCAGCCTGGACCAATCTACACGGGAGGTCCACTTCCTAGACACCATGGTGAAAATAAAAGTGATGGTCACATTAACACCACCCTATACCGAAAACCTACCAACCGCTATGCCTACCTTCATGCCTCCAGCTTCCATCCCAGGCACACCACATGATCCATTGTCTACAACCAAGCACTGAGGTGGAACCGCATCCGCTCTAACCCCTCAGACAGAGACCAACGGCTACGAAATCTCCACCAAGCATTCTCAAAACTACAATACCCGCATGAGGAAATAAGGAAACAGATCAACAGAGCCAGACATGTACCCAGAAGCCTCCTACTGCAAGACAAACCCAAGGAAGAAACCAACAGGACCCCACTGGCCATCACATACAGTCCCCAGCTAAAACCCCTCCAATGCATCATCAGGGATCTACAACCCATCCTAGACAATGATCCCCCACTTTCACAGGCCTTGGGTGGCAGGCCAGTCCTCGCCCACAGACAACCTGACAACCTGAAGCATATTCTCACCAGTAACTGCACACCACACCATAGTAACTCCAGCTCAGGAACCAATCCATGCAACAAACCTCAATGCCAACTCTGCCCACATATCTACACCAGCGAAACCATCACAGAACCTAACCAGATCAGCTACACCATCCTCAGTTCATTCTCCTGCACGTCCACCAATGTAATATATGCCATCATATGCCAGCAATGCCCCTCTGCTATGTACATCGGCCAAACTGGACAGTCTCTACGGAAAAGGATAAATGGACACAAATCAGACATTAGGAATGGCAATACACAAAAACCTGTAGGAGAACACTTCAACCTTCCTGGCCACACAATAGCAGATCTTAAGGTGGCCATCCTGCAGCAAAAAAACTTCAGGATCAGACTCCAAAGAGGAACTGCTGAGCTTCAGTTCATCTGCAAATTTGACACCATCAGCTCAGGGTTAAACAAAGTCTGTGAATGGCTTGCCAACTACAAAACCAGTTTCTCCTCCCTTGGCTTTCACACCTCAACTGCTAGAACAGGGCCTCATCCTCCCTGATTGAACTAACCTCGTTATCTCTAGCTTGCTTCTTGCTTGCATATATATACCTGCCCCTGGAAATTTCCACTACATGCATCCGACGAAGTGGGTATTCACCCACAAAAGCTCATGCTCCAAAACGTCTGTTAGTCTATAAGGTGCCACAGGATTCTTTGCTGCTTTCACAGATCCAGACTAACACGGCTACCCCTCTGATACTCCACTGCCCACTGCCTCTCTAGCACAAGGCCTGATTCTACACAGCACTGAGCATCCTCTCCGCACCTCAAAGGAGCAGTGCAATAGGGACGCTTACCTCTATCTTGGGCATGACCCATTTATTACAGCTACCCTTCTGGAATGCCAGAAAAAGGTCCCCTTCCAGAGAGAACATTACATATGAAAACGTGCAAAGATCACACTACCCTTCGCACTGCCACATAACAATGCAAGGCTGAGATGAGAGTCGGCCTGCTGTTATCACAGTTCACATCAGAGCATTGATTTCCTGTCACCCTGCACCTTCCTTGCTGGGAAGAGAAGAGGCAACGACGTACGATTGCTTAGGTGTATCTGTCAGACCAATACAGAAATTAAAAGCCAACAAGTGACCTTTCACCACACAGGGAGTCCCCCATTTCTGCTCATACTGTTGTAATGGCACAGGAGAACCATTTCTACAATGCTAGTGCACCCTGTGTCCCCATCAATAAATCACTGTTAAGAAGGGAGCACCATCCAATTAATTTAAGGAGTCAAGTGTGCATGAAGCACCGGTCAGAACAGAGCAGTAGGTGTCAAAAGGGGGGGAGGAATCAAACGCTGGAACCCTAAAATCTACGCATTTATGATGTAAAAAGAAAAGGAAAGAGAGAGAAAGAGAAACAGAAAACAATATGGCTTCAAAGCCAAAAGTAACCAACTAAAATAAAAAAAAAAAAAGTCATTCCCTCATTAGCATGTCAGCCTGCTAACCTTGCTTAGGTTTACAAGATTGCTCGTAACCGTTTCATCCTAGGGAAATTATCATTCTTTTCTGATAGCTGGGCTGCTCCCAACCTGTCAGCCTCCCACTTCCACCAAGTTCATTACAACTCGTTTTCCAATTCTGCATATCTTTCTGGAGCTTGTTACAGAGCAAGGGAACAATTACTTGCACATCAAGGGGATGAGAAAATGTGGAGAAGCTCCTTTGTAGTGAGGCAAATCCTCATTTCTCATAAGAGAGTTATGAAGAAGTTGGAATATTGTTAGAGGGTGTAACGTGTAATAAGAGACAGTGGGAAATTAAATGCTGTATAAAGAAGGTAGGTTAAACTCAGTACAAACGTATGTCTGCAGCCTTATAGTCTTTACAGAGAGGACTACGCAGCTATAAACTGTTCTTTCTATGAAAAATATCTCATACTGCTAATGCAGAAAAAAGGTTTATATAGGCAGGGGAAAAAACAGTTTCTAAGGCTCGATACTGCAAGGCACAGAGCAGCCCGATTCCTGATCCAATGAAGTACATAGGCATGCGTTGAACTCAGTGAAACTGCCCACGTGCTTACGTTAGGCACATGCTTAAGTGCTTTGCTGGAATGGCACCTGGGGCTGAAAACCTGCAGGATCAACCGCTATAAGAAATTCAAATGCAATACTGGGATTCCCTCTGAGACCTTTCCACTCTGCTCATCCAGATCTGGGAGAATACTTCATCCAGTGCTGTAGGATCCAAAACTCTCAGTCCAGGTCCAGCTTGTACCTCAGGTTACTTTACTGTAACAGCTCTTTGCCCTCACTGGCCAATCCCAGACACGGGATTTAGGTACATGGTGATGCCACAATTCCCAATTCATGTCCTACACCACATCGTTTATATACATCTTTCCTAGCTACTAAAATCCATACTCGTACAGACCAATCACCTTCCAGAGTGCAAACGGACCAATAAGGCAATCTTACAGTTCAGGGTGTTTCTGCCTACTTTGCTTATTATAAAACATACCCACAACAGTCTAGTTAGTTTCTGACTCCCTTATTTACTATAAACAGATTCACAATAGTTAATTGTTTCGGTAATTACTTGTTCAGGCATGTCTTGTCTTGTCTTAACTCGGGCCTGCTCATGTCAGCTAAGTCAGCCCTACAACATCCTGGTCATCAAACCATTACTTAGCCCATTTGGCTTCTGCATTAGCAATCCTGGAGATTTTTGCACACGCTGCCATATTACAGTTTTATTTACAAATGTTCTCTTTGTGGAGCTGAAAAAGAAGTTTCCGTGAACTGAATGGGGAAATGAGACAGCCTTCTAGTGAGAAACAAGGAGGATCGATGGGACAAAATTCACTCCAGCAAGGCCTGTAATAGGGCTGTACAGACGGGAGATGGTTCAGACAGATCATCTGCATTGTGGGGAGGGAAGCTTGCTGCATTCCCACCACACCATGCAGCACTGGCTCCAAATAGATGCACAGCGTATACTAAATGAGAAGGAAGGAGATGGATCTGCAAAGAGCGACCACCAGCTCAGATAAAATTAATGCATATCCTAGGGGAGCTGCTCCTTCTTGGCCCGCCTCAGAGAACTGCCACATACAGACTCAAAGCTCAATCCTGAGCTTTGCCTGCAGTATTGTGCAGGACCCACAGTAAAGCTGGGTGATGGGCGTAAGAGGGAATCTGAACTTGGTATACTCTAGCGTGTCATCCCAGGGCATATACTGTAGAGTCTGGGCTTGGCTGACATGATAACACTCACAGTCGTGACATAAATGATGTTAAGACACTGGCCTAGAACTGCTTTGTGTTCTAGACTCTCCCCGTTGATAACAGAGCATAGGCTTTATTTGAGTTTATTGAACTACCTAATTAAAAAATGAACTTCTAGGAAAAGAGGGTTTACAGCATTAGATAAAGCTATTGGTCTATAAAATGCTGTATCCTGTCCCAGCACTGGCCAATACCCAATGCTTCAAGAGAAGGCCAGAAAACTAAAACCCATCATATACCTACTATTTGTACTACACTGCACATGAGGAAGAATTCCCCCGACTCCCACAGGTGACAGGTTTCTGACTGGAAGCATGAGATTTAGTTAACTGTATCTAACAAAGGATTTCTAATGTGCCCTTGTCTGCAATAGACATGGGCATCAAATTACGGCATGCATAATTCAGCATATATAACCACAAGTAGTATTAAAGTTCATCAACTCATCCAGTACTTCTCAAAATCTAGCTACTATAGTTGACTTGATGGTTTTCTAAGTGCTTGCCTTGACACACACTGAGGGATGCAGATTCTGCTCTCAATTATAGCTGTATTAATCCAGAGTAAATCTAGAGTGGGTTTACACTGGATTTATGTCCTTTGATGAAAAAAAAAATTGAATCAAGCCTATTTATTCTATCAGCCAGACAGGCCACTTTGCCAACAGAGTTCCAGCGTCCAGGCATCAGCTGGCTGATACAACAGTATTTTAGTTCAATAGCCTTGACTTACTGAAGTTTCAAAGGAGAACGTGGGTGAGGTAATATCTTTTACTGGACCAACTTCTGTTGGTGAGACGAACAAGCTTTTGAGCTAACACAGAGGTCTTGTTCAGGTCTCTGTGCAAGCGTGAAAGCTTTTCTCTTTCACCAACAGAAGCTGGTCCAATAAATGAAGTTTCAAGGAACTTTCTACGACTTAAATCACTGACGACAGGATGCATTACGCATCACTGTTCCTTTGGAGAGAGACAGACACTCCAGACATCACTTTATTATTCACATTGACACACAGAAAAAAATCATTTCAATAAAAGGGCCACAGTGGAATGCACTCATCCTTATAGCACTGAGCAATACAGAAATGATCAGAGACAGATCACATAACAAAGGAAAGTTCCCCATCTGAAAAGTTGGCAATGTATAATTACAGTATTCAGATAAAAGGATCTGGTGATGTTTCACATAAATTCTGGTGGCAGCCTGAACATGAAAGAGAAACACATATGACGGGCATGCAAAAAGATTAAGGCAGGAAAAAATAAACAATCCCATTAATAATTGATTCAATTCTTTAACCAATCGGATAAAGATAATTTAGTTGGGGTTGGTCCTGCTTTGAGCATGGGGTTGGACTAGATGACCTCCTTCAAACCCTAATCTTTTAAGATTCTATAGGAGATTTATTTTCATGACACAACACTGGAGCATTGAACAGAATGGGCACATGACACCCTACTCATCAGGGCCATATAAGCAGAGTTGGATGCATTTTTTTTAACCAGCAAATAGTAAATTCACTGAAAATGCATTTTTCAGGGCACCAAAACTTTTTATGACATTGGGTTGAAATTGGCAATTAGTATCGGCCAAAAAAACAAAACAAAACCACACTGGAAAACAAGTTTCAGAAATGTCAAAACATTATTTTGAAAATCATCAAAATAAACCATTTTTAAAAGATTTTTTCAAGTCAACATTTTGTTTCAAAATATCATTTCTAGTCAACACTGAGAATTCATATTTATTTTTTAGGTTTTTACATTTTGTTTAAAAAATTGAAAAAATCAGTTCTAGTTCGAAATGACCAATTTCATTTTTTATTTTTCAGTTCAAATACTGAACCAAAAATCAATTATTTGTTCAGCTGCACATATAAGTACCTAGACACAGAGACAATATCAATACCAGAAACTCGACAAGGTGTTCAAAATATCCCTAAGACTTTCTGCAAAATAATAAGGATCTTTTTCCCTCTGTTTGTGAGAAGGGTGGAGTGCCGAATGTTACATGGAGGACAAACCTCAAAAGCAGCCCAGGCTTGAAGAAAACTTCATTACTTTAAAAGCTGAATTTTTCTCTCTGAGGACGTTGGAGTCAGTACTACCTGAAGCAAAACTATGATTAATAACCAAAAGGGGGGCGGGAGGTAGATGGAGAAAACGATTTCAGTAGTCCCGGTGTAAACAGTCAAAAATAACAACAAAGATGTTAGTACACCTTTAAAAATGGAAGAGATGAGAGATGGGAAGACTAGTGGTCCAGAGTCTAAACGACTGTTAAACGCATTTATTCCTAACTTGGAATAACTATTCAATGTATATTTCTCAAGTGTTTTATAGAAGTGTTGATTAAATTTCAAATGAAAATGTATGTATTGGATAGCTCTATGTTTAGTTTTACTGTTTGTGGCTTATTTCTTAATACGTAAGGTGTCTAGAGGCCTTTTATCGACATGTTGTCATTGATCCAAATGGATTTTTTTCTCCTATTTATCAATATGCATGTATGATACTGCACATGAAATTATTACAGAAAGAGATTTAAAATCCTGAAAAATCAATACAGCAGCAGCCGAGTATTGTGCTAAGTCAATTCAGAGCTGTATCAACAAAGGCCAGCTGCTCCAGCAATGGTTCTAAAACTCAGAAACATTTGGGGTGTTTTGTTTGTTTAATTTCTTTTCTTTTCGTTTTCCCAGAGGATCAAAGGCCCTAGGATTCTTATTTGGCATAGCCTCATGGGACAAGTAGTCATCTGACCTGTAGGTGAATCTGAAGCAATAGTCAGAAACAAATCAGGTATATTAAACATTCAAAGCCAAATCCTGATGTCTTCATTCAGGCAAAATTCCCATGGACTTCAATGTAAAGACTTCAGGATTTGCCCCTTGAGTTCCTACACAGAGATATAGTGACTGCTGATGCTTGGAGTTTTGCAGCTAGGATGAAAAAAAAATTAACTCTAGGTATGCAGTTAACATCACTGACCCAACAGAACCAGAAAGCCAGTTTCTGCCTCAGAGCTCTTAGAGTAAGAACCATCTGTAAAGGCTCAAATCCTGATCCCATTCAAGTCTCTGGCAAACCATCACTTACTTCAAGGGACCAAAATCAGGCTGATCAAAGCCCAGTAAAGTCAATGTGAGTCTTTCCATAGGCTTTGGATCTGAATTATGGTCTAAAATTCATGCAGAATAAGATTCAGTGGGGAGGGCGGCACTTGTCAATGGGACGCGAAGTGCAGTACAGAAGCATTTTTGGCAACTGATTGATTGTTCTTGACCTACAGGTTGGGTGATGGTTGTTATTGTTGAATTCTTGTTAATCTGCATCATGCCTCCATCTTGCTACAGAGTTTATGCATAACATTGTGTTTGTACAGCATTGATCTGATATAGTTACAGCCACTAACAAGATAGAATAACTTCCCAGATAATTTTTAAACATCCTCAATTTAATTAGGATCAGCATGCAGTCATATTCTACAGACTTCTAGGGAAACCAATGAGATTAGCCACATTGCAGCTAAATCTCTGCCTACCTCATTCTTTTTTCAAATAATTCAGCCTAGAAAGACAGAGAATGTGCTGCCATCCAACTGAGCTGGGTGAAGGGCAGGACACTGCATGTCTCTGAGAATCTCCTTCCAGTGGTCTGCATGAGGTAGATGCACAGAGCAGTTGTGATTACGGGAGTGAGCTGGGACTCAGGAAATCTGTGTTCATTTCCTACTTCTGCATAGAAGACCTTCAAGGAGCCATTTACTCTCTGTATGCCTCAGCTCCCCATCTGTAAAATGGGGATAAAGATACTTCCTTTATCTCGTCTATTTTGACTGTAAAATCTTTGGGGAAAGTACTATCTTTTATTACATGTTAATGCACAGCCTAGCAGAATGGGGCCCAGGACTCCAATGATGCTACTGTATTCATAATAATGGCTAGGATTCTCAAAAAGGCCTAAGGAGTTAGACACAGAACTTCCCTTGCAAATCAGTGACATTTGGATATCTAACTCCCATAAGCACCTTTGGAAATTCCATCCAATAACAATATATTTCAGAATTCCAATTCTCCTACTAGAAGTCAGTGATGAACAAGTTGTCAGTATAGTGCTAAGCAAGAGGTATCTGTAATCATGGCACCAAATCCTGAGAGGTGCTTAGGATTCACAACACCCAGTAAAGCCAAAGAGAGTGGAAGGTGCTCAGCACTCCTCTCAGCATTTTGTCCAGGACACGTGACCTGGTTTGAAAAAAGTAATCAAGCTTTTGCACTTACACTGAGAATATGTTTTACAAAGGCGACGTTAGCAATGGAAGCATTATTGTGTCCATTTTACAGATAGGCAAATTGAGAAAGAGCAATTGCATGAACACCCAAGGTAAATGAAAGAATGATGAATAGAATCAAGGTGTCCTGGTTGTTCTAACTATTATATTATACTTCACTGATGTTCTAATCATTATACTACATTAACCATTAGATTGCACGTCTCTTCATTGCTCTGATAGCTCTGTACAAAGAAAGACCCCCTTTTCTCTCTTCTTTTCTAAGATCCCAACTTCCTAGAAGAACTGCCAAGCGCCACCTCTCCCAACATGCCGTCTGTTAGTATGGAAACCCATGCCTATGCCAGAGACTGACTGCACTCCTCAATCAGCTCAGTGATACTGGCTATCGATCCTCAATCTTTCCACACACTCGCTCTTCCCACCCCACGAGCCTGACAAGAGAAGTAGTTGTACGTATATACACAGGATCATTCCAAATCTGCCAACAACCACAGAAACGGCTTGACAACTTTTATGCTCATAGAACATTGCAGTCACCTAATGGAGATGAGTGAGCTCTCTGAGCATTTTGCCTTTTTGCAGCTAAATCCTGAGGTTGTAGAAAAAATTTCCCTTCTTGATGTCAAATTTTTCATTTTGTCTGAATGTTTATCTTCGGCCCTGAAACACTCCTGATGCTTTTCATCTGTTTGTCAATTGAGAAGGGACCTGAGGTTCTCTTGGAAAAGGAATTCACCTCACAACAGGCACACAAACTTCACAAGATCATACCTGGCAGCTGCTGCCAAGGTCCCTTTTATTTTGGCTGGTGAGTGAAGCTGAGACCTTGGGAATTCTTTACTATATCAGCTACATTCACTCTGTGGGGTGGAAGATGGGTTGGGAACAGTCAGCTGTCTAGGTTAACTCCCTCTAAACACCTTCATGCAGTACCTCTGATCACTGTGTATATACACTGGTGGAAAACTGGACATGCACTGGCTTTTTCTAAAGAAAGCTTGCAGAAGTTGTAGGGTGAGAGCAAACTGCTGCTGGTGGATGCACAACTATGCATCACTCCCTCCACTCATCCTGCCAGGTCTATCTTCCCAAATGGCATTGTCCATGCCCTACCATTTGAGGCACTAAAGTGCAGGACCTCCAAGCAGTTTCAAATCCTTTCTGGCTCACAGGCATACAGCGTGGGTAATGGAGGAAAGGCACAAGGGATGGAATCCCACTGAAGTCAATGGAAAAACTCCCATTGACTACAGTGGGGGTGGGTCTAGATTTCACCCCAGGTGTACGGCTATGTCTGTGACCCCAACAAATTATTTTCTATTCTGTTCTGTACAGGCAGAGGTGAAAGTAAGCTGGTCCAGTCTGGTCCGGCATACCAGCAAGAGCCGGTGCACAGCCGACTATCGGCAGGGGGCAGCTTCCCCAGGTCGACAATTTAAAAGGGCCCTGGGCTCCAGGCAGCGGCTGAAGCCCCTGGCCCTTCAAATCGCCACCAGAGCCCCGCTGCCAGAGCCCTGGGGTAGTGGCAGCAGCTGGGAGCTCCGGGGCGGGCAGCAGCGATTTAAAGGGCCCAGGGCTCCCGGTCACCGCTACTGCGGCCGGAGCCCTGGGCCCTTTAAACAATACAAATACAGTATCACTGAAATAACACGAGGCTGAGAGGCTATAGAGCGCAAAGCCTTCCCTTGTAGGAGATGCTATTGCTGTATTCTGCCACACACTGTACTACAGGACTTTGCGATGCCGTATGCTACGCAATATTTTCCACAGCTTGAAAATTTTATTTATGCCTTATGGAACTTTTTGCATAAGGTCGAATTTGCAAAAGTCGAGTCTTTCGTAACCTGGGGAGTGTCTGTAACTGACATCCGTCATGTGTGTTCTCATCCTGAAGTTGTACAGTGGAGTGTTTTAGTTTTACAGGGATTTTTTAAAAAGTACATACTGCTCTGTGTTTGTCGGGGAATGCAAGGCCTAGGCAATGTTCCTTGCATTTGATGCGAAAGGTGATGAGTTTTGTGGTGGTGCTTAGTTTCCATCGGAGTTCATTTCACAGTCTTGGACCAGCCCCAACGAAAGCTTAGTCTCCTGCACAGACAAGTCTTACTCCGATGGTAGAAAAAGACTCATTGTGACAGAGGAGTGAAGTTGGCAACATAGTTTTCACGCTGCAATGCTAGGCCCAGTTTATTGAGTGCCTTGAAGGTATGGACGAAGACCTTGAAATTGACTTAATGGAGGGATGGGTAAAGAGGAGTGAGACTCTTTCAACAGTGGAGACTTCATTTATTTAGGACCAGATACTCAAAGGTTTAGACACCTAAAGATAAATTGATAAATTGAATGTCACCTAGTGAGATTTACAGAAGTGCCTATGCCAGTTAGGCATCTAACTCCCATTTGTTCTCATGCCTAAACTGCTTAGATGTTTTTATAAGTTCTAGTAGGGACGTATCTGCCTCTCTAAGCAACTAAATATCCTTGAAATCTGACCTTTAGTTATTCAGGGCTATGGCTGAATTTGTTGACATTGTTGACCTTGTGATCTGTCCCTTTGCTGTACAATTAAATCTCTTGTGTTTTTATATATACAAAGATAATTTTATCACAAATCTCATGATATTCAGTGTTTTGCTTAAAGCCCCAGCTCCTGGAGTCATGTTATTTGGTTAGAATATCAACTTAATTTCTTTTTTTTTTTTTAAGTACTTTTCTACATTCATGGTTGTGGAGGAAAGTTTGAAAAACATGACCCAAGTATAACCTACAGGCGCAGAACGCTGAAGGCAAAGAAAAAAGAACCCAAAATGTATTTTTTTTAAAATCACATGATTTTAAGCCCTCTCATGGTTTTTGAGGCCCAACTAATTATTTTTGAACACTCAAGACTGACCAGAAGGATTCTGTTTAGCAAGGTGAATTTCATTGACCAAGAATGACCTCCTGTGTTTAACACACACAGAAGAGACCTTTTCTTCCTACAGAATGTGAAGAGTTTTAAGGAGACCCAGGACATAGACACATTTTATAGAGAGTTTTAAAAAAACCAAAATCAAACCTCCCCATGATTTGATCAGTTGGGGCTCATGGGTTCTGTTCTGTAGTACTGTCACTGGCCTATTGCATAACCTTGGAAGTTCATCCCAGGCAAGAAATTAGTATCACTGAAAGACAAAAAGATGGGTCATAAAGTGGAAAGGGTTTCATTTCAGTTCTTTTGACTTAATAATGAAGTATCCCTTTAAAGATCAAGAGGGTAGTGTAAAATGCCATAGCTCCACTAGTATCTGCCCAAACTGTCTAGAATTGCCACCTCTCTCACTCTCCTCGTGGACCAGCTGAAAGTGCTTTGGAAGCTTAGTTTATACAGATATAGATGCTACAGTGTTTGCTATTTTATATGCACTGAAAAATAGACAGACAGAAGAATCAGGCCACATTTTTTTCTGCATCAGGAAGAGTCTCCAATGTTTTCTTTAGTGCCTCCTTGGGAGTTTTTTCAGACAGTTTTGAGTCAGTCTCGCACCTCCTTGCAGATTTTCAAAGGTCATATTAAAATCTATTCCAGCTAAATACCTTGTTTTCTTGAAGTCTGAGACTAGAAATTGGAATGTTACACTTTAGTGTCACTAATCAGAACTCTCAAGGGGATAACAGCATCATAAGATTCTGGCTATTTAATTGCAGGAAAGTTCTTCTCCGAGACTATGGAGGATGCTTGAAATTCAGCAGCGATAAAGCAGAGTGTCTTTCTGTAGGGTAGCTGCAGATTATTCTTTCCTACCCTGCAATTATCTTGGATACTTAAAGCTTCCTGCTACTTAACAGACACACAAACAGTTTTGCATTCCAGTGATGTTGAGAAGCTTCAGACAAAGATTTTTAAAGTACTGATGGAAAACATACAGTAAAAAACCCAAAACAACGAAATCCAATAGAAATGTACTTTCTGAAAAGTAGATATTCCCCCTCACAGGAGAGCAAAGGTCCAACCCATAGTCACAGCTCGCTCTTGTTGCCGTGTTCACTGAACACCTGGGATACAATTATAGCCATCAGTGCCAGCCCCATCTGAAGCGACTGAAATGATTTATATTTCATGTGAGATAGAATCAGAGGACACGGTTCCTTTCACCTCCGTTTTTCTATCCCTCTCTTCTATCCCTCCCTGCCCTCTCCCATGCCCCTAATTTAGCTGCTCAAGTTGATATGTAGTTAGGAATATGTATGTTTCACAATAAAATAATTCCACATCCAGAATAATTAAAATCTATTGCTTTAGCACTTTCCTTCCTTGACACAAAGCAGACTCATCTCTAACCCTTGCTCACACAGATATATCCCTGAGGGTTTATGCCCTCTGGTTTCTTTCCATCTTTTTAAAGGTCATGCTCTGACATTTTCCACAGTGTTGGAAGTCATTGTCTTCCTTTCTATATGTGTCTCTCTTCATTTAAGCACTATTTCTTGTTAGTCGCAGGGCCTGAGGCAACAAATCACTTCTTTATAACAAGACTGGATCTGGTAACAGCAATTGGAGGCTGATTAAAAATAAGTCCAGGCTGAAGTAAAGTTAAGCACACAAGGATTACAGAGAAATAATCAGTCACCTGTAATGATAGAAGACTCTTTTCATACTGAATTGCAATGTCTTAGACCAGATTCAATCTATCTCCATTTATAAACAAACATATGGCTCACTACCATAATTAATTGCTTTAAATGAAAGGAATGTCAATTATTATAACCCCCCCTTTTAAACTTTCAAAACATCACCATCTCCCTTGTCCCTCCTCCTTCTCCCTCTCCCTCAAAAAAACGCCAAGCCATCACATTCTGGTTACTTGAAACAGGGAAAGCAGCTTTTATTTACTGCATCATCCTTTCAAAACTATTGCAACAGATAAATGATGTGTCAGACATCATTAAAGTACCTGTCTTGCTCCTAATTCTAACTCAGACTGGGGCTTGTCAGGCCTCTTGCATGACTTAGCAAAGCCCCAAGGCTGCTCTAAACTGCGCCAGTTTGAAATGAGACAAGGTGGGAGAGATAATAGCTTTTATTGGACCAACTTCTGATGGTGAGAGAGACAAGCTTTGAGCTTACAAAAGATACTACCTCGCCCATCTTGTATTGCTAATACCCTGGGACAGGGGTTCCCAACGCGGTGGCCGCAGGCGCCACGGCGCCAGCAGGGGCATCTAAATTCATCTGCAACCTGGCCGGCGGTGGAATATCCGCCGAAATGCCCCCGAATATCTGTGGCGTTTTGATGACGACGCCTCTTGATGACGCCACTTGCCGCCGACAAGTGACATCATCGAGAGATGTCGCCGCCGAAACGCCATAGAAATTGGGTGACATTTCGGCAGGTGCTCCACCACAGCCACGGTCCTTCGTCTGACGCCCGCCAGACAAAAAGGTTGGGGACCACTGCCCTGGGATCAACACGGCCACAACAACCCAGTTTGTAATGGCCATCCGTGAGCTATTACAAAATACATGAAGCACAGTGCACCCCAGCCATGATTCCTCCTGCCACACCCTTGGGCCATGAGCCACTGACCCTACATCAAGCAGAGAACCTCATTGTTGTGGGGTTATTGTCCAGAGGTCATCTACGGTCTTTCTTAGGCCAGGTAAGCTATTAAGGGGCCACAGCATCATACAGAATTGACACATCTCTCCTTACAGAATCTCATCTAACAAGTTTTAACACTGTCATATTAGAAGCTTCATTTATTTTGGTGGAGGGGAGGGTTGCAGAGAGACCATTCTTGGAAAGTTTTCCAGCTATAAATAGGAAGTGAATTAAACCTGCCAATCAGCCTAATTGGTGTGAAGGCTGATTGAGGCTTGAGTATGAGAGGTTTCACATTATTTAAAGCGGGGGTTGTGGGGGGAACTACAGACCTTGGAAAGGTAGTTGGGAGGGGAAGGACAGAGACAGGAGATGCAGATCAGGAAGTTAAGAAACAGACAGATGCAATTTTATTGCTTTTTTTGAACTTCAGAACTGAGGTACCAGTGCAGCACCAGCCCCCCGACGATGACTCAGGCCGGGACTGTCCTGCTGAGCAAGTCAGTGTCTAAATAATAAACAACTCTAACAACAACAGGGAGTTATTTTGGATAAAAGCCACATGGGTTGAGGATTAAGGCTCTGAGTGGCGCAACACAAGGTATGTTTTCGCGGCTGTTTTGTTGAAAAGCAGACACCTTGTGACCTCCAAAAATTTTTGTCCATGGCTCAGAGTTATGGCCAAACAAAAACATTGCCTCACGCTGCCCATCTCCCGGCTGAAGAACTGTAGCAGGGGCCTGGAACTTCTGCATGATGAACATTTGGGAGGCGATCTAGGGCGTTTTTAGATATTGTTTTGGCATCTTTTATGTCACTGTCAATGCAGCAATGACTGTTTATGTAAGAGACCCTAAATACTGAGCCAGCAGAGGACAAATCCAGTCAGTGAGGCAGGGGAAATGGGTCTAGCTTTTGGGGTGGGATGAAGTTGCCCCAGGCAAAAGATGCCTCTTCCTAGCCAACTTGCTAGCAACCCACAGAGCAACATGTACCAAATGTAAAAAGAAAAAAGTAAGCCAGGCCCAGATCCTGCAACCCTTATTCATGCAAGTAGCCTCCATTTAAGGCCCCTTAGTGAGCATCCCAGAAATGGCTAAAATACAAATAGAACAATTACATTTATAGACAGAGAGCAAGATTGAGAGCAATTACTCTCTCTTTTTCCCACAGGCCCTGAACTGTAACAATCACGATTTCATTTCAAGACCCATTAGACCATCCTAACCTTTTTGCTACTAGCTGAAGCCCTGATATGAATTACAAATATATACGGTCTCATAAGGACGCAAGGGGTGAAATCCCAACCAGCATGAGCCTCCCACTTTCAGCCAAAGGATCAGAGGCCTCTGTGTACTGCAGCAGCTCTGACGCTGGCCGGCGCTTTAATAACTTGTGTGGATAGACAGTAAGAGGGACTACAAGGTTTTTTGGAAATACTTATGCTGCAGCTTATTTTAATGGAATGAGGCCTCCAAATGTCAAGGGAGTGGGTGTCATTAAATATAGATATATTAGTCTTTAATAAGCATTGTTTACCATTGTCTATCATTCAGATGGACTGAAATTCAGCACTGTGGGAATGGTCTGTGTGTGTGTATATATTATACAGAAACTCACCATCATAAGTGTGCTACTACACTAATAAATTACATACAGCATCAAATCAAAGTCTACAGTGTCAGTTTACAGCGTAAAAAAAAGAATCCCACCCTCGCACTTAAATTCTATGTTTTCTACATAATCAGCAAGTTGATTATCATTAGTATAAAGGATAAAAGCCAAAATGGAGCATGGTTCCTTTAATTATTTAGTTACTGACACTACAGGTGCTCCCGCCTTTGACTCCAGTGAGAGCAAGATTGGGCCCACAGTTGGCTCTGAACTCATTTCATAGAATCGAAGGATATCAGGATCGGAAAGGACCTCAGGAGGTCATCTAGTCCAACCCCTTGCTCAAAGCAGGACCAACACCAACTAAACCCATTCCAGTGCTTCACCACCCTCCTAGTGAAAAAGTTTTTCCTAATACTAACACATTACACTAATGTAAACGAGAAGCAACTTCAGTGAAGTCAGTGGAGTCAAACTGGTGTAAGAGAGATCAGAATTGGACCTCTGGAGCCCAAAGTCAGAGAAAACAGAACCTTGGAGATCACAGTCTCTCTGTGAATTTTATAGGCGTTCAGTTCAGACCCACAGATCTAAACCCATCTGTGTCGTTTTGGTTCTGATCTGAGTACAGTCAAAGATGGCAAAAATGTTATATCATCATCTCGGATCTTATGTCTCGAGAGAAGTTTGTGAAATTTCGTTTCAGTAAAACCCAAACTAAATTTGGTCACACCTGAAAACATGACCAAATGTAATCCAGATTCAGAACTGAACACCGCCCCATCAGGACGGCCCTCACTCAAATGAACTCTCCTAATTAGCATTCCTGCATTCAGAAGATGTTACTGAACTCAACAGAACTAATGACTGGAGATACAGCATGCAATCAAAGTTACTAACCGTGGGGGCTTTTTGTCATGCATAACTTTTCATGACTAAAATCCAGCTCAATTCACAGCAGCCCCACAGGCACTGCTTACTGATTTCAGCCATTTATTGTGCAAATCAATTACTTGATCATTGTGCCGCTCTGTCAGATAAAATGTATGCAAAATTGTTACCCTTTGATTGTTGTTCGAAGTTTGAATTTGTTGGTCTCTGCCCATTTCCCAGTGGGCAGGCAGTAGCTCTAACTGGCACATTCTCAGCACTCTCAACTGTGGCCAACAACTGAATTAGTCAGAGAGAAACCTGTATGGTTCCTCCGTGTCAAAATAGTGAGGCTCATTGGTGAACAGCGTGAGAGTTAGGAAGGCCACTACCTCTATTGTTCATGTTCTGTTGACAACTAGGGAAGATTTAATTACATTCCACCCAAAATAAGGCAACATGCCCTAATGCCTATAAGGATGGGGAATAGGAATGAACTGAAAAGGAAACAGAACAATAATCTCTCTCTCTCTCTCTCTCTCACACACACACACACACACACTCTACCCATCTACATACCAACAAGACAAAACTCAAATGAAAAGAAGTGCAATGCAAATTTATTTGGAAAAGAAATGTGTGTGTTTCAGCAGCTTCTCACCAATAGCATTTTAACCTGCATCAATCTTCCTTTATCACTGTAAGGTTCAATTCTGCAATGGGTTTGGGAGGATCTGTGCAGGATGGAATAGCCCTCTCTTTTCACGCCACTTTCTTACTGCTTCAGGAGTGAGCACCAAACTAGTAGCTAACCACATTCATATGAATAATACTAATTTTTCACTTCCAGGTGCTGACTGTGTAATAATTAATCAGCTCAATCCAAATTATTGGCTGGAAAACAATACATTCAACATATCTTCTATCTGTGACCGTCATCTAAATAGGAACGAGCCACATAAGGGATTTTGATGTGTACAGCAGATTTGTTAACAAAGAAACTGTGATAGGTATATTTTACCCAAAAAGATAGCTAAAAGCATGAAATCTGATCAATTCCATTTTCAGGGGTGCAGTCTCCTATTGACACAGGTGCCCTCAAAGGAGAATTTACAGTGCCCATTATTTTCTAAAACAGGACGCAGTGAGAAATGACCATGCAAGAAAAGACGCTGTAACAGACTTCACTTCCTCTAAGATTTGCGGGAGTAAAGCTCCATCTTAAACATCAAAAGCCAAGTTCAAAGTCCATTTGAAATAGGATCTGTAAAATGATAGCACGTAACCCCAGAAGCTGCTCTGCCCACTTAGACAAATAATGACTGGAATTCTTACACAGTCATTACATGGTACCATTTATCTTGCTTAGTGTCTCTGAGTAATGGAGAGGACACAGACACTGACAGAGTACAGCAGATTCATTGCCATGACCATCGAGAAGGGGAGTAAAGAACAAACACAGCGCTTTTCATCTCGCCCTGACAGAATGGCCCGGGAATAAGTAAAAAGTGATCGATATTGTCCTGGGAATACGGCTGCTGGCTTGCTGAGCAGTAAGCACACGTACCACATTGGGCTGGAAATGCAGCTCTTCATTAGTATCCGATTCTGCCACCCACATTCACACCAAGTAATACTTTACTTCCTGAGCTGTTCCATTGAAGTCCTGAGAAGTCAGGCACTTCTCAATGTGAGTGGGGGTCCTTTGTGGATCAGCTGCACTTCCCTTTTCTTTTAGAGGATTGCTTTCTTTTTTTCCCGTGCTGATGTAAAGTGCTGGACGGACTTCAGTCCTCTCTTTACCTCCACAGCTGGGACATCACAGGCAAGCGCAGTGAAAGCTTGTGAAAGTCTCTACCCTGACCTGGAGGGCGGCCTATAAGGGTTGGAGGATGACTCAATCCCTCTGCCTTTTCAGCCCATGGCATCTCTGACAATACTACTACTCCTAGCTAGGTGTATCAGTGGCGTTGTATGGCCTATTTTTAGACAGTTTCAAATTATTATTATTGATGTGTTGTTATATTATTGATGTGCGGAGTCACAAGTGTGCAGAGCAGTTTGTAGAGACTGAAAATACAGGCCCTGCCCAAGGAATTTACAATCTAGATTAATTACAGCCTGATGATGTTCGGCAGAAAGACATCAGGCATGGTCACCAAAGGAAATATCCAGATGAAAATCTGTCAGGAAGCAGGCCTGGAATTAAAGGGCAAACCCAGAGTCTTTACTCCATTTCATAGTGCCCTCACCAGGGAACTTTTCATTGAGGTCAACAGGAGTTTGCAGTCTTGCAACCCTTACTTACATGAAGACAATTGGAGTTGCCAGTAAAATAAAGGGCAAGATCTGCAGCACCTGGGCCTGAATGCAGAATATAGTGTAATGATGCCGTGAATCCAAACCTCTGATTATAAAAATGAATCCATATAACAGGGAGGTAAGTGCTTGGAGCTTGCACAGAGACACAGATTATTTCTGCCGATTCAAAC
This sequence comes from Gopherus flavomarginatus, assembly GCF_025201925.1. Lineage (NCBI taxonomy): Eukaryota > Metazoa > Chordata > Testudines > Testudinidae > Gopherus > Gopherus flavomarginatus. Next base: position 22,323,074 of record NC_066631.1, on the reverse strand, counting down.
TGGCTTTGGAAACAGGTAGTTCCAAATCATGAGTATAAAAGAGTTTGAACTTCCATCTGAGGTAGACAGACAGAGAGGTCCAGCAGGGGAAAACTCTAGGAAAAGCCAAACTCAGGAGAAAGCTTAGGATGAGGTGTATATTGTCCCTGTTTAAGTTAACAATAAAGTGAAACTCTAGGAAGAAGGTAAATTTGGATCAGCTCCAAGGTGTACATAATGTGTTAGGAAAGCGTGGATGCAAATTGCTTACAGACCAGCTATCGGACTTCCCACTTTTAGAGGAAAGAGAATACCCTACACTCATCAGTTCAGAGCTGGGAGTATATACAATATGTCGAAATAATGAAGCCATTGCAGCTTTGAAAGTGATGGGGCTGCAGTTTCCTTTAATGATCCACTAAACGTATCTCTATACCGTACTTAAAACCCATGGCTGGCCCACGTCAGCAGACTCCGGCTAAGAGGCTCGGACGTAGGGATTGTTGAATTGCAGTGTTGACCCTCGGGCTCGGGCTTGGAGGTTGGGCTCTGGGACCTGCGGCCGAAGTGAGCTGACATGGGCCAGTAGCAGGTGTTTAACTGAAGTGTAGACACATCCTGAGAGGCTAATAAAGGCTGGTAAACAACATACCGGATGGGGATACTCTCTCAGATGGCTTGAAACAGGACAAATTACTCTGGTGACTGTGTGGTGTACTTAGGAAGTTTGAGTCTCTGTCACTGAGTCTGCTGTTGCTAGCATTCCACAGGAGAAATGAAAGCCAATTAATACAAGCAGCAACAGAAGGAGCACATGTAAAAGGCAATATATCTAGATAAACATACTATCTAAATGCAAGAGGAATTCAAGAGAAAAAAAGGATAAAGAATCCCATCAGCCAGCACCTAGTGACAATCTGTCAAAGGTGCTCTAACTTCATTATCACCTCTAATGTGCAATCCTCCTATGGTCCAGCCATGAATGTAGCACAAGAATATTTTAAATAGGTTACATAAAACAGGCACTTGGCCTGGAGCCCTGGTTTTATCATCCAAATAGCCTTTTATGTTACAGTCGGTTCCCCTGTACCTCCTGGTTTTATCAAACCTATCGATAATAAATGAAAATGTTATACCACTTGGTAAGTTAACCAAAATGCCAACATCTAGCTAATGAGCCTTATAATTGAGTTGTAACGAATTTTACATCGTGCTCTGTGATTTGAATGGCGTAACGGGTACTAGAAAGAGATTTAAGGAGGAATGGTTTTCTGATTTTAACTCTTTGATTTCCAAAAAAAATGGACCACAATTTAGGGCTTTCCCCACCTCCCCCAATCTTTACTCCTATGAGCAATCAGTTGAAGTCAATTAGATTACTCACGAGTAAGGCTGAGGGATCAGCTGCTAAAGATGTGAGGTAGGAGAAATCTGAAATTCTTGTTCTTGCACAGGCTTAGGCTGCGCAATGATATGCATGAAAAAGACTTCCCTCAGAAAACAGACTATTTCAACAACATTGTGTAGCATGGTAGCTCTTAAGAGAATATATCATCCACTTTTTAAAGTGATGTATTTCCAGTGATTGGGATACCTTCATACAAGCCTCAAAAATAAAGCCCCCTCCCCCAAAACTTGTATTTATCTCAAGCATCTGATTGATATTACTTTCTTTGTATTTCCAATGCAAAATCAACTAAACTGTGTGACTGGTCACCCAAATTACATAGCATATTTCTTTAGCTCCCCTAACTGCCTGGGAAACTTTTTTCAAACCGGAAGCACAAATAACAAATTGTGAACTATATTTTCAGTTGTAGCATCATTTGAGATAAAGTTTGTGACATTTCGGGCCTTCAAAACATTTTTGTGAATGCCCAAAAGCCAATGACCTCAAGAATAACAGTGAACCAAGGCTTCTGCATGTACTTGCAAAATCCCTTTGTGTATTTTTACAAGCCATGACTTGAGGCCAGATTTTCAAAGAGATTTCAAGCCAGTTTTCCAAGGGCTCACCCACCCACAATTACAGTCAGGTTTTCCAAAGGGCTCAATTTGCATTTAGGCACTTTAATGAAGGTCAGATTTTCAAAAGTGCTCAGCACTCACCCTATGACGCTCACAACTAAATTTTCAAAAAACCTCACTACGTTGGGTGCTGAACTCTTTTGAAAAATCAAGCTCCAAACACCAAACCAAAAAATTAAAAATCAAGCCCCCTGCCCACCCCCAGCCTTTGTTTAGACTCTAGAACACATTCCTGTGGTTACATTTTTACATTCTGTCATTTTTTAACCTACTAACCTAACCTACTTGATCACATCCCTTTCAAGTTCTGACTGCTCACAGGTGGCTTGCCAAAGTAAACAAATTCACTGGTGGCACATAAGCTCCTGAGGAAGTGGATTAATATTGTGGTGCTCTCATTCATATAAATCAGAATGTCAAGCATTTTTATATACATCTCCCACCCTTTCCTCACCCCCCTTTTCTTCCCACAAAGCGTCCTGCATTAAAAACAACTGGGGACTCCAGCTGCGCAAAGCTTGGTGGTTTCACTTCTCAGCATTCCATGTAAATATCTGCTTTCATTTCAAACTGGGGGGGTGGCTCACATTCCCAAAGTTTTGGGTTCAGAAACTCAGTTAAAACTTGGCTAAGTTGCAGCTGGTTTTCCTTTGGAACCATGTGAAAGAGAAATACACTTGGTTTGGATGCAAACAGTTAAATAGGCCTCTGTTCACTCAAAAGGTCTGGGAGTCCTTCAAGGAACAGGGCCTGATCCAAAGCTCACTTGAACCCATAGAAAGTCTCCCTCTCACTTCAATGGGCTTGGGATCAAATGCTTGGTCTGGGGTTTCAATTAGTTAAAAAACTTAAAGCCAGGTGAATTTTAGATGGTTTGTGGTTTTGTGTGGGTAGTTTTCACAACTCTGCTACAGACACAGCTGCTCTCAAAGACCTCACCACTACCATCTTCTTGTCAGGGCTAAATTAAGTTGCTGGCCTGCTAGAGTAAGAGGTTATACGGCATCTACTGTCCTAAGGATACTACCTATTTGTGCTGACTCCATCATGGACATTTAAAAGAAAAAAAAAATCAAGAAAAATATTACCTAAAGATAGACACAACAGATGCTGGAAGGACAGAGAGGGGTATTATTGTCAGAGCCTTGTGCAGATACAAAATTTGTATCCTCATCCAATCCACGATGTGCAAACGTGGTCTGCAGATATCTGCATCCACCAGTAAGGGGCTCAGGTATATCTGCAGATGCCAATATCTGCAGATTTGCAGGGCTCTCGTTATGGTTTATTATTTGTATGACAGTAGCATTAGAGGACTCAACCAGATCATTGTGCTAGGCACTGTACAACCACCACTGTAAAAACCAGCCTCTGTTCCAAAGAGTTTACAGTCTAAACAGAAGAGACAGACAAAGGGTGGTACAGAAAACAGAGACATGGGGAGGGAAGTGACTTACCCGAGGTCACACAACAGATCAGCGACAAAGCCAGGAAAAGGCTGAAAAAGAGTCAACCATCTATATTCACAACAGGATAATATTCTCCTAGGCCCATAAATCCTTGACCTCTCTGCTGAGCTTTCCAGTAATGGGGACATTTAGTGTCCACTGTGACAGCTCTCATATCTGGTTGTGACTGGCCTGTGGCAGTCAACCCACTTCTCAAAAACCAATGAAGAGCCATCAAATTTCAGCCACCACCATCTGGGGCTGGATTTGAACCAGTGACCTACAGTACATATAAAAGGTTTCCGATACCATTACATATCCCACAGGCTACCCACTTCACAATACTTCATGTGTACTCCCACTCAGCGTGTGTGACAGGTTCCTCCCTCCCCGCATGCCTGACATACAGAGGCTACGTGTCTCACCCCGAGAGGCTGACTCACATTGTAGAAACTCATGCTTTTAGGTGTAGAGATACCCAGTTTAATCCCTGGTGTCAGCCAAGATGATGGCCATTACCCTTCAGTCCTACCTCTCTGTTCTGCTGGTTCCCCCCCTCACAAAGGAGCACCGTCATGTTAAATATAACTGGGGTAACTTCAGCAAAGTCTATGGAGATCAATTAGTTTAACAAGAATAAATGAGAGAAGAGTCAGAACCAGCAGTTTTTAATCACAAGCATATTGTGGGCTTTCATCTGAAACAAGGACTTTGCCTCTGTGTTCTGTAAGGAAAGTGTCGTGACTCATTGTCTGGATTCTGGCTGTGACTGTAATTTTATGCCAGTGTAATATTCCCATGCTGTGGATCAGGTGGTCGAGTGACTTACAAACCCTCCCTCCCCAACTCTCCCAGTAAGTGTAATAAATTAAAAACAAAACCTCTCATCTGACAGTATTCTTATATTACCAAATGTTCCATCCCTGCAGTTATGAATAGAGTACAACTGGCATTACTCAGCTCTCCTATTTCATACAAGCCTGATGCTTGTACAATCTGGCAGCCTTTTAGCTCAATCATATAAACGTCTTAATACTCTGCATTGATCTGGAATCAACACAGTTGCCGACACGTGGATAAAAAGCATCTGGAGAATTTGTTGATTGTTATTTCAAGCTGTTTATTATTCCTTGAGGACTCATATGAACACTCAGAACTATCATGCCTGCATTAATAGTGCTCTCCTGCACCGCTGGGTACAGTAACACTGTACATTAAAGATGCTTTAGAAAATTGTTTGTGAGTTGCTATTGCACTGGGATTCCTTTGTACAATCTCAAGCTTTGCACTGAACAAATATTGGAAACCCGCATGCTGGGAAGGAGAAAATTTGCACTTCTCAAATTAGCCCCTGGCATATAGTAAAAAAAATAAAGTGGTGATATTCAGGGAGTTATAATCTGAATATTGGATTCAGCACTTCTATTATTAATAAAGATGCATTGAGCATAGGCAGCGCTGTGCCCTAAGAATCAGGTTCAAGAGTAAGGTTGGAACACAGGGTCTTATGGGCCAATGGAGAATCACATCATGCTGTGGAGAGGATGTTCTTGGTATCCAGATGAAGGTAGATACGAGACGTACCTCCATCTAGCCAGACTGCAACCCCTCTGGGGCATCTGCATGGAGAAGCACAGCTTAAGGAAAGAGTGTATTGAGAAAGGTGGTTCCTAAAGGTAAGGAAGAGGCAGAATAGGATATAAAAGAGGTCACACTCCAAGAGGAGGTGAGAACATGCAGCTAACTGGAAAGGTGATTAGAGCAGAGGACAGGGAGTTGGGCAGCATAGGGTTTATTCCCCAAACTGCCAATGACTTGCTCTGTGACTTTGGACAAGTAATTTCACTTTTTTGGCCTCTATTTGCATATCTGTGAAATGGAGATAATGAGGTATACTCCAGATCACTATTTCCACATGGGTGTAACTCCACTTATTTTGTTTAATGAAGGACTCAGCTGCTGTAGCCCAAATGACTTCAGTGGGAGGGCAAGCAAACTACTCACTCACCAAAACGAAATCTGAGGAACTGGACAATAGACCATTTAGGCCTAATGTATCAGCCACCCAGTCTGAGGGTAAAAAACCACCAGACTCTTCTGCTACCCATAAGGCAACACCAAATAAACAGTGGGGTAAGCCATGTCCTGTTGGGAGGAGAGGATTCTGTCATCATTGTCTAAGAGGGAGCACACTGGTTACTGAGAGCTACCCAACTCCCCTAGTTTTCAGCGTTTCAGTCCTAACATGGTCTAACATTAGCCCCATCGCTATAGATCATGGTCAGATGGAGCAAAGAGGGAAACCTGCTGTGCTGTAGTTTTACAAGGGAAATCACAAGTGCAGTGTGCCTCAGTACAATCCTAACAGTGGCTTGTGTGTTTATAATGGGGAGTTCAGAGCACTGTACAAACTTCAGCTACTTAATTTTCACAACACCTTTAAAGGGTATGTAAGCAAATAACTCCATCACTACTGTACAGGGGGTTAGACAGAGAGGCAATTTGCCCAGGGTTAACCAGCCAGCCAGTGACAGAGTTGAAATCAGAACACCAGGCTCCTTCCTCCAGATCAGGCTTCACCCCAAGTCGAATTTTGTGAAAACCTCACAAACAGGATTTGAAAGCGTTAGACCTCTAACAGAGATCCCTCTGGGAAAAACCAGGGTAGATTGCAATCTTCATGGGTTGTAAATACAGCCCATTACAAGCAACCACATAAAGTGTGTCAGGCGGCAACAGCTTCTTGTCACGCACTTTCATGGTTATTGCAGCAGAACTACTAAAATACAGTCATTATGATCTTACTGTGAAACATTAAAAATGCTTCCCTATGTTTATTTTAAAAATACATTAGTGCTTCGATGCCATCAGAACTTACAGAACGCAGCAATTTGTTGCTCTCTTAGCCCAACATCCCCAAGTACCCTTGAAAATGCCCTAATTCAAGTCATGTGGGAGGAGAACTGGCATGAGCTCAGGTCTGCAAGCCTTTTGATAGCTTCCAAACTGCTCCACTTTGGACAGAGATCTCCGGTATAGTAATAAATAAAGCAAAATCTAGACTGTACCCCATTAGGCCATATCTTCCTTAGATATATCCAACAATTTCTTCAACATTCCTGGTAAATGCTTTGCATCACATTTGATGCATATTACAGGTGACATCCTGGACCCACTGAGGTCAATGGGAGTTTTGCCTCTGATTTCAAAGTGACAGGATTTCACTCTGCGTGCATCATATACAGTCTCCAACTTTTCCATGGTATGAGCTGAAGGTCAGTTTTGTCACATGGATCTCTCGCCTCTCTCATTCCTGAATGTCTGAGCCACCTCTCTTCCCTCAATTTGTGACCATATAACAAAACTGTGGCAAAAGTAATATTAGGAAAATATTCAATGTATGTATTTTAACCTATTTAAAAATTAAATTAAGCAGCTAGAAATATGGAGGAGAGCTAGTGCTGTTTCACTTACATGGAGCACAGTTTGAGAACCGCTGATACACCTGCATCATGTTTCATATAAGCTTCCAATTAACTTATTTTTTAAACAACCTATAGAAAGTAAAATCTCTAAGTCCCACCACCACTCCCCCAGGATTATTTAATGATTTATACTTTTCACACTTATGTTGAACATAAGTGTTACAGTTCAGAGTCTATTTATAAAAAATTTACAATTGACTTGATCAAAGAGTATGAACTGAATTCAGCCAAGCTTAATAATAAACTACAGGAGCAAGCTGGAGAGAAGCATTCTAGTTCTCCCTGATTCCACAAGACTCTGCCCACCAGAGCAACTCAGCCATCTATCAGGTTACAAGAGTTAACTGGTCAGAATGAACTCTCATTAGTTGATAATATCCTGTGGGCAGGACACAGATAGCTATACAAATTAACACTTTCATGAATATTCCATAGACAGCGCCCATATGAAGATGTGATGCAATATAAAAAACAAACACTACAAAGCACATGAAAGAAAACCCACTGGTGCCGTAGAGGATTTCATTTTTTTCCCTATACATTTGTGTCTCCATGTATCTACCTCTCGCTCTCTTTTTTGTTTTGTTAAAGTTAATTCTGCTCTTTTTCTTTCTGTCTTTCACTGTGAATTAGCGGCCTTAGCCAGAGTCACTGATCCACCCTGAGGAGACAAAGATACTCAGAATCAGCTTGTGTGTCAGTAACTCAGATATCTGAGTAAGGGCTATGCTGTATTAGTTCTCATACCTACCGCATATCCTTTCATGACTCATCCCTACCAGTACCTCCTTATTCAGTCAATGTGTTTTCCATAGATCCCAGGGTTTGCATAAGTCCGAAAGACAAGAGAGGCAAAGGTCAACCATATTCATTGTAAATCAGCTTCTTTCTCATCAAATACCTCCCTGTTGTACTTAGGGTACCATTTGGGACACATGCAGCCTTGATGAAAATAAATGCTTTGGATGGACAAAAAAAAAAAGTCAACACTAAAACAACCAGTAATAAAATAAAAATGTGAGGGAAAATATACTACTGAGGTCTGCAAGTCTGACTCATTTATGTCTTGTGTGCAGTCTAATTATACTTCTCCTTCAATTAGAACATAAACTAAGATACCTGGCTCCAGAGCAAGGGTTCATAAACTGACCCGGAGTCACAGTACATTCTTCATCCAGGCTAGGGAAAATGACCACGCAGTTAGCAATGAGGAGTTTTAGCCCCCAGGGAAAGTCTGTAAGAAAAGGACTAATACTGCTTTCCACAACTCATGCTAGGAATGCTAAGCCTCATAGGAACACAGCCATGAAAGGACCCTATACTGATCTTATAGAGTCTAAAGCATGGGGTCTTTTTGCAGTCTGGTAAATTAAAAAATAATAAAAATATAGAAATAGTATGTTTTGGAATATGCCCAATATATCCAGAGCTTGGAATGAAATCAGTTTAAAAATTCACACAATATCTGAAATGGAAGACATTTATTATCAAAGTCTGGGTAATACACTTGGATCTAATATCACATTCTATAAGAAACATGAGCCCAAAATCATATAATATATCCTTCAAGTCACACAGCTGCATCCTGTAAATTATGATTGTCAAAAGCAAGAAAAGGTTATTGCCTGGTACTGGGTGACATTTGGAGTTTTCTTTCATCACTTCATCACACTTAAGGTTCATGATTCAAACTAGCTTATTGCGTTCAACTAAGGAAAGTGAATGTAAGTGTATTTTGGCTAGCCCTCAAAGATATTGCAGAGTTTTGCACACACAGAGATAAATTGTTCCAGTTGTGCCGGAGAAAAGCAACATGGGATATATTATTACCCTTTTACTGTTTAGCTACCATTACTTCTGCTGAAGTTACCTCTACTAAAGCATCTCAGACTGTCTCTGGCAATTCATTTAGTAAACTCATGCTCTAGACACATGTGCAAGAATTCCATTTATTAGCATTCAGATTTGTTTACTATATCCTTGAAAATGTGCCCTGCTCAGTCGTTACTGTCTCGTGCTTTGGTTTTCCCAGTCAAACAAAGTTGAAACCTAAAGAACACAACATGTTGCTTTCTTAACCCAGTATCTCCCAAGTACTCTTGAAAATATTCTATTTAGAATATTAGGGTTGGAAGGGACCTTAAGAGATCATCTAGTCCAACTCCCTGCTCAAAGCAGGACCAATCCCCAAATGGCCCCCTCAAGAATTGAGCTCACAACCCTGGGTTTAGCAGGCTAATGCTCAAACCACTGAGCTATCCCTGCCCCCTTCATCCTTTAAGTGATGAGGAAGGAGAACTGACGTGTTCAAGTCTGTTATGTTATTGATAGCTTCCAAACCACTCCACTTCGGACAGAGACCTTCAGTGTCATCCAAAATAAGGCAAAATCCAGCGTGTATCCCTTAAGGAAGCATATCCTTAGAAACACATAACCATTTAATCTATTTGGATATATACTGTTAGGGTGGAGAGGTTAAAACTAGAAAACAATTGTGACCACTTCAAACTTGTGTAATATCACAGCAGATAAAATCGTCTGATGTGCTCAAACTAACAGTGCTACAACCTAGCCAGGAGGATTCAGGAGGTTTCTCAATAAGGCATCCAGGGCTCAGACTCTTTAAGTTACTTCCCGTCTTGGTTCACCACTTAGCCCATACTTGATGACAAGGTCAGCTCCCAGACTGCTGCACTGGGCAGCACAGCATGGGAAGGAGGTGAGCAGCCCTCTGTGGAGAAAGAATTGGTTTGAGACTATTTAGAAAAGCTGGATGAGCACAAATCCTTGGGGCCAGATGTGCTGCATCCAAGGGTGCTAAAGAGGTTGATGGATGTGATTGCAGAGCCACTGGGGGGAGGGATAGCTCAGTGGTTTGAGCATTGGTCTGCTAAACCCAGGGTTGTGAGTTCAATCCTTGAGGGGGCCATTCAGGGAACTGCGGCAAAAATATCTGGGGATTGGTCCTGCTTTGAGCAGGGGGTTGGACTAGATGACCTTCTGAGGTCCCTTCCAACCCTGATGATTTAAAAAAAAAAAAAATCTTTGAAAACTCATGGTGATTGCAGGAGGTCCCAGATGACTGGCAAAAGGCTAATGTAGTGCCCATCTTCAAAAAAGGGAAGGAGGAGGATCCAGGGAACTACAGGCCAGTCAGCCTTACCTCAGTTGCTGGAAAAATCATGGAGCAGGTCCTCAAGGAATCAATTCTGAAGCACTCTAGAGGGGAGGAAAGTGATCAGAAACAGTCAGCATGGATTCACCAGGGCAAGTCATGCCTGACTAACCTAACTGGCTCTGTGGATGAGGGAAAAGCAGTGGATGTGTTATTCCTTGGCTTTAGGAAAGCTTTTGATAGGGTCTCCCACAGTATTCTTGACAGCAAGTTAAAGAAGTATGGGCTGGATGAATGGACTATAAGGTGAATAGAAAGCTGGCTAGATCATCAGCTCAACAGGTAGTGATCAATGGCTCCATGTCAAGTTGGCAGCCAGTATCAAGCCGAGTGCTCCAAGGGTCGGTCCTGGGGCCGATTTTGTTCAATATCTTCATTAATGATCTGGAGGATGGCATGGACTGCACTCTCAGCAAGTTTGCAGATGACACTAAACTGGGAGGAGTGGTAGATACACTGGAGGGTAGGGATAGGATACAGAGGGACCTACACAAATTAGAGGATTGGGCCAAAAGAAACCTGATGAGGTTCAACAAGGACACGTGCAAAGTCCTGCACTTTGGACAGAAGACTCCCAGGCACTGCTACAGACTAGGGACTGAGCGGCTAGGCAGCAGTTCTGCAGAAAAGGACCTAGGGGTTACAGTGGATGAGAAGCTGGCTATGAGTCAAAAGTGTGCCCTTGTTGCCAAGAAGGCTAACTGCATTTTGGGCTGTATAAGTAGAGGCATTGCCAGCAGATCGAGGGACATAATCATTCCCCTCTATTCGACATTGGTGAGGCCTCATCTGGAGTACTGTATCCAGTTTTGGGCCCACACTACAAGGATGTGAAAAAATTGGAAAGAGTCCAGCAGAGGGCAACAAAAATGATTAGGGGGCTGGAACACATGACTTATGAGGAGAGGCTGAGGAAACTGGGATTGTTTAGTCTGCAGAAGAGAAGAATATGGGGGGATTTGATAGCCGTTTTCAACTAACTGAAAGGGGGTTCCAAAGAGGATGGATCTGTTCTCAGTGTACCAGATGACAGAACAAGGAAAAATGTTGTCAAGTTGCAGTAGGGAGGTTTAGGTTGGATATTAGGAAACACTATTTCACTAGGAGGGTGGTGAAGCATTGGAATGGGTTATCTAGGGAGGTGATGGAATCTCCTTCCTCAGAGGTTTTAAAGTCAGGCTTGACAAAGCCCTGGCTGGGACGATTTAGTTGGGGGTTGGTCCTGTTTTGAGCAGGAGGGTGGACTAGATGACCTCCTGAGGTCCCTTCCAATCCTGATATTCTATTATTCTATGATTCATCTAAGAGGCACCTGTTCTGAGTGTGGCTTTATAGCTACATAATACATATCTGAAGGGATGCAGGCCCCTGAACATTTCCAGTCTGGGGGGAAATTAAAACAGAACATGCATAACAACATTTTATTGAGGGTGTATTTTCTGTTGGCATGAACTTTTGTCTTCCACATAACGTTACAAGTATACTCCATCCAATGCATCCATTGCATATAGCACAAAATACTGCATAATATTGCTGGCATTTCAGTAAGGAGCAGTGGCTAGCTAAATAATCCGTATCTCTAGCAGAAGTGCTAATCAAATTTCCTGCACTCACAGCTGCATCATAGTCTGTACTGAAACAGCAAAACTATATCTTAAAAATACAGTAATTGCTTTTACAAGCTACTACACAGATACATGGTATATTTTATAATGAGTAAACTACTAAAAATAATAAAAGCACTACATGAAACTTTTCTTTGCTGGATTTGCTGTAAACAGCCTGAATCAAAATGCCTAAGACCAAGCAGCACAAGACTTAGTTCAAAAGAACTCAGCTTGTTTAATTTGGACATGAGTAATAATTAGAGATGGGTCTAAACTGCAAAATTCAGAGCTCAATTAGGGTTCTGATTTCACTCCCTACCCTTAACCTTTAAGTTAGGAGTTCTGGAGTGTTTGGATCATAGGTTTTGATCTGGGCCCATTTCTATTGATTCAATATTCCCTTATGATTCTTCTCTAAATATTATACCAAATCGGATCTCATTAATAGATTATATGCACACGCACACCATTTTACCATGAGTAGACATTAATTAATGTTAGATCACAAAGGAATACATTGGAATTATGTACTAAATTACACAATTATCTACACCATAGGGAAGCAAACATGATTTGCCAGTTATTACAAAACATTGGAATTCATTCCATCATCCAGCAAAGAGGGAGGAAAGTACCACATGGTCAATACTCCACGACGGGAGACAAATCACCAGTTCAGATGTAGGAAACTCAATAGTCGCAAGCCTTTGGGAAGTCTTCCCATAAAATAGTTTAAGAAGTAAAATAACATTCAGACTCAAAACCTCCTTACCTTCCTCACCTTGGCTGGATCAGGAATATGGGTGTGAGTAACTCACAGCCCATAGCAAGCTGGGAAACCAAATAATGTTTAGCTTTGTTCAGTTAATATAATCCTATCTTGTGTCTTACATTAAAGAATACCAGAGTACTTTTTAAATAGTCATTAGCCCTTTGAGGTATGTAAGTATTCTAGCTATTTTACAGCTGTGTTATCTGAGGCAGGATGGTTAAGTGATTTGCCTATGCTGTACAACGAATCAGTGTCAGAAACAAGTATAGCACCCAAGAGTCCTGAGAGCAGACCCTCAGCTGCTGAAAATTGTCACTTGACATCAATAAACTATGACAGTTTACACTAACTGAGAATCTGCTCCTTGATTCCAAAGAACTTGCTTTAACCACTAGAAAATATCCTCTCCTTTTATCTTTGGGGCTAGCCTAGCAAGCTGATGCAGCTCCTGGTTCCCAGGTTTTCCAAAGAAATAAGTGCAAAAGTAGCTGTATTTCACTTTTACTTTCAGGACTATCTTCAAGCCATTTTGCCCTAGACAATCTAATGAAGGAATTTCAAACTCAGCCAAAACACTATGGTATTCAGGTACCGATTCAAAAAAAAATAATTAATCTCTGGCATTCCTGTTTCACAACATGTTCCCACTTCACTCTCCATTGGAGTTGCTGTACCTGTAAAGTGAATCATATCCATTTCTTTAATTTCAATGCACCGTTTAATGCTGCCCAGCAAGACACAACCAAATTAACTTAATCTGTCTGAAGGAGCAGTTACAGACAAAAGCAAAAAAAAACAGTTCAGTCTCATTACAGACATAAAAGTAAACATTATTCCTACACGTTGTACTCCAGAAATCCAGACCCGAAAGACATATTGATCCAAAATAAAATAAAAAACCAACCAATGCAAAAAGGAAGACAGACATCAGAGCCTCTGGTTTTCAACTGTTTTTGAAGCATTTAAATCGCGGCTGATAAAATCAAGTTGACTGTATATGATATAGGCAAAATACTGGAAAACCAAAGAATGGGCCCCACAAAGTAGAATGCACGTCTGCTGCAAAACCAACCTTCATTTGCATCCATATTCTGAATGGCAGCAGCACCTGCCTCTGTAGCTCTTGCGTGCACACACAAGCGCACACCTTGTTCATAGGGGATGAAATAAAGCCACTGTGCAGATCACCAGAAGAATGAATTCACATGATGGCCTTAAATAGGACATAAGGGTGCACAGAACTTGCACTGTCACCTCTGCAATTTCTCCTGCAAAAAGTAGGAATAACCTGCCGAGTATTGTGTGGAGGGGAAAAGGTTCTGTTGTCGGGGCATACAGGCACAAATGTGGGAACCACAGCCCCGACTTCTATCTCCCTCTTAAATCCCCCTTTTCAGGCAATCCACCCATTCTCCTTCTTCTCACTAATAATCTTTATCCCTTCCCTCTGCAGCTTAGTGAATTGACCTCTGGACTGGGACTTGGGAAATCTGGGTTCCATTTGCGGCTCGGTCACTGGCCCGATTGGTGACTTTGGGCAAGTCTCTTTAGCTTCCCCATCTGTAAAATGGAGATAAATGATACTAACCCCCTTTCTAGTGCACTTTGAGATCTACTGATGAAAAACACTACAGAAGAGTTAAAGATGATTTATTATTATTATTATTTAGATTGCAAGTTCCTAGGGGCAGGGGAGTGCCTTATCTATGTTTGCAAAACACTGAATAAATTAATAGTGCAACATAGATGGCATCATTAATAACAATAATTGATATTTACCTAGGAGAGCTGTTATTTTACTGACATGCCAGCTGGATTGACTCAAGGGCAAAAATGCCAAAAGACTTGCTCAAATTCTCACAGTGAGGGAATGCCTCAGTTAAGGTTAAAACTCAGGATTCCCCTTGACTGTAATCTTTTACATTGTGATTAGCCCCACAAGATGAATACAACGCATGAACGCTACTCTGTTTATGTTGTGTCTTTGTCACTTTACACAATACATATGATATGAAGAAACAACACTAGTACAAGTAACAGTGTTTACTGAATTTATACAACATGCAATCCTCACTACATATACATATGGCTACTCTGGTTGGGTTCTAACAGCTTCTTAAACAAAGACCTCAGTGAGCACCAGCTGGAGGGCTAAACAGCTGTTTAAAGGAACACTGCACAACCTGTATACACTACAACTTCTATTGGGTCTACCCTAAATTTAGGGTTTTTAATTTGTACTACCTCACTCAGAGGTAGAAATCAAGCATTTTTAAGGCTAACTACAAAAATATTTCTGGGAAAAGAACAACAATCTTAACATGAGATCTGAAGCCTAAAAATACTTGAGTATTTTTTATATTTTATTGAGATTTCAAATTGATCCTACAGAAGTTGTAAGGCACTAAATAAATCCTTTACATCTGTGTGCCCTCAGCTCTTATCTAGTCCTCCAGCTAAGGGCACCTGCTGAAGAAAGTGTATTAGGCCCACAATCTACTGGACCAGTAGTCAGGAAGAAATAGGCTTGAGAGTATCCAGTACAGGGTCTTCTGCTGAAATGACTAGAAGAGCTTACAAGATCTCACCCTTTTGACCCTGCAAGGCTCTAGTACCCTTGGCGTGTTTAATGTCTTATCTTGACTTTCTCTGGACCAAATTCTTATCTGGTGTAACTTCACTGAAGTCTGTGGAGCTACCCCAGCAGAGAGTCAGGCTCCTTAAACCTACTCCAAACTAAGGCTGCAGCAGGGATGACATCATATACTAGAGTGATGACCATGGCCAGCGTGGAGACTTTTGAGCTTATTATGTGGAAAATCTCAAGATGAACTTAAAATGCTTTATCAGCCTTAAGGTCACTAGTTGACTCGTCAAGCAAAAAACTCCACACATACCTTCTTATTTCAGACAGGCAAGTTCCTGTATTTCCACTCTTCCCCCTCAAACTGCTGACATCATGCAGCAAGGCATTTAGGCTTTGAAGACAGTTTGGGAAGGGGAAGCGGTGTAAGACAGAGTTCAAGTTGCATCTGAAATTATCACCAACTCCTGCCAGAAGTCAGTCAGACTGCTACTGGATGGACAGAATTGTCCCCGCTCTTGTTTAGGGTGCACTATGCCAGAGGAAAAAAGCGTTGCCATAGTCTGCAGGACAACTACCAGCCATTAATTGGCAAATGACCATTAGTATAGATTTTATACTTATTTCCACTTTCATTGCATTTTTACAGCAAGCCTTATGATCGCGGAAAGCAGAACGACACCCACTGATTTAACGGTAAGCCTACAAAGACAAGGCTTACTTAATGGTAACTGTGTATTGGAACACACATTAAGGGAGAGAAGACAAGTTGCTGCAATCCTTTAGAATTAGCATAAGAAATATTCCAGGAACAGGAATGGTTTTACCATGAAGAAGAGATCTCTTTTTAAAAACTGTGCCTCATTATGGAGAAAAATGTCTTTTTCAGACAGCGATTTAAAAGCAAAATACAGCCACTGCACAAATATTGCATGTTTCTATTTTAATCACAGATAGTAAAGCTGAACTCACCCATTATCTCTGTCTCAGCAATTCTATTCTCAGGAGAAGGGAAGCAGCTGGGATTAGCAGAGTTTTACACTGCTAGTCTCCGAACCTGAAGAGAAGTAGGTGTCAAAAGGACAAATTGTTTATCCCCAATTTTGGCTTGATGTACTTTAACATTGTTGGAATGCTGTGAAAATACCCCTAAAATTAAGAGACTGGCCTGTGATGAAACCATCAAATGTCTATGTGAAATCTGGTTCTTATTCTAGGTCCATATCTTGCAGCTAAGACACATCTGTACAAATGTCTGAGTTTACCATTTGGCAGGGTTTTTTTTTTTTTTTTTTTTTAAGACTCACTGCTATTTGCTGAAAAAAATGTGGGGAAACCCCAGAATTGTCATTATTTATACAAAATGTACACAAAAACAATGGCATTTGCTCTCTTGGTGGGTTGCGCTAGTAACCTAATAAGTATAGATGATACATATACCCAAAAAGAGAAATTACACTCAAGTTAAAAAAAAAAAAAAAGGAATTATGCTCACTTTCTCCTTCATTATTAACAATGAGCAAGACTACACACTATAGGTAAATTCATCCCACATAAGACTTCACCAGCATTGACAGAGTTACACTGGTGGTGAACTGGGCTCAATGTTTTCCAACCAGAAAAGGAAAAATATAAGTTATAAGATCAGAAATGTCACTTTCAGACATAAGAAAAGCAACTGAAACTATGGCCTTGCCCACACAAGTATAGTTATACCAGTATAACTACACTGGCAAAACTCTCTAACATGGACACAGTAATAGCACTAGAAAAGTGCTTCTACCAGTATAGTTTATGCTGGTTTGACCAGCATAGATTAGGCTGGAATAAGACCAGCTATATCAGTACAAGTATGTCTACACTAGGGCTTTTACTGACCTAGCTAAGGCAGTTAAATATTTTACCAGCAGAGCTATGAAGACTGTGTTGTGGTTGTTTTAAGTGTAAACCAGGGTGCCTATGAAAAGTACTTGCACATATCCCTTTAAATTTTTAAAAAATAAACAGTGTTGTAAATGATCTTGGCACAAGGTGAATAAGAGCCTCTTAAGTGACAGCAATATTTTACAGAAACACTCTCTTTCTCAAGCACTCTGGTCCCTGGAAGGCAATCAAATCATTTGCTTCGTAACCCCAAACTGTGGTTTTCTTGTTCCAGTGGGAAATAGTTAACATCAGGTACAAAGGCACACTTTAAAATGTCAGCTTCCCATTCATGCTGTATGCTCTGCTTTCCTCTGTGCAAACACAATGTGCTCACTGCTTTGGGGAGAGACAAGGTCAAAACTTTCAAATACCTGCCCAAAGTCTTACTTTGATAGTGCACTTATCTGCGTTGTAAGATTATTGCATGAAACTTCTCGATATCGTTCAATTTTGTGAAAAAATATACCCCAAGCACTATTAATCAAGTGAAATATTCCATTACACTTCTCTCATGTGACTCATTCATATTTGAGCTGGGATATAGGAGTGATCTAAATATATACAAAGATTGAAATCGTGACAGCAGCAATAGTTAGAGATACAAGGGCCAGATCGTCAGCTGGGTGTGACTCAACATGGCGCTTCATTGACCCCACTAACATGAGTCCACTGACTCCAATTGAGGTAGGCTGATTTACATTAGCTGAGGATCTGGCACCCCCAAGAAATAGTGGTCACTACAGAGAGGGAATGTCTATTCCGAGTAAACTTAAATATTGTTTATTATTTTTATTGGCTTTTAAGTGTACTGATATCTTTTTAAATGTTCTCTACTTGAATGCCACCCACAATCCAAGAACAGCTGAAGGTTTCTGCTAAAAAGATCACAAATGAAAAAAAGTTAATGGTGTTAACATTTCAACCTGTACCACTAGTCTCCAGAGTTGACGTCCTACTAAAAAGAATGTGGATAGTTCACAGCTCTCTGAATTATTCTTTTGGTCTGTCTTCCCAGAGACTCAGGAACATAAATGTATTGACTCACATAGTTACTGTCACAATCATAATGGCTAGTAACTTGTTTTTTAAATGGAAGCTTGAAATTCTCCAGTAGCTGATGGGATCTACATTGAAGCTTTGGTATGGAACTCTGGCCAATGCTGGCATAAATCGGACCTCTAGGTTTTTTTTTACTTGCAAACTGCAGTAAATCTAGAATAATTGAGACACCATAAACATGGGACTCTCATCATGCTGGTTCATCATTGCCAATCTGAAGACTTGGCAAGACTGCAAAGTCTCACAGGATACCATTGCATGTAGTGTATGGCCATGCCTTATACATAGGTACCAAGTCTATTACAGAATGTATTTTCCAATCTTTGATTGTAGGTCATTGATTATAATCTTTGGCCTTGCAGATGGAAATGCTGGGATACCACATAAATGATTTCAGCTGACAGAAAGGAATAATTTTATCTAATAGAAAAATGATACATAGAGGGAGACATGTCTGGACAGCGCTGGGACAAGAGGCAGGGATATCTCCGTATAGATTCCCCAACCCAAGTGGAGTTGTACATATGCAGGTGGATGCCTTGCTCTATGGTAACCTCCCTTTTCTTGGCATCCTTGCAGAGCTCCCGCTGAGGGGCCAGCAATCCATGGAAGAGAGTTAGTTTCCCAGAGCTGAAGAAGAGATCTATGGAAGCACAAAAGCTTGTCTCTCTCACCAAGACAGGTTGGCCCAATAAAAGATATTACCTCCCACACCTTGTCTCTAATATTCTGTGACCAACATGGCTACAACAACACTGCCTACACTTTAGCAAGAGGAAAGTTAATGAGAGCTGGAGCTGTATTAACTCTTACATCGGCCTCTCAAAACCCATGAACACCTCATGTCCCTTAAAAAGGTTCCCAAGGGCAAGTGACTTGGAGAAGTATGACAATCAGGGTCCAGTCACCACAAGAAGAGTTCAGAAGTTTTAAAGAAAAGTGAGCAGTTGAATCAACTCATAGACTCATAGACTCTAGGACTGGAAGGGACCTCGAGAGGTCATCGAGTCCAGTCCCCTGCCCTCATGGCAGGACCAAATACTGTCTAGACCATCCCTAATAGACATTTATCTAACCTACTCTTAAATATCTCCAGAGATGGAGATTTCACAACTTCCCTAGGCAATCTATTCCGGTGTTTAACTACCCTGACAGTTAGGAACTTTTTCCTAATGTCCAACCTAAATCTCCCTTGCTGCAGTTTAAGCCCATTGCTTCTTGTTCTATCATTGGAGGCTAAGGTGAACAAGTTTTCTCCCTCCTCCTGATGACACCCTTTTAGATACCTGAAAACTGCTATCATGTCCCCTCTCAGTCTTCTCTTTTCCAAACTAAACAAACCCAATTGTTTCAGCCTTCCTTCATAGGTCATGTTCTCAAGACCTTTAATCATTCTTGTTGCTCTTCTCTGGATCCTCTCCAATTTCTCCACATCTTTCTTGAAATGCGGTGCCCAGAACTGGACACAATACTCCAGTTGAGGCCTAACCAGCACAGAGTAGAGCGGAAGAATGACTTCTCGTGTCTTGTTTACAACACACCTGTTAATGCATCCCAGAATCACTCATCGCATACTGCGTTATTGTATTAGAAAATGTATCAAGTAAGAACTTTTATGAAAGCTTATAATGTTCTGAATCTGAGGTCATTATAAGATAGGTATACAGACTGTGGTTATGAATCCATGTATATAGAAAACTGTGCTCAGAACCTCTACCACAATTTCAACTATACCTTCCAGCAGGAAAGGGCATCTCTCAAGACAGGTGTTTGAACAAAACTGGCTCCAAGTAACAACCCATTGTCCAACCAGGAAGAGACAACGGGGAACAATTAAGAGTTAATGGAAAGACTCTGGGACATCTCAAGTTAAGAGAAGATTTCCACGCTCTGAACATTAGTCACCATGGACTGAGAGGGAGGGAAATAAAAAGAGAGAGGGGAAAGCCTTTTAAAAGCAGGTTTGTGTCTGAGGTTTTTAATCCAGAAACTGACAGACAGTCACTTGGTGGGTGCTGTCTTTGAAATGCTGGACCCTCTCTATGGCTACAAGTTACACTGGGAAACTGTTCAAAGGCAGCAGATAGCTTGTATTAGAATAGGTAGCTTGTATTAGTACAGGGATTTTATCCAATATGGAAGTGCAAATGTTTATTTTCTTTGCTACTTTTATATGTTGTTTGCTTGAAGTGCTATTTCATCTTTAAAAGCAGCAAAGAATCCTGTGGCACCTTATAGACTAACAGACGTTTTGGAGCATGAGCTTTCGTGGGTGAATACCCACTTTGTCAGATGCATGTAGTGGAAATTTCCACTACATGCATCTGACAAAGTGGGTATTCACTCACGAAAGCTCATGCTCCAAAACGTCTGTTAGTCTATAAGGTGCCACAGGATTCTTTCTGCTTTTACAGATCCAGACTAACACGGCTACGCCTCTGATATTTCATCTTTGAATCTGTGGTTTTTCCTATTACACAAACTTTTTGTTTATTTCTACCCCAAGCAGGCTCCAAGAGTTTGCAGGATTGGGGCCATATTGGGTAACTATACATACACTCCTGTTGTGCTGCATAGGGAAAGACCAAACAGGGCCGCCCAGAGGGGGAGGCAAGTGGGGTGATTTGCCCCAGGCCCCCCATGAGAGTTTTTCAGGGCCCCTGGAGCAGGGTCCTTCACTCACTCCGGGCCCCCAGAGCTTCTTCCACTCGGAGTCTTTGGCGGCAATTCGGCAGCAGGGGGTCCTTCCGCCTCGGGACCCGCTGCCGAAGTGCCAGGTCTTCAGTGGTAATTCAGTGGCAGGGGCCCCCTGCTGCCGAAGACCTCAGGCCCCCTGAATCTTCTGGGCAGCCCTGAGGCCAAGTCATGTTGTTGCTTCTTCCATTGTATCTTTTCATTACAAACCAAACGGCCTTAGTCTTGGAGTTCTTGGCCCCATGACCACAAACTTACACACACAGTTCTGTTGCTGTCAAAGGTACTAATAATTATTCACAAACACGAGTAAAAGATCCACAAGCTGGCCCAAATGAAGCTGTTGACTGCTGACTGGGTGAAGCAATACTGGGTTCCCCATTAGGCAGCCAGACACACCTTTTCAGACTGCCTGGCTTATGATGACACATGCTCTTCAATACACTCAAGCACAAATTACACCCTGGTTAATCACCTGAGCAGTGACCTTTTGTTGTTGTTTTGTGCTCTGAGCAGGCCACACTACCAGCTGTTTTGGCATATGTCTCATTAAAGCCAATAAGCAGCATGCAAAAGTAAACTTAATTTGCTGTGCCTTTAAATCTAGTCTTGAGACACTGGGGTGACCAGGTGTCTGTTTTTCGACCAGAGCACCTGCTCGAAAAGGGACCCTGGCAGCTCCAGTCAGCACCACTGACCGGGCCGTTAAAGGTCTGGTCAGCAGTGCTAAGGCAGGCTAGTCCCTACCTGTCCTGATACCGTACTGCACCCGGGAAGAGGCGAGCAGGTCCAGCTCCTAGGCAGGGGGGCCATGGGGCTCCGTGTGCTGTCCCCACCCCGAGCACTGGCTCCACACTTTCATTGGCTGGTTCCCAGCCAATGGGAGCTGGGGGGGGGAGGTGCCTGCAGGCGACAGCAGCACACGGAGTCTTCTGTTCCCACCCCCCATCTACTAGCACCGGACCTACTGGCTACTTCCAGGGCACGTGCAACACAGTGTCAGCACAGGCTGGCAGTTGACCGGGAGTTGCCTGAGGTAAGCCCATGCCCCAACCTCCTGCACCAGCCCTGAGCCACCCCCATCCCCAAACCCAGAGCCCCTTCCTGCACCTCAAACCTCTCATCCCTGGCCCCAGGCCAGAGCCTGTATCCCACTCCATCCCCCTGCCCCAACCCTGAGCCCTCCCAAATCTGGAGCCCCTCCTGCACCTCAAACGCCTCATCCCCGGCCCCAGCCCAGATCCTGCACCCCCAGGCCAGAGCCCTAATCCCCCTTCACACCAACCCACTGCCCCAGACCAGAGTCCCCTCCCACACCCTGAACCCCTCATCCCCAGCCCCACCCAGAGCCCTCACCCCTTCCCACATCCCAAGCCCCTGCCCCAGCTCAGTGAAAGTGAGTGAGGGTGGGGAAGAGCACATTACCGAGGGAGGGGGAACGTAGTGAGTGGGGACAAGACCTCAGGGAAGGAGTGGGGCTAGGGTGTTCGGTTTTGTGCAGTTAGAAAGTTGGCAACCCTATGAGACACACTTCAGGGCTGTGATAACCCATTGGGGGCCCTAAGCAGGAATATTTTGCCCCCCCCCACACAATACAAAATAAAAAGTGAATAGGTTACACCATTGAGTTGCTTGGGGCCCTAAGCAATTGCTTAGTCTGCTTATGCCTAGTACCAGCACTGACAGGAACAATCACCACAAAGTCTTAACTACTTGCAAAAAGTTGGCTAAAGAAATGCTGCCTCCTTAACAGATTATGCAAGATTTTGTTTGTTTGTTTTTTAGCCCCATAACTTCAATTAAACTAGATTTGCAGCCAACAGATGTATAAGCATTGCTAAGTTAGGTGTTCTTTCTCAGTTTATATATACATTTGAAAGAAAAATCACATCCATAAAAAATAAGATATGTAAAAGCTGCTTTCTTACATCGACTAAGTGATTAAAAAGGTAATCTCACAAAAATGTCCCAGCATTTGTTTATATTAATGTTAATAACTTGCTAATGATAAATGTGTGATAATTTATTCTAAGTGAAATGAAGTGTGCCCTTAAGCCAGACTCTGCAAACGAAAGCTTCTGCTCACACAAGTTTGGAGCATGAACATTAATAACTACATTTCTTCACTGCAGTGAAAATGATTGCATGAAAATGATATGCAAAGGAAAATCATGGTGGCAAGAAAACAAAGCCAGCACAGGGGTGTCTACAAGTTGTGACTTCAAGGTTCTTTTCAACTTTCCCTTACAGTACTGGTTGACTATCGGTCTCGTGCCAGAATTTTGCCTTAGATGCAGTTTACCACCATTCCCAAGCAACCCAATTCCAAGAAGACCCAATCCTGGCACACCAGGAACCACTACCAGCCTCACACTGTCCATGAGACCTCCTAATGGTTTCACGCCCTCTTGAACTCACAAGCTGTGACATTTCCTGTGGTACCTTTCCCAATATACTAGGGTCTGGAGATGTAGTGTACGATCAAAATGTTCTCCTGTGGTTGCCAACCCTCCAGGTTTGGCCTGGAGTCTCCCGGAATCGGCATCCATCTCCCGGTGACTATCAAAAGCAATCCAGAAGATTTTAATAGGCTATTTTAAGAAAATGACACTATGTCTCCCGGAATAGCTTCAGTCAAAGTTGGCAACCCTATGTTCTCCCTCGCCAAAGAGAGACAGTTTTCTACTTCCCTTTTAAAAGTATTTCATCCTGCAAGATCTCACATGGCGCACAAGGTTGTTTCTCTTCAATGCAAATAGGAACGAAGGCTACATGTGGAGTCGAGGGAGGTTAAGTGGTAGGCAGTAAGTCTCAAGCGTGGCCCTTCATTTGCAAAGGACTGCTAGGGCACAGAATGGGCCTATCTGGGAAGCCATGGGCCAAAACACACCCCTAATCTTCTCTTTGGGCTGATTTCTTCCTATTGTTATTAGCAGTTCTATTAAGGAAGTGCCTAGAGGCCCCAACCAAGATGTGAACACACAGTGAGAAAACATCCCTGCCTCAGCTTAATTCAAACTGTGTGCCCTCCACTCCCCCCTCTGTCCCGCACACTTTTTACCTTGCACACAACACTCTGGATCTGTACCCATGCAAGTTCAAGCCCAAAATTAAACAGATGGTGGTTAAAGAAAGTCAAGTTTTGAACAGCATCATGTTTGGGATTCATTCTACAATTGTACTACAGGTATGTGTGTGTGTGCGCGTGCGGGAGGGGGAATTCCCTTATCTCTCAGTGCGACACCATGGAGGGCCTTCAAGGAACATACTCCCAGCAACAGTGTCGGTGCCTCTTCCCTTTTTCACAAATGCCATAGGCTCGACTGCTACTTTAAGTCTTCTGGAAAAGGGCAACCATCAATAAATTCTAGAACATCTCCTGCAACATGTAATCACTTGAGGCCAAGTTACGACACTCTCCATGACGAAATAGCACCTTGACCCCTTGAACAACTAAAGTCAATGGGATCATGCATGAAATAAGGTGCTATTCCACATAGAGATGTCAGAATCTGGCCCTTATGCTGCACTCAGGTGCAATTCCCACTGCAGGCTGAATACAAATCAGGAGCAGTTTATAATTCTTACTTATAAGGCTCCATTTAACAAAAGGTATGATTCACTCAGGTTTGATTTTCATGTTCCAATGGAGGTGTGTGAAATACTTGAAACAAAATACAAAACTCAGATACAGGCATTTCTTGTGTTTCTTGACAGGTTTGGAAAGGAGTCAGATCATGTCTGTAAAAAAAAAAAGACAATTTTTCCCCTTGTGGAAGCTTATTTTTGCATAACATGGGGAGAGCAGACAATGAAGATAGTTTGTGCTATTTCTGAGCAGAGACAGACTATCACTGAAAATCATTTCCCCCAAAAAATACCATGAAACAAAATCACCCACACAATGGAATGGCAAACAATTTCAATGCAGACTTCCATGAAAGAAAAATGGTGCATTTTGCACAGTTGTAGTTTTTTTGGCTTAGTCATTACAGAGCATAAGTGGTCATCAGACCCTGAAATTTTCTGCTGAGCATGTGGATCTTATAGTCTGGGTTTTGGAAGCATAATATTCTTTTCAGACAAGTACAAAAGTTTTAACAAACTCATGTCTTCCTTGGTAGTTGAGATAATTTTGTACCCACTGAGCTATATAGGGCTGTGCAGCATTTTAATTGCCTTGTAAGTGATTTGAAATCTAAGATATTCACCAACTTCTTTTATGATCTGGCTTGCCACTGCCTTTACTAGTGCTTTTCTTTTCGAAAGACAGGGTTATGCAAAAAAGTTTTCTTAAATTATGCAATATTCTGCTCCAGGTAATGTGACAAGTAAGATCCAAATAGGGCCTAAGCACTGTGAATAGCTAGCAGGTCTCATTTTTTGCCCCTGTAGATGTTCTATATCATTCCCAGATCTTTTGACTCTACCTCCTGCAGCATCCTTTGGAAACACATTCATAACTCCACCATGCTACATGTTCAATTAACTATTTTGTTTGAATCGTGGAACCTTCTGCTTTTTCTTTCGAGCCCAATCCTGCTTCCATTAAAGTCAGTGGCATCACTCCCACTAACTCCAATGGGAAAAGGAGCAGACTCTAGTTGACAATAGATTTCCCATGCCATATGAAAAATGAGAGTAGATTTTGGTTCAATTTTTGTCTTCCATCCCTGCCTCCAGATAAAATACAAGTAATAATCAGTGTGAGAATTAGAGACACAGTCCTTCTAACATCCACCCGGAGACGTAAATCACCGAGCAGACGATTTACTCCAGCTGCTTAGACAAGCTCTAGTGTGGCCTCATCAGGAAAGAGCTCCATTAATAACCAAACTTATAGAATTCTTTGCAAAGAATTGTCTTCTTACTGGGTATAATTAATTCCTTGACCGCCACAGAAGGACGCTCTGAGTGAAAACACATCCTTAGACTGTAATGATTATGCTAATCCTGTAAAGAGAAAAGCTGTGTTGTCAATTAATCAAAGTACCGAGCTTCACAGCTCAACTTCTGAGTTGGACTAAACTATCTATATGGAGAGAGCAAGACACACACACATACTCTCTTTTCTCTGCATCTGAAGGTATGTCTACACGGCAATCATGGCGTGTAACTGAAGCTTGCATAGACAAAGTTAATCTAGCTAGCCAAAGCACTGGAGCAATGAGGCTGCCACAGCAAGGCTTCACCATGGGCTAGCATATCAGTAGTTACCCATGTTTCCAGATGGATTTTGTACAGTCTACCCTGACATCCATACTGCCGTGGCTTCACTGCTCTGGTACCCAAGCTAGCTAGATTAAAGCTAGCTCACGTATGTCTATTCAAGCTGAAATCACACCCCCTGATTGCAGTATAGACATAACCAGAATCAAATTTTACTAGTGGAGGGTCCATCACATGAGACACTTAAAAGCCTATGACGATACATGACCAGAACATGTATTGTAAGAAAACCTCCTGCACCGGCAGCGGGCGTGGACTAGATGACTTACCTGGTTCATCATCTCCTACTTCTGTGAAAAAGTAGTGTGGACTCCCATGAGCGAACTTACAAGAGACTAGCCACCTTCATTTGATGAGGGGTTCTTCGTCCCCTCGCACATATTGAAATTAAAGCTGTGGAAATAACGGATTTTTTTTGGTTCACTGGCAGTGCTGAAAAAAAATCTTTTGGGTTGATCTGAAAACATTTGTTTTTTTAATTTTTGATGCACTGAAAAGTCAAAAATAAGTTCATTTCATGTAAAAGAAAACATTTTGTTTTGCTTTCAAGGGTTTTTTTAAAAAAAATTTATTTTGAATACAATTTTGAACCAAAAAGTCATTTTGAATTAGAAAAAACAAAACTTTTTGATTTTTTTTGGAATTTGTTTTTATGGGAGGTTTTGACCAAAACAATTTGGCAAAATTCAAGAAACTTTTTGATCAACCTAAATATGTGTTTTCAGCCAAAATTTTTTGCCCACGTCTAATTTAGACTCTTTTGTTCCCAAACATTCTCCCCATCTACAAAGACACATATTTGCATCCCCCATCTTCATCCCCAAAGTCTAATGTCAGTTATGATTGTTTCTAACAGAGCACCACTATATTCTGGGATAGGATCAAGTAGAGCAAAGCATGCCTTTCCCACCAGATGCTAAGGATGGTGCATCTCCACATGACAGAGGCAGGAGTATAGCACAAAAGGCCATTTTTCATTCTCTTGAGAGCAGAGCAGCCCTGTTTCCTAGAGCACAAAGGTGAGAGTTTTGTTCCTCAGAGGCCTGTTATTTTAACACAATTTTAAATCTCCTTGTCTAGCAGAGTTTTAACCATGTGCCATACAGGGCATGCCTGCCTTGGAAAGCTACAAGAAAAATCCTGGTTACAATCAGGAACATGCTAAAGCAAGGAAAAGCAGAGGCAAGAGGGGACACTGGAACATAACTATTATGTTTTGATCTTAGTTCTTCCAAATCTCATGGTATTCAGTCAGCACCGGCCCTTCATAGCTCACGGAATTCCGGGACAGGAATTTCAGTGCAGGACCTCAGCCACTGCTAGAGATGAGCGTGGGTGGCTGCGTGGAAGCACCCACACTGGCCACAATATGGAAGTATAATAATGCCACCAGAAGTGGGGGTGGAGGGAAGAGTGTTTCAATGCTATTTTGTGACCATTATTTGTGAGCAGATGGGAAGGCAGAGAGCTAGATTATGGAAAGGCTATGGACAGAAGAAACAGGATAGCAAGAGAGACTGGCTTGTGTGTGTATGAATTTCAGCTAACTAGCTACACCTTGGGCTCACAGTCCGAACCAAGCTAGAGTCTCCTGGAATGGCAATGCAGAGCACTGCCTAAAGATGCTTTGTCTAATGAGGCTGTAGCATGGTACTTAGCACTGGAGCTTCAATGTTCTCAACACAGTAGCTGAAGTTAAGGTGTAGCAGCTGAGGGAGTTCAGTCCCCTGCTTTCATGTGCTCCTGCTACTGCCATGAGTAGAGAGCAGCAGAGGCAGGAGACAGGCCCTAAAGAAAAAGCAACTATAATGAAGTGTTTAACTCTCTCCCTGCACAAAAGGGAGTGTGGAATAAACACTAAGACAGATAGGCAAGCGGAAAGCCAGAGGCTCGAGGCAGTGAGAGAGCAGATCACCTCTACTCTGTGACGCTGGGCCACTACGGCTTTATTGGTTTTTAACAATGTCCCCTAGCTGGTCTCATGCATCCAACCAAATCTACAAGTCAATTCAAATCTCCAGTTATTAACATGTATCACTAACAAACCCTCAAAACTCAGACTGTCTGGGCATGTAAATGTAAAAAGAAAAATGGGGAGGGGGGAGGACTGGAAACAACTGATAAAATAGGTGTTAGCCCTAAAGCAGAAATACCTGAATAGGCTTATTAAGCACAATATTTTTCTCTTAATCAAACTAATTTCAAACTCCAAAGACCCCATGTTGCATTAAGATGGCACTTCCCAGATTACTCAAATTCTCCTGTGGGTCTTTGCTGGAGAAGACATTTCCTATATGAATATTCAGCTTCCTAGCTCTCTGTCTCAGATACCAACAAAGGAGTTGTTCCTGTAAAAATATTAATTGAGTTAGAACGTTCTATGGAAACCAACAGCCAGGAACTGCATGGCAAACAGGATTTACCCAATAACCTTCAAGCTACAAAGCATAAAGGGATAGAGGTGGTGGGGGTGGAGTGCATCAAACTTCCAGAACTCACACAATAAATGAACCCTTAATTCAGGATTTAGGGTAAAATCCAAACTGTCTTTAATTGATCTTAACCTGATGAGTTTTGCACCACTGAACCAAGAGAAAGCCACTGAGCCAAATTCATTCCTGTAGTGATGAACTGGTTTCAAAGGAGTCACACCAGGGATGAAGGTTTCAGCTTCTGCTTCCACCTATGGCTCCGTTCACGAAATGCAAAAGAGCCTTCATTCTGAATTTAGAGTCTCAGCACTTCAACAGAAGAGCCATCTGGTGTGTACCACTGCTGCCTACTGGAGGGAATGTGAGTAGACACCAGACTGTGTCATTCTCTAATAGTGGCTCACATAAGATATAAGCCCTAATATTACTACACCAAACAGAGAGTCTTCTGAGCTCATGTGATAGCAACCTGTAACTTTAGAGTCAAAAGGTGAAATCCTGCACCCACTGGAATCAATATCTAAATTCCCGTTCATTTCAGAAGGGGCAGGATTTCACCCAAAATCTATCCCCCATGTTGCATGTGTGCAGCTTGGACAGTCAAGTGGTAATTTGTTTGCAGCCACATGTTTGACCTGCTGCAGTAACCAACCAGCAAAGAGTTTCTAGTAAGCACTACTACAAGAGATAGTTACCAGGGGTTCTGCTCCAGCTCATGTGACTCAGGCCCATGTTATTTTGAAGATGAAAGTTGAGAGTTCTTTTTTCCCCCCACACTGCATCTGTGCACTTAGCCGGCCACCATGAGGCATACCCAGCCACAGCTCATTACAATTCTCACGCTCGCCTGCCACTGTTCCCTGCTGCATTTTTTTTTCTGGTTCTGCTTTTGCTAAGGCTGTTTGCTGAACGCTCCTTTCTGTTTTGAATTTCTCTGATTGGCATTTTAATATCCGATTATAGGCAAACAGCCTAAGTGGTCCCAGACTCTACAAGCCACCTGAGACGCTACAGCCAACCTTGCTGTGTTTAATATTTGGGACAAGTGGCTGTTTATTCATATTGTGTATTTCTTGGCCTTTAGTATTTTCATTTCACAGTTTGCCAAACCAAACACCCACTCTCAATTCTTGGTGGGTTGTCACATGCCTTGTGCCTTACACCAGCCAAGGGTCTACTACCTGATAGCTGGAGCCAAGCTTCTACTAATTATTATTTCTATTCCAGTAGCATGCAGAATTCTCTATAAGGATCAGAGGTGAAGTGACTTTCCCAAGGTCACACAGCTAGTCATGGCAGAACCAGGAATAGAACTCATGTCTCCTGATTCCCATGCCAGTGCCCTAGCTACTAGACCAAACTGTCTCCCACTGGAAGAATTTGTCTTTTGGTCCTTGAACATAAATCTAATAGTCGTATCCTCTCTAGTGGACTCAAAGGCAAAGGTATAATGGAAAAGTTAGTGTTTATTCTGGACATTTCACCATTGCTTCAAACAGACTGGGAGAGACATTTATTTTGAATAAAAATTATTAAGAGAAAGCAATAAATAATAATAATAAATAGAATGTCACTGGGTCATTTCCAGGTCTGGGTCTGCTCTTCCTCCTTTCTAATATCTGCAATTCACCTACTGAGGTAAGTTAAACACTTCACTTCTACCTCTCTCCTCCATTCTGTGTGTGACAAGGAAAACACATATTTCTGTCTGTGCTTTCAAGAATCTGATCTTGGAAACAATTATGCCTGATCTAAATGAACATAGTGCCCTTCTTATGCTATGCATCTTCTGTAGATTCCTTTCAGCACTTCTGCGGACCAATGCAGCAGTAGAAGCAGAGTGCATCCCCTTTGGCAGTCTTCTCATTTCCCATTTTTCTAGGATGCCTCCACAAGACACCTCCAATTTTAGGTATTTACATCAGCATCTGAACCTCCCTTCATCTGACAACTGTTACCAGATTTGCCTGTTACTTTGGGGTATGCTCATTTATTTGGGTTACTCTTCTGGGAGGGGGGCCGGGGTATTCTGTAATTCTGTCAATGTACTGCTTGTGTCACTTCCCATATGAGGAAAAATTAAAGAGGCTAGGACTCTTCAGCTTGGAAAAGAGGAGACTAAGGGGGGATATGATAGAGGTATATAAAATCATGAGTGATGTGGAGAAAGTGGATAAGGAAAAGTTATTTACTTATTCCCATAATACAAGAACTAGGGGTCACCAAATGAAATTAATGGGCAGCAGGTTTAAAACAAATCAAAGGAAGTTCTTCTTCACACAGCACACAGTCAACGTGTGGAACTCCTTACCTGAGGAGGTTGTGAAGGCTAGGGCTATAACAGTATTTAAAAGAGAACTGGATAAATTCATGGTGATTAAGTCCACAAATGGCTATTAGGCAGGATGAGTAAGGAATGGTGTCCCTAGCCTCTGTTTGTCAGAGGGTGGAGATGGATGGCAGGAGAGAGATCACTTGATCATTGCCTGTTAGCTTCACTCCTCTGGGGCACCTGGCATTGGCCACTGTTGGTAGACAGACACTGGGCTAGATGGACCTTTGGTCTGACCGGGTACAGCCGTTCTTATGTTACTTGTGTTTTTATATGGAGTTCTACTTCTCCCTTCTGCAAGTCCCCTCTCAGTGGAGCTATCCTGCAGGACCTAGGTTCCCTAGGGCTGGGTTCCTCCAGCCCCAGAACCGGATGAACACACACACACATACATTAACAGAGCAAGTCTGAGCAGACCGGGTCAATCAGCACAGTCAAGCTGACCCCTTACATGTCTTTGGACTCACTGGGCTGGAGGAAGCAGTACTTTCAAGCTGTCTCTCTTTATACGTCTCTGGGCTCCATGGACTGGGTCAAGCAGCACTTTTAAGCTGTTACCCTCATGTTTCCCAGATTCAGCACATCCCCATCCCCACTCTCACATCACAATTGTACTGGCAGTAACCTGCTCGGTGAGCAAACCCCACAGTATTTTGGGCGCTGCAGGGATCTTTAGCTTAGGTAAAAGAAGCGTTGCTGTAGAGTGTATAGGGGAAGCTAAAAACACAAAAAAGAGTAAAGTTCAGCAAGAGAGAGAGAAGCAACCAACTTAACCATAAAAGTTATTTACTGAATAATAGTGATAACTGCACAAGGAGGCTAAACCATCATAACATACATTATTAAAGATTAATACCTAAGGTAGAAAGGAAAAGAGAGAGAAGGGGATCTCACTGCTCCCTGAAGCTTGAACTGGTCAGGGTTCCCAGGTGATGGTGGTAGCTCAGGATCCTGAGGGTAGGAGACAGGCAGAGTCCCCAGCACGATCAGTCAGGAAAATATGGAGTCCCAGTGGAACTGATGCATAGTTTGGATCTAAGCATCAGAACCCTGACTAGAGGGTGAGTAGGGATTTTTGTAGAAAAAATACAGTGGTTCAAGGGAGAACACTAGATTTGTTTATAGGTAATCTGATGACTCAAGGGTTTTCTTTAGCTAGACAATAGGAGCTGATCACTCTTGGCTATGGGCAGTGTTTTCTTCCAGGGAGCTCACAGTGCAACTAGGCTGCTTCAGTATTTTGGATATCAATCAGGGATTCATTACTAGAATTGGCCTGATAATTGCTGAGCTGGGTCTGGGAAGGCATAGGTTCATTAGCATCTGGAGCAGAGATTCCCATGATGCAGTGCTTCCCTGCTTTTTCTGGTCCCAGAGTTCAGTGCGGTTCTCTGTTCTCCATTCTGTATGCAAACTGAGATGTCTCCTTGCCCCATCTTTCATGCAGATGAGGTTAGGGAAGTTGTCTTTGCTCTCCATTCTGTATGCTAAAGGAGATGTCTTAATTTTGTCACCATTGTCAGGAGGGGTCTAGGTGTGTCTCCCAAGGCCCTTCTCTGCTCTCTGCAAGATTTTTTTTCCCTCTGATGGGTTTTGGTTTAAGCAGAGGCTGGGCGGGGGAGGGCTCTTTCATGAGTCAGGCTGGATACTGCTCCCTGGTTCCCCAAGAACACAGAGCTGATTGGTATCACCACTGGATGGGGCTCCCTCAACATCACTCATCCTTTCTGCCTTCCTCTAGAAAATGCTCCCAGCCTGGGGAACACAGGAATTAATTCAGTTCTCATGCCTAGCAGCTGGCCCTAGATCACTATCTACAAGGTCAGGCTGCTTACTCTAGGTGCATTTGATACCCTCCTATTCACTGCTCACCTCAGACAATTGTTGCCAAAAACGGGGAGAGGATGCAAAGAATTCAGTACTACTGTACCTTTTCCCGCTGGCACTCTAACTGGATTCCATCACAGGTTTCTCTTATGAAGGCATTAATGTAATCTACAATTTGCTATATAGGTTAATAGCTGATTTCTCCTCCCTATGCACATGTGACTCCCATTAACAGTAATAAATCATAAGACAAAGAAAAATGCCCTCCTAAAACGTTAGAGATGAGTTACTGTCCTCAGAAGCTTCCTCTGTTAGCAGTGGATCTATGTGTGTCATTTTCTAAAATACTGTGTCTAGAGACCAACAATTATTACACTTAAACCAACAGCAAACTCAAAGACTTAAGCAGCCAAGCAAAATTACCTTGTAGCTATAGCCATTAACAAACTAATTAAAGGAACCATTAATAAATCTATCCTGATTGATTTCAACTCCTCTAAAAGAAAAAGAAACCTCATGAAAGAAAAAGCTATTCACAGCTTAGAACACAGTAGAATTTGCTTGAAGGGTAGTCTGGTGAACAGCAGAAAAACTTACGTTAGCTATGCCCAATATTAACTCACATACATAAATTGTCAAGTTCAAGGGTGTCTCAAAGAGCACTGAAGAAATGAAAGAGTCAGCCCTTTTCCTCCATGTTCTCAATAGCACTTGTCATGGGAGCAAGGATAACTTAGGTGAGTAAGGATGCAATTTTTTCCAGGGTACTCTTATGGATATGTATGGATAATAAACACTGTATATCATTTCTAGAACTGTCTGGAAACTAAAGTTTCTATTCTGTGTAAACTTCAGACAGTTCGAAATTTGTTTTCATTTCAAATCAGAACAAAAAAAAATTTCCATGAAACAAAATTCTGAAAAAAATCTGATTCGGAATCACCAAAATATTTTGGTTTCAATAATGTTAAATTGTTTAGTTTGGGGTGAGGGCTCTGGACGTTTGGGTGTGGGGTGCAGGCTCTGGGCTGGGGCAGGAGGTAGGGGTGCAGGAGAAGGACAGGGGCAGTGCTTACCTCAGGTGGCACAGCTCACAAAGTGACTGGCATACATACCCCTCTGGCAGAAGCTCCAAGACAGGGGGGCAGGGGGGTCTCTGCACACCGCTGACCACAGGTGCTGCCTCCACCACTCGCATTGGCCGCAGTTCCCAGCCAATGGGATCTGTGAAGTTGGCACTTGGGGCAGGAGCAGTGCATGGAGACACACAAACCCCCGGGGCGTGCAGAGACATGCCAGCAATCAAACACTTCTGGGAGTGGTGTGGGATCACCAACCAAGGCATGCAGGTAGCCTGCCTGCCTGAGCCCTGCTGCACCGCCAGCTGGGACTTGGGGGCAGGTTGTCAGACATTTGTCCTGCATTTTGGGGGGCCCCCTGTTGTTGGGGGCCACGTGCCACCACATGGATTGTTTCATGGCAAATCCGCTCCTGCATATATTTACAAATTGTATAAAATACTCATTGTAAAAATGTCTGTTTTTCTGTGGAATAATTAATATGATTCTGACCAAGACATTCCTGAACACAATACATACAGGGGGGAAAATCCTCCCTGGTTTACATGGAAAGATTCACTTTTTGCACGTGTGCGCGCACACAGAAAAGAGACAGAGAACATAAAATTGTGTATTGTAATGTAAAAGCTGTTTTGAGGTCACTTTTAAAGTGAGCAGCTGGAAGAGATGCTGCACGTAAAGAGGAGATCCTGCAAATACTCCTCACAATAAGAAATCAAAATAAGGAATGAGTAACACAGAAAATGTGCTGCGAAAGCTGATTTGTCTCTAACTAGAATGGTTTTCCTCCTGTTTAAATGAAGGAAACAAATTTTGTTCTCAGTTACAGTGGAGAAAATCCACAGAAATGCTACCGGAGTTACTCTGCTTTTACATCTGTGTAACCAATGGCAGAATTTAGCCAGTACTCTTCAAAGTTAGATGATAAATACACTCCATGAGTGCTATCAGCCCACCCAGCAACCCCTTCATAAAGGCAGATTCCAGCTAATCAGTGGAGAACTAGGACAGTGGAGCTAAACGACAATTAGTACAGTGTTAATAAGACTTTACAAGTGCCTGGTTCAATAAATGCTCCCGTAATTTCCTAGGGTACTCTGGGGATAAAAGCAGATTGTGACACAGACAAACGTTAAACCCCAGCAATATTCAATTTTGGAATTTAGGAAAATGAAAAGCATATGCAGAAACAATTTTAAAAAGTGGTTCTCATCCCTTCATTTATGTTTTAACTTGAAATATAATAGTTGATTTTGCCCTTTGTCCATCTTATAAATGGCCAATAACATCATATTAATTCTTGAACTATTTTTTCCTATTTGAAGCACGTGAAACATTCATAAAATGGTCTCATGCCACCTGCAAATGAGAACGTCAAGTAAGATTTACAGTTCAGAGAGGCAGAACTCCAAAAGCTTTGAGAAAGGCTAATTTACTACATCTGTCATATACAATTACACAGTAAAATGTAATCCAAAACATCTATTTTTTTCTCTTTGGATGTAAAAGAGCCAATTGCCTAGGCTCAAAATTAAACAGCTGTCTCACAAAACCAAGATATTAACCTCCAAGGTTTTTATGAACCAATAAAATTTGATCATTCAGTGCACTTCTCAGTAACAGTTGCTTTCTCCATTACATAAATTGCTACAATGGATTCTTGAGCATAAACCACTACAATGAATCAGTATTAAAGGCAGTGGGTGGGCTGTTATTAATACAGGGATGCAGATGTTCCCCTTTTCTACTATAGATTATTCACTACAAAAAAAGGTGGGGTTTTTCCCCCTTTTTTTGTTAAATAGATATGATGCAGGAAATAGGCACTCGGTTGCCATGGGGATGGGCACAATATAAGAACCTGGATAGAACAGAACCACTATGGTGAATTTAGTGATCTTATCTTAAATGAAAATTAAATCACAGCTGTGAATGCAATCATTACAATCATTTATGGGTGTCTGATTCTGATGTTACCAAAATGTACCCACATCCCTGTTACTCTTAGAAACCCAACTGAGATGCACTTTAAGACACAAGGGGTGAAATCCTGGGCCTACTGAAGTAACTGGGAGTTTTATCATTGACTTCAGTGGGGCTAAGATAACACCAAGGGCACATGGTGTAGAGACTATTCTATTCTTTCCATGATTTACTGAAACATCTCTTCAGAATTATCACTAATTCAGAAATGTGTGCACTCACAGCTCATACAGGCAGGGGATGAGTCGTCTAAGCCCCAAGAGTGCTGGCTCAGAGAGCTTTCCATTGTAGAAGGCTATGGGGCACAAGAGACAGAGAAGTCTTTATGTGAGCACGGTCATATAAAATATAGTTTTCAAACAGCTTAGAAAGCATCTGCAGAGATAGTATTGTAAAACCCATGGAAAACACGATCACAAATTATTTAATGGCTTAAATCTTATCCATCCCTACCAAACCAGCTCAGAATAAAACAAGAGGCCCCCATTCTTTCAAACAAATCTTTTTCAGGCTTCTGGTATATCATGATTACACTTTTTAAAAATAAAATGTTTGCTCATCTCTGTTCCTCATGATTTACATTCAAGCTGTACTGAAGCAAAAAGAATTGGAAATCCCACAATAATAGACCAGATTCTGACACAAGCATTGAAGAGTAAATACAGACTCCTCTGATATCAACAGAGCTACTCTGGATTTATATCCATGAAAAACAAGTCAGTGTCTGGTTATTAAGTCTTTTCCTATTACACCTCAAGCCTGCTTTCCAGATCAAAGAGTTTGAGAGTGCTCTGGATAAGCATCTGGATTTCTAGATTTATTCCAAACACATCAACCTTCCAGACATGTTAATAAGACAGCACTTTGTATCTTCAAAAGTGTGACACAAATATTAAGTCCTTGATCCTCACAACATGCCCTGAGTGGCTCCAGGCTGCAGAGTGAAAGCCTACGTTCCACATACCACTGCAAGGCAAGAAGTGATGAGGAAGACAGGGAGTGCAAAGGAACTTGATAGTGCATTAATAAAAAAGTGCTGCTCCAAAACCATCCTGTTACTCCGGCCTAATAGTAGGAGTGAAGCCTAAGGGGGGGAAATGCATGATTCATTAGCATCTTGAGCACTGGGCTGAAGCCTGTCTCCTGAAACCATGCCCATTCTCTGTTCACACCCCATCCTTTTTTAGTGAGCACACTAGTAAGGGAGTGTGTACACGGGAGACTGGAGATATATTACCCTGCCTCCACTGCACGCTTTGTTCCCAAAACAATGAGGCTCAGATTCCATTGTCTGAACCCCTCCATGGCATTGGTGTGGGAGTTGGGAATGTCGAGATTTCTCAAGACATCAGACCTATGAAAATACAAATGATTGAGTAACACATACATCATTAATTCAGCTCAGCAAAAGCGTGCATGTAGGTAGCAGTTAAAAGTAAAGACAGAATATATATGTACATAGAATACGTTCCAACACAAGCTTCAGCCACACCAAATCAAAATGAGCTCTGAAATGTGTCCCTGGAACAGAGATACTGCAGATCATAAAATCCCCTCAATTCAGAATGCTACAAATAAGAGGTCATGATAAGGGAAAGCACTGAATTCACTTACACTTGCTTACTCTCAGGACATATTAGGCCACAAGGAATTTGATTTACATAAGCAATGACCATAAAAGGAAACTTTTCCTGGAGGCTTTAACTAAAATGGGCACAGCACCTTAGATGATGTTTCCACTGATTAGCCAAGCTGTCCAAACCAATAGCGGGTTGACAGTGAAATCATACATGCAACTTCTCAGCCCTCCAGGAGAAACATATATTTAGATTTGCACCACACTGCCCAAAAGGCTTTGATATCAGAAATCACTCTGGAAAGTGAAAGACTCACCTGCTAAGCCATCTGTTCGGGAATGACGTTTCTATGGCCCAGACTCCTTTATTGTGGGGCTGATTTTGAATCTTTGGGCTCAGTTCCCCTCTCACTCAAAGCAGCATAAATCTAGAGTAATTATTGAAGTCAACTATATTGCATTACATAAGCATGGGAGCAGAACCAGCTCCCTCTGCCGTCACCCTTCCCCCCCACCCCCGTTCTAATAGGCTAATGACTAGTTCCATTCAGAGGAACCTAGGACATAGGATTGGAAGGGATCTCTTGGGTCATCAAGTCTGGTCCCCTGCCATGGCAGGTAAACCCACCATATAATCCCATTCATAAATGCACTTTGAAACTAATTAGGTTGTTTTCCAGAACACAAAATTCCTTAAACTTTTTCATATTAGTCTTTGTTCTTCTCCAGTAATGGTAAGGTGTATAGGAAAGGTCCCTTCACCCTA
Organism: Gopherus flavomarginatus; assembly: GCF_025201925.1. Lineage (NCBI taxonomy): Eukaryota > Metazoa > Chordata > Testudines > Testudinidae > Gopherus > Gopherus flavomarginatus. Next base: position 22,285,093 of record NC_066631.1, on the reverse strand, counting down.
TAGCTTAAAGAAAGTTGTTCATCACTTCCAACTGCCTAGAGATTTTACAAAATGCTGTGAAATTACCTTACAGACTAGCACGTTTCTAAAACTGGTACCTGCACAATACTCGAAAGACGGTTTATGGTACATATGGCAATTTCTATTAACATCTTACCCCTTAACACAGGATGATCAAGCCATGAAATGAAAAGCAAAATTTGAAGCATATTAGACACGTCTCCTTACATGTATGGTGTAAGAGGTAACTAGCATAATGGTGTACCATCAGATTTTTCTATATTTCCTAAAGGTTAACAGTAACAATGAATGGGCCTTAGGGTAGTTAGTTCAGTTCTGATTTCTAGACTAAATTACTGGGCCTGATTCTCTGCTCATTTACACTGGTTTAAATCAGGAGTAATTCCAATAAAGCCAAAAGAGTTGCACCCAGTGTAAACAAAAGAAGATAATCTGCCCCCATTATCTCAAACATGTGATGCACATTGACTTCAACGGCCGGTGGATCAGACTTTCAGGGAGCAAAATGAGTGGAACTTACCTATTGAAAGGGCAGAGTTCAAGCAAGAAAAGCAGCAATCATGAGGCTGTAACATGTAGCAGACCCTAGAAAATTTCAGAAGCCACACTAGTTCTTGAAGAAACAGGTAAAATAAGAGATGTGCAGTATCTTTGGCTGCACCAAAGTAGAAACAAGGATTTGGGCCAAATATGAACCTTCCACCAAAGAAAATTATAGTGTGGCCGTCCTGAAAGCTTGTGCATTGTAATTGGACCATTTCATGGTTTCCCCTTACCTAGTTTTCCTAACCAAAGTTATCAAACGATTAGATTTTCAGGCCAAATTCCCTTGGGAAGAAAAACAAATCTCTTAAAATACTTAAAAGACTTCATGTGGATTAAAAGTTGTAGAAATAATCAGTGGGTTGGAAATACCTCTCCTGCCTTTCTCCACAATAGTGTCTAATTAGACTGAATGCCTTTTTATTTCATTCAGTGCAGAGAATTTCTGAAATCCCAGTTTAATCAAGCCCGAGTCCCGTTGCTCCTCTGAGATATCTTTTTCGTCAAAGCCACAAACTTCAGCCAAGGTTGTATTAATTCTACTCTGTTCATTTTCTCCTTCTTTTCCCCCTTTTATTAATTTCTTTTTTTCTGCGTTAATAATCAGCAGGTTCCAACAGCATTTTAATGTCTCACAGACTTTTTATTAAAACCCACAATTTCTGACGTATTTTAAATTCTCTTTTTTTGTCAAGACCTATCAAATATGTTCAAGGGTTTAGAAAATACAGGTATTGGCAAGATTCTATAAAAGGACTGGAGGAGCCTCCACAGTTGCTTCATCCTGAAATCCACGTCTAATATCAGAAGGCCTTTGCCTTTTCTGTTTAAGAAAGTTTTGGTTTTAGAAGGGTAGAAAAAAACTTGATAATGGTTAGGCAATTGATGTACTGTGTCCATTGCTTATCATGCTGACCGTGCTGTCTGCTGTGTCTATCTGTTGTTTCTCATACTTAGATTGTAAGCTCTTCAAAGACCATCTCTTTTTATGTTTATACGACACCTAGCATGATTAAACTAGCTCAGGAGCGGCGCCAGGGTTTTTGGCACCCTAGGTGGGGGTCCTTCCGTGCTCCCGGTCGTTGGCGGCAATTCTGCAGCGGGGGGGGGGGAGTCCTTCCACTCTCCTTGTCTTCGGGGCACTTCGGTGGCGGGTCCCGGAGCGAGTGAAGGACCCGCCACAGAATTGCTGACGACGACCCAGAGCGCAGAAGGATCCTCAGCCGCTGAATTGCCGCTGAGGGTGGCAAAATGCTGCCCCTCCAAATCCTGGCACCCTAGGCAACCGCCTAGGTCGTCTAAATGGAAGCGCCGGCCTTGAACTAGCTACAGACATAAAAGGTAACAAGAAAACATTCTATAGATACATTAGAAGCAAAAGGAAGACCAAGGATAGAGTAGGCTCATGACTCAAGGAGGTGGGGGGAGAAAAAAAAAAACAAACAGAAAATATGCAAATGGAAGAAGTGTTAAATGACTTTTGTTTCAGTTTTCACCAAGGAGTTTAGTAGCAATTGGACATCTAACTTAATGAACGCCAGTGGAAATGAGATAGGATCAGAGGCTAAAATAGGGAAAGAACAAGTTAAAAATTACTTAGACACATAAGATGTTTTCAAGTCACCAGGGCCTGATGAAATACTACAATACTCAAGGAGCTGACTGAGAAGATATCTGAGCCAATAGCGATTATCTTTGAAAAGACAGGAGAGATGGAAGACGGGAGAGATGGAAGACGACTGGAAAAGGGCAAATATAGTGCCAATCTATAAAATGGGGAATAAGGACAACCCAGGGAATTACAGACCAATCAGCATAACTTCAGAACCCGGGAAGATAATGGAACAAATAATTAAGCAATCAATTTGCAAAAATCTAGAAAGTGACAAGTAACAGTCAGCATGGATTTGTCAAGAGCATATCATTTCAAGCCAACCTAATAGCTTTCTTTGACAGGTAACAAGCCTTGTGGATAGGGAGGAAGCAATAGAGATGGTGTTTCTTGATGTCAGTAAGGCTTTTGATACTGTCTTGCATGACCTTCTCATAAACAAACTAGGGAAATACAACCTAGTGGAGTTACTATAAGATGGGTGTACAACTGGTTGGAAAACTATTCCCAGAGAATAATCAGTAATTCACAATCAAAATGGAAGGGCATATCGAGTGGGGTTCCACGGGGATTAGTTCTGGGTCTGGTTCCGTCCAATAGCTTCATCAATGATTTAGATAATTGCAGAGAGTGTACGCTTATAAAGTTTGAGGCTGATACCAAGCTAGAAGGGGTTGCAAGTGCTTTGGAGGACAGGATTACAATTCAAAATGATCTGGACAAACTGGAGATATAGTCTGAAGTAAATAGGATGAAATTCAATCAGGACAAATGCAAAGTAATCCACTTAGGAAGATAAAATCTTTTGCACACATATAAAATGAGAAAATGACTGCCTAGGAAGGAGTACTGCAGAAAGGGATCTAGAGCTTATATTGAATCACAAGCTAAATATGAGTCAACAGTGTAACACCGTTGCAAAAAAAGCAAACATCATTCTGGGATGTATTAGGAGGAGTGTTGTAAGCAAGACATGAGGATTGTTCCGCTCTACTCCGCACTGATTAGGCCTCAGCTGGAGTATTATGTCCTGTTCTGGGTGCCACATTTTAGGACAGATGTGGACAAAATCTGAGAAAGTTCAGAGAAGAGCAACAAAAATGATTAAAGCCCAGAAAACATGACCTATGAGGAAAGATTGAAAAAAATGGGTTTGTTTAATCTGGAGAAGAGAAGACAGAGGGGACATAACAGTTTTCAAGTACATAAAAGGTTGTTACAAGGAAGAGGGAGAAAAATTATTCTCTTTAACCTCTAATCATAGGACAAGGAGCAATAGGCTTAAATTGCAGCAAGGATGGACATTAGGAAAAACATCCCAACCATCAGGGTGGTTAAGCACTGGAATAAATTGCCTACAGAGGTTGTTGAATCTCCATCATTGGAGATTTTTAAGAGCAGGTTGGACAAACACCTGTCAGGGATGGTCTAGATAATCCTTTTAATGATAATATCTGGGAGAGAGTACAGTACATACATAACACAAGAGGAGGAATAGACATGACTGGAAAACCTGTTGTGAAGATAATCTTACAGATGTGAACTGAATACAAACAAATTGAAAGCTGCTCTGAAATCCAGTAGAAATGAATACAGAATGAGATCACGTCAATAGGTATTTGTAACCATCCTATGGACTTCTCTGACAGGGTTATCACTATCTGAGCAGTTCAACAGCATGGTCCAACAATCCTTGAAGAAAAAGTTATTTTCTATCACATCCTCTAAGATGATTCTGAAATAATGGCACCTCAGTCAGGATTCTAGCACACACTCCTCTCCTCATGCTCAGAGTTTTTTTAGAATGTTGTCCTGTAGAGCTCCAATAGTAGCAATAAAATGTTTCTGTATCAAAGAAAAGCATGCCTGATTTTAGGGCTAGAGTGTGCCAGTTTGGTACAGGTGAAGGAGGAGGAACAAATGGCATTTCTCTCCCCTGTGACGAAGTGGGACTGTTCTTAATGTGTTCTTCGAATGCTGAGTGGGGAATATTGACCTGGGAAGGTTGCAGGAGAGTTTTGCTGGAACTGTCTTCATTGAGGAAGGGAGGATACCTGAGCATGTAACATGAGAATCCGGGAGGAGGGATTGGAGGCCAGGTAACACCGCTGGCTGAGAAACTTGACAAAGGACACAAAGGCTGGGGGAGGAGCCAGGGGAGGCTGAGTGAGATGGCTGGAGGGAGTTTCAGTTTGGAGCTGGCTGGGAAATGGTGAGGGGCGCCCCAACGGGGCTTGGGCTTCCCAGTGGGGCTGTGGCCTCCCTGGGGCCCTCAGATGGACCTAACTAAACAGGGTCCTGTTGTCTGTACTGACCTGTTTTGGAATGTGCTCCTGTTGCCTAAATAAACCTTCTGTGTTACTGGCTGGCTGAGAGTCATGGTGAATCGCAGGAAGCCGAGGGTACAGGGCCTTGGCTCCCCCACACTCTGTGACATCCCCTTACTTGGTGCTTTCACACAGGAACTGTATATGACCGCACAGGGGAGAACAAGCACTGCTCCCTGCTAGGTCTCTGACGGGAACTAGCTATTGAAAGGGCCAGATAATGGCTCCACGTCCTCTCCACACCAGCTAGAATCACCAGGCATAGAATGGTGGACAATGCATACTTCAGCTGGTGTAGGAATTCAGACATCAGCCAGGGGTCTCCTGCTATAGTATAGCCCTCCTGCTTGCTCCCCTCACCTCTGATTGTGAGCCCCAGAAACTAGCCAGGAGCCTGAATCCTTTATAAACAAGGCCAAACTTCCGGAAACATTTCTGATTCTCTCCCACACCAGAGAGATGTAACCTTTTCCAGTGTAAGTTATTATTGATCCCTTGGGTCTAATGTACTGACCAGTCAGTCAATTTAAATCTTTCAGCAGCTTTATACTTTTCCAGAATTAACCTTTCAAAACAAGAGCTGCCCCCAATAAAAGCCAGTCTGCTGAAATCTTCTTGAGCTTAATTAATGCATCTTGCCTCCCCATGACACACAGGAGTGAAAACTGGAAGAGCTGCAGAGTAGCAAATCCCCGGCCCGCTCCCATCAAGGGGGTTACTATGCAAGAAGTCACCACTCACGTTATCCCAGCCGTACCCATGGATCTTTCTGCAGCCATGGAGAAGTCAGAATGTGTCTCTTAGTGTACAATCCACGGGTCAGCTATGAAATTTACATCAGTATAAACCCATTGCAGGACACAGGCCACATTCTGGTCTTATATATGCAGGTTTAATCCCACTCAAACCAACAGAGCTGCGAGTACTTATGCCCTGGCTGAATTTGGCCTGGTGAGGTGTAAGAGATCATAATCTGACCAAAAGGTGTTAAATAAAGCATCCATCCATCTCCAGCTCTTCAAGTCTTCAAATCAAAGGCTGGATTCCTTTCTGGAAGATATGCTCTAGTCAAGCCCAAGTTATTGGACTCAATAACTGGATGAACTTCTCTGGCCTGTGTTATACAGGAGTACGGACTCAATCTAATAAAGTCAAGGAAGTGAGGAGTCTGATACCCAGGCCTGAGCCCAGACCACACAACCACAACAGCATACCCAGATGTATACCCAGACCCACACACATACACAGTCCCATACACACACCTATAGGTGCGAAGACACACTATGGAAATGTGATATCCCCAAAACAGGTAACTAAAGAAATCTTCTCTCAATATTTGCTGTTTCTCCAATTTTCTGAAAGCAAAAATGAAAAATAAAAATAATAATAAAAGGGTCTTTGTCATGCTAGTTATGAAGCCTGTTAGACAAGCAGTCTCCCAGGGAGAACCGGCTTTTAACACATTAGCTACTAGATACTCCAAGGGAAATCACACAGGAAATAAACATTGAATTATTCCCACTTTTTAAGTCATGTCTCAATAGCTAATGGCTGTGTGAAAATTTACGATCACCTCATCTGCCTGAATCCTCTGGGGATGTTTAAAAAAAATTAGCAGTCTGTGGATTTCCAAGCAAGAGAAAAAGACATTTCTAACAACTTCAGCATATGCTGGTTTCCAAATGTGGCTGATTTAGTCACCTTTCGGGCATTTAAAAGGGGCGCATGGGAACCCACACTTGCCTGGGTGCATCTAAATGCAGAAAGGGGGCATCCTATTAAGAAAACCGGGCATCTTGTGTCCAACCAGCTCCGAATCAAAATGACAAAGACTCCTTGTAGAAAGCAGATGTGGACTCTGCACTGCACATAAGATTTTTTTTCCAGGGCTTTGGAGCTGTGCTCCCGCTCCGCTCCAGCTCCAGGCAAAAACCTGCAGCTCCAATGCTCTGAAGCTGCTCTGCGCTCCACTCCAAAGCCCTGATTTTTTCTCTACCTGTATTCTGGGTTGATTAGAATGTATCTGAACTCCCATTTAATATCAACCAGTTGCTTAATCCTGAAAGCAGATCCTGATCCAACCCTCCATGGACATTGAAAGCCCTGAATATAGCTAAACTGGTTTGATTCTACTGTGGAGAGGAGGCTCAGGATTCAGGGAGCCTTTGCAGAATGTTGACAGTAATGCTGATAATAGCCCACCTTAATCAATCAGTCCAATTAGAATTGGTATGGCAACCCTCATTTTTGTATGTTCTATATATAAAATCTTCCTATTGTATTTTCCACTGCATGCATCTGATGAAGTGGGCTTTAGATAAATTTGTTAGTCTCTAAGGTGCCACAAGTACTCCTGTTCTTTTTGCAGAATGTCTGCTTCTGAGGACTTCCTGCACTCAAGCTAACGGACAGCAGAAGACGAAGGCTGAGACAATATAAATCATGACGTCACAGATGTGTTTTCCCTGGAGTATATTCTTGTCCACTGCAGTTTTAAATGACTCAAGTAGTGTGGTTTCCACCATGTTTCTTTGGGGATTATTCCATAGCCTTATAGATGTCAGTGTTGGTATTAAAATAAAGGGAGGTATTTCCTAGCTGGTGCCTCTGACTATGAGGAATTTCTCGTTAAGATGCTGGATGTGATGCTTCATATTTATCCCACTTTATGCTTTCCAAACAGAGGCAACTTTGTTTATTCTCCACTGTGTTTTATTTTCCCCTCTCTGAAATCCTGAACCTGAAAGACCAACTTATGGGGAGAGGAAGGGAGCGCCGAGAAGGAATTTCAATGCCTTCAAAACAGTCAGTCAATATGGGTATTGAGATTATCAATATGGGTGTTCAGATTATCTGAATTTCTAACAAAGAAGCTGAGGCCTCAAAATTTGTCTTGTAAAGGATGCTAACAGCTTTCAACCAAAGTAACAAATCCCTTTGTTTTGGAAGGGATCTGAACCAGTATTGGTAGCAAAGCCTGATTGTTCTAACAATGCACTGAGTAGGCAGAGCTATTCAGTTTGCTAGTGAGCAGATGAAACCTGAGACAACAAATCTAGTCTGAGGGATGAGTCCCTCCGTATTTTGTGTACTGATTGTATATATACACTCTTGATCAGGGATGTTCTGTAGATGGGGGAGGTTGGCTGGCACAGGCCCCAATCATAGCTCATTAGCCTCTGTATTGACATGAAAACACACTACACTTCAAAGGGATGACAGACTAATGGCTAATGCACTAGCCCATCCATTCTTTATTGAATTCATGTTGTTAATGCTTTGCTCCACCTTTTCCAAAGGAAGGAAACACTTGAAGCATCAATGACCCATCGTGCTATGGTTTACACCAGGACTGAGGCCAACAGCCATAAGGAGATAGAGGCACTGGAGACAATCAAAAACCACACAAGGGCTAAACAACATGACTTGTGACATTTCATACACATCAAATCATGTTTTAACCCTTGGTGCTATTAATAACTCAAGATTGGCCACACCATGTTATCCTACAATAATTCCTATTCCCAATTTGGGAAGATAATACTCAGCCCATTTATCCCATCCTGTATCATTACTGGGGCTTTTCTACCAAGTAAAGTGCTGCTCAGCGTGAGTAAGGGTGGTAGAATCTGGCCCTGAGTTAGCAAAACACTACCATTTATAGTAATGACTTTTTTGGGCTGAGTAAGGACAAGAGAACTGGGCCTTATGAGTTAACCAAGAGGGACGAGGGATGTACTCTTTCGAGTGTAAGGAATTGCGAAGGAAATCAGGAACAAAGTACGTAACTGGTTTGTGTGCTGCTGAGCTATACTGGTTGTGATTATGTAATCTATGGGTGAAACCCTGGCCCCATGAAGTCAATGGCAAAACTCCCATTGACTTCAGTGGGGCCAGAATTTCATCCTACATATGTTTTAGGGCTTTATACTAGAATCCATCACCATCATGCCATCAGAGCATCTCCTGTTTAACTGTGAGGCCTCAAGCAAACATCAAGTCTCCATCTCCTCTAAGACGATGGGGTCGAGGATTTTGGGGAAGGTGAGAGAAGCAGTCATTGTAAATATTATTCTGGTTATGGTGGGAATTTGTTCTATACCAGATCCCTGCCTTGGCGAACAATGCCTTGTCTCCAGCTTTCCAGATGCATTTGCAATCCACATTGCTCCAGAAGAGCACAACTGTCTTGGTGGTTGAGAGATGGATATGTGGACTCAAATATAGCTGGTGCCCGATCTGTAGTAGCTCTAAATTCCAAGACCAAGGTCTTAAGCGGTCAGCAGAAGCTGACCCTCTGCCTTTTTGGTAATAAAAAAACACAGAAAATCCAAATTAAAAATAAAAGCATGCTACTGCCACTGGAAACAGCAGCACAGGTTTAGCCAGCTTACAAGTTTCCCATATGCTCCCCTTCTAAACTGCCCACTAAATCCTACATTTCTAGCATCTGAAATATGGCTTGAAAAGTGGGTTCTAAAGCTTGATTTGTTCCCTTGACAGCCCATTACTTTTCCTGAAAGATCAAACCAAAGGGACAAACACAGAATAAGAAAATCACAAGAGGAGCCACAGCTCAATTCTCTACCTTCAAAGAACAGTCTAAACATAATGTATATGGGATCAACTTGTACCTATTCCTCACACCCACTGCAGGATGCAGGTAACTCCCAGTGAAGTCAGTCAAAAAAAGCTCAGAGCCATTAGTACCTTTTGCCATAACACTAATGCAGGGGTTGGCAACCTCTGGCACGTGGCTTGCCAGGGTAAGCACCCTGGCGGGCCGGGCCAGTTTGTTTACCTGCCGCGTCGGCAAATTCAGCCGACTGCAGCTCCCACTGGCCTTGGTTCGCCATCCCAGGTCAATGGGGGCTGCGGGAAGTGGTGTGGGCCAAGGGATGTGCTGGCTGCGGCTTCCCACCACCCCCATTGGCCTGAGATGGCGAACTGTGGCCAGTGGGAGCTGCGGTTGGCCGAATCTGCTGACATGGCAGGTAAACAAACTGGCCCGGCCCGCCAGGGTCCTTACCCAGGCAAGCCACATGTCAGAGGTTGCCAGCTCCTGCAATAATATTACTTGTATTACATTAGTGCCTAGAGATCCTCCCAGCTGAGAGCAGGCCCCCATTGTGCTAGGAGCTGTACAATTGCTGTACAAAGATGCTCAGAGACGGACTTTAAAGTGCTTAGCACTCAAAACAAGAGCCAGAGTCTCAAAGAAGTTCAGCACCCAGTGTGACCCCAGTTTTGCAGTTCACCTAGGCCACAAACAAGGTTGAGTCAACATCTGCTTCTAACAGTGTATGTCTTTTGGCTGTCAGAATTCTGACCCCAACAGCCTGCCAGCAGCCCACAAGCCTCATCCTCTCTTTGTCTAACTTATTTACTCCTTGCAGACTGACTTTATTACCCTTCTGGCCACAAATTCACCCCCAAACCATCCTATTAGAGGGACCAGTCCCACTCACTGCACCCTCCCAGAAAACGTATTAGGTTCACTGCCTCTGCAGAGACAGTTTAACATTCCAACTTGACAGCTTATTAGAAGCTTTGCTGAACTTACACAGCACTAATAAACACAATGAAAGCAAAACAAGTTTATTAACAAAAGAGCTTGGATTAAGTGATACCAAGGAAAAGAGATCAAGATAAAAATGCTTATAAGCAAATAAAAGTGAAAACATGCATCCAAAAGTCTAAAATTAATCTAGCAAGACACAGTCTTTTGTTCCAGATTGTTTCTCTCACCCTCAGTCTTCTTTCCAGCTTTGGACTGGCTGGCCTGGCCAGGACTCATCACAGAGATCAAATCTCTTGTTTTCTTAGACTCCATCTTTATTTTTCACTTTAAGGGGACAATCTCTAGAAAATTCCTTTGGGAATATAAGGGCTTTTTCCTAAAAGTTAGGAAGGTCTCCTGGGGATTCAGTTCCCTGTATCTCTCTAGGGCGCAGGAGGCATGTTAATTCTGTCTCTCAAGTTCAGTCTCAGGATAAGCCCCTCTGGTTTAGCTGGATGGCTTGGTTTACTGCTAATATGTAAATTTCATCTAGGACAAACGTGGTTAGCACCTTTACCTAAGTTAGGCCATCTGATCTTAAACATATCCTAGTAACATTACGTAAAGAGACTTTGTAACTTCACATATAACATTACTACAGATATTTCCCAATGATATTATTGCCCGTGTCGGTGAATAATATCAAATGATACCTCACAAGGCATATTTTGCACAAATATTATTGTGGTAGTGTGTAGGGTGTGAATACAAGGGTGCTTAAGATCACACAGAGCAGTTCTCACCATGACCCTCATGGACAGATCCAATGTGCTAAGCTTTTCTGAAAATCTGGCCACCTATTCTGGTGCCTAAAATGGAGGGCTGAGTAGCCCTGGGTGTTATATAGAGCAAAGAATGGAGAGCCCTTAAATAGACTCCATGAACGGAAGTTTGTTAACATATCAAAAAAAAAAAAAGCGTCAACCAGCATAAGAACACGTGGTGACTTCACATATGCTGTAAATGTTCTATGCAGGGCCCCACCAAATTCACAGCCATGAAAAATGCATCACAGACCATGAAATCTGGTCTCCCCCTGTGAAATCTGGTCTTTTGTGTGCTTTTACCATATACTACACAGATTTCACGGGGGAGACCAGCGTTTCTCAAACTGGGAGCACTGACCCAAAAGGGAGTTGCGGGGGGGGGTCACAAGGTTATTTTAGGGGGATCACAGTATTGCCGCCCTTATTTCTGCACTGCCTTCAGAACTGGGCAACCAGAGAGTGGTGGCTGTTGGCCAGGTGCCCAGCTCTGAAGGCAGCGCCCCACCAGCAGCAGCGCAGAGGTAAGAGTGGCCATACCATACTATGCCACCTTTAATTCTGCGCTGCTGCCTTTACAGCTGGGTGGCTGGAGAGTGGCGGCTGCTAACTGAGGGCCCAGCTCTGTAGGCAGCAGCTCAGAAGTAAGGGTGGCAATACCATACCATGGCATCCTGACTTCTGACTTTTCCAGCTGCTCTGCTCTGAAGGTAGCACTGCCGCCAGCAGCAGCATAGAAGTAAGGGTAGCAATATTGCAACCTTCCCTTACAATAACCTTGTAAACCTCCCCCCAACACACAACTCTTTTTTGGGTCAGGATCCCTACAATTACAACACTGTGAAATTTCAGATTTAAATAGCTAAAAACATGACATTTATTGATTTAAAAATCCTATGGCTGTGAAATTAACCAAAATGGACTGTGAATGTGGTAGGGCCCTAGTTATATATTTAATGTTTTATTTTCCTTTTACAGCTCTAAGATATTTCAATACAAGAAAAGGCTACAGTGAAAAGCGACTCCAAAGCAAAAAGCCTTAAGCTATTCTTTGGAGAACTCCACAATGGCTGACACTTCCAATGCATTAGGTATCTTTCGGCCCACAGAGATCACATTTAGCCATTAAACCTGCCCTTTCAATTCACTTGAAGCTGTTACTTCAATCTATTCGATCTGCTCTCTGCACCTTTCATTTCCAATAGGTTCAGCCTAATTCAGAGCAGCCAGGGAGGTTGACAAGCAGTACCTTTCTTTCACATCCTTGGGGCTACCTGCTGACATCTTTAAAAGAATTTAGAAATAAATCTAATACTGCTTCTTTCACACAACAAAATTATGTATTTGAATTCCATCAAGAGAGCACACAGTATAAACAAGGGATGGCTCCGTGGCTCAAAAGCACTTTACAAAGCCATTTGCCCTCATGCAGGTCTAACCATTCCATTGTAATAAAATAAAACACTATTGTAAATTGACACAGGCTGGGTTTAAAGCCTGATGCCTTAAGAAGAAGCGAGACGGACTTAGTTTAAAAAACAGCAACCCTGACACTGATTAGCAATTTTTTGTAAACGCTTTGCATCTTGACATACACAAACTGCCCACAGTGGTACATGTGATGGGTTCACATGTCCCAGGCGGCATCTAGCCACTAACCCGTAGGGGTTGGGAGTCAGGGTGGGGTGGGAAGACAGGAAGCCTGAGCTAGATCTGATGAGATATCAAGGCTTTTATCAATTCAGTCACAGCACCAGTTCATGGAGGGGAAATAAAAGCATGAAGTGCCTGAGAACTGTGAACTGGCAGGGCAATAGGCAAATGTGAGACATCTCATACAACAGTGTTCTATGTTGCTTAGTACAGATCTGAGAGACAGAGAGACAAGAGTTGGCTCTCTGGAACACTCCGGCATGGCCCCATGCCATGGCTATAAAAGGGGGATGTTCTGCTTTTTTGGAAACAGTTTTAGCAATAGCCATTGGTGTCAGTGGATAATGACCCCAGCCACGTGACTGGGTCCAGGAAATAAAATGAAGTTTCTTCCTAGCACTCCTGTGTCTCACACCTTCATTACAACCGTGATATCCCCATAGGCACTGCCTCAGAACTGAGCTATCCATTGAAGTGCTTAGCGGGATTGAAGGAGAGAATAAACTTTCCCAACCAATTACAATACCCATCATACAGGCAAGCTGCGTCCTGGGGTACGTCCAGACTACCCGCCGTATTGGCGCGTAGCGATCAATTTTTTGGGGATCGATATATCGTGTCTAGATGAGACGCGATATATCGATCCCCGAACGAGCTCCCGTTGACTCCGGAACTCCACCGGAGTGAGCGGCGGTAGCAGAGTCGATACGGGGAGCCACGGACATCGATCCCGCGCCGTGAGGATGGGAGGTAAGTCGGAATAAGATACCGTAGCTGAAGTCGAAGTATTCCCGTAGCTGAAGTTGCATATCTTACATCAAAACTCCACCCTAGTGTAGACCAGGCCCTACTAGAATATCTCCTCCCAGTGGGCCCAGTATTGTAGCTGCCCTTTCTAGAGTTCATCAATTGTCACTAATATTCATTGACATCACTGGAAGGTCCACACAAGGCACACATAGCCAAAGAATCAGGCTGCATGTACGTACGTACGTACGTGTGTGTGTGTGTGTGTGTGTGTGTATTACACACACACACACACACACTACAGCCGATCCTAAAATTTGTCTTACCCCATCCTCAAAACATGCCTCAACTTTTTGGTGATACACTGAAAACCAGAGCTTTTTTGGCCAAAAAAGAAAAACACAAATTTTTTCACCTGAAAACTGACCGTTTTGATTCTGAAATACTGCCACAGGCCACATGCCCTTATTTGCCTATATGGGCTAGATTCCCCAGGCAGACAACATTTCACATGATGCACCACAATATCCTCTCAGACTGGCTGCAATGGTGCTTCACAGGAGTCCCAGGCCCTGAGGCCTGTATTCACTATAGGTTTGTCATATCTTTGTCCATTTTGCATGACATGCTCTAATTGTGTCATTCACATTGGTCACCATTAAGTCTTCACAACTGTACTTTTTCCTTAAGTTACCATTTAATAAAGGGAATGGGGATGACATCACAGCAATGTTAGGGACTTGCAAACAGCAACTGTAAATATTCGGAGTGATCGTTGCAAGGCTGTTTTATTCCCCTTTGTCTCCTTTGTATGTCATTACCACGGATCATTACACATCTGATTTCTATAATAATGATTTATATTTGGGGACTGGATGCCTCAGGGGAATGGGAATGAGATACCGAGTCGTTCCTTTCTAGGACAACAGTTTGAACTCAGCCCAGACAGGGAGGATTAGAAACTGCTTCCTTCTGACTAGTGTGGTGACCTATAGAATCAGAGACATATAGGACTGGAAGGCACCTAGAGAGGTCATCTAGTCCAGTCCCCTGCATTCAAGGCAGGACTATGTAATAACGAGACAATTCCTGACAGGTGTTTGTCTAATCTGTTCTTATAAACCTCCAATGACGGAGATTCCACAACCTCCCTTGCCAATTTATTCTGGTGCTTAACTACCCTGACAGTTAGGAAGTTTTTCCTAATGTGTGAAATGAGTTTTTTGTTCTCAGTCCAGGTCTAAGTGAATAAGAGTCTACGGCACAAAAAACACCCCTCAAAATGGTGAGACCGTTCTTAGCCACTGCATAACTTCCCTCTCCAAGGCAGTCAGCTAGCACTACACTTCTACAAAACTTTTTAGAATTGTATACAACTTCTATTACGCTCATTTAAACCCTGTGCAGTTTTCCTCTTTAGATAGTCCTTGTCCTGAAAGATTTAGAGTCTCTTACTCTGTACAGTGCTTGGCACAATGAGGTCCTGATGTCAGCTGGAATCTCTAGAAGATAGTATATTACAATGACTAACCATAACTCAGTCCGAATTCAAGCAAAACACTCACTGGCACCAGTGGTTCTTTTACCTAAGTAAAGAATAAAGAACATACTTTCTCCTCAGATTACACTAGAGTAACTCATTGATCTCATATAGAGTTGAACTGTTATAACTGGGGAGAGGCTATAAGTAAGCAGTGACTGCATAAAGACTTCAGGATTTGGTTTTATATTTATCATTTCAATGTATCAGATTAAAAAGCATCAATATTGTATCATTGCTTCCCTGTGCTCCCTTATCTGTCTATCTCCAGCAGCTGTCTCTTGCCTTGTACTTAGATTATAAACTCCTTGAGGCCGGGATTGTCTTTTTGTTCTGTGTTTTTACAGTGCCTATCAAAGGAGGGTCCTGGTCCATGATTGGGGCTCCTAGGTGCTACCTCAACACGAATAATTAATAAAATAATAAAAAATAATAATAATAAAAACTTCATGGTTCAGGAACTGTTTCATCACTGCAAGATCAATAGTTTCCATGAATGGAAGCACAGCATCTAAAATACCCCCTCAATACATTTTTCATCCCTCTTGCTAGGTCAAAGGCTCACGGTAGTGCATTTAAATGCACCACTATTGCATCACTGCAACATTCAGAGGCCACTAATCCAGAACAGGAGGCAAGATCCATTGCGTGCCCTGCACAATCTGCATCCATTGAGGAGGAAGCAAATATCTTTTTAATATCACTGTTTGCCAGCTGGTTTAGGAAGGGCATTAAAGACATCTGTAAAATGCTTTAGCAAGAGGAGGAGTGCGAGAAGTGCCTTTGGCAATGAGCAAGGGGACCGGGAGTGGAACGGGGAAGGAGTGCAAGGGAGAAAGTATCAACTGCAAATACAAGAGGAATACAAGAGGAGTTATTTTCAAATACTTAATTCCACATTTTTCAACTTAACGTTTGAAGATCCTGTCATACATGGCACTAGGCATTCATTCTTCATACAAAGAAAGACCCAGTGACGCTGAGCATCAGTTCTGTTACTTGGTTTTCAGCTTGTGTGGGCAAGACACAGAGGAAACCAATACAGAAATATAAAGTAATCCTCTATTTTCCTATCACTTTGGAGAAACTGGCAAGCATCCTGTTATAAGAGCCAGTGAATCTCATTCTCGGCTGTTTACGATGAAAGCAGGAAACAAGAGCTGAGCAAAATGCAAAATCCCCATCTCACAACAAAAATCTGG
Organism: Gopherus flavomarginatus; assembly: GCF_025201925.1. Lineage (NCBI taxonomy): Eukaryota > Metazoa > Chordata > Testudines > Testudinidae > Gopherus > Gopherus flavomarginatus. The sequence continues at coordinate 22,269,124 of NC_066631.1, read as the reverse complement.
TATTTCAACTTTTTTTTTTCTGTCCAAAATCATGACTTTAATTTGAATTTTTTCACCGAATGAAATATTCTAAAAACTTGACTCAGAAGTGTCACAACGTTTTGGTTTGTCAAACTGACAGAAGTTTCATTTCAATCAGTTCAGCATTAAACCACATTTCCCATTGTGGTGCACTGCCTCAGGAAGTTGTAGTTCGGGAGCCTGATGCCTTCATTTTCCCCTATGGGCCAGGTTCCCCAGCCAGACAATCTTCCATATACTCAGCATACAGCTTGGTCAGAAGGGAGTCTGTTGAATCCTTTAGGAAGCCACACCCATGGGAGAGAATGGGATCCCAAACTACAACTCCCATGAGGCAATGAGCTGATAGTGAAATGCAATTAAATGTTTTGTTGAACTGATTTGAAACAAAACATTTTAGGTCAGTTCAATAAAATGAAATATTCCAATCTGAATCAAACTGACTCAAAATATTTCAGTCTGATTTTCCTGATGAAAATTTTTTTAGCAAAACTGAAAATTTCCTTGTGGAAAATTTTGATTTTGTGGAAACTGCATTTTCCATTGGAAAATTCCAAACCAGTTCTACAGGAAACCTTTCTGCTATTAATGGGCCTATTTTTTAAAGGTTACGATTGTGCAACCCTTAGTTACATTGGTGTGCACTTACTTGCATGGAGTAATCCCATCATAGGGCTACTTGTGTAAGTGTTCACCTCAAGGAGTATGCACCATCTAGCCCTATGAGCTCATGTAGGACACTTAAAACTTGTGCAGAAGTATTTATACCTCTGATTAGATGATGTGTGTCTTGGCGTCTTCTTGGTATGTAGGTCTCAGATAAATGATGTCATTTGCTCACAACCCAACAGAGTATGTGTTCTTTTGAAAGAGCAAGATGCATCTCAGATTTTCAAATTCCAAACCACCAAAGGTGACAGAACACCCCATTGCATGCACACAACGGTCTTTAGCAGGTAACTTGAACACAGCCCTCAGACAGAGAACACCGCAAAAACACCATGTAATTAATGAGCTTTACCCAGGCAATGTTCTGTGTCTCAAAGTATAAAACAATTCAACTCTCTACGAATGAAATACAACACAGGAGCCAAATTTTTAGTATGCTGTGCTGCTTTGTGGGATTAATATGTCCATTCAGAAGACAAAAAAGAGCCAAAATCCTTCTACCTCTATTCTTTTGGGTGGGTAGGTGGATAAGAAGTTCTACACAATGTTCATAAACTGCAACAACATGAGTCTTTAGATAGAATCTTCACATCCTCACTCTATTTTTCTCCTTCCACTTAATCATGTACATTGCATTCTGCTGGATTACTTTTTCCCTGTTTTTTCAGGTGTGACTACAATAGGTTATATTAGTTTTTTTCTAGAGACATCCTTAACTTCATTGAACTTTTACTCCTACTAGACACTTCAAAAGAAAACTTTACCCAATCAGATCAGCCCAGCAGTCGAAATGTTTAAAAAGACTAGAAGCACATCTTTCAATGAGCACACTAGCAAATGGACTTCGTAATTTTGAGACTATTACTAGTTTTCTGAGCATCTTGCCCTTTTTTATTTTTACGTGCCATTATTTGTAACAAGCAAGCCCAAACCATTCACTTTAATAGAAATCTGATATTTAAAAGTTAAACATTCTGTTTAAATATTACATCTTGAGATGTTTGTTAAAACAGGACTACAGCAAGATGGAAAGTTTACCCAGGATCCCCATACAATCACAAATTTGGTCCTGTTTGGTTTCATTAAGCTGGCTCAGAAACATTAATGGTAATTAAAAATATACAAAGGAGCTAATTTTCAACTACTCTGTTCATGCTGAAAAGGTATCTAGGCCCTTTGTAATTATAAACTCAGCAACTTATTCATTAAAGGAAATGACAAATTATAGCATTCTACAGTATTGGCCCCAAATGCTGTATGAACATTATTGTACGCGGTCACAGTTTGAAACATCGCGGTTGTGTTTTTGTTCGAGTTTTCTTTGCTCCATGATCTGCACTTGCTCTCAATAAGCTTCCAGGCAGACGTCAAGGTGAAGATTTGAACCCGGTTCCCCTCTCTCTCTCCGACCTACTGACACAGCTGAGATCAGCAGAAGTGCTTGAGGTGGAGCCCCCTCAATTGAAAGGAAGCTGCTGACAGATTCTTCTCTGGGAGAGGTCTGCGGTTTTGGAAGTCACTCCCCAGCTTGGTCCGCCATGGCCAAGATCTGTTAACATCTTGCCTCTTCTTTTCTAAAGCAACTGAGAAGGGAGTAGGTTGAGGTGAATCCCTTCGTGGGCAATTCTCTAGTATTATCTGTATGTTTTGATCTATGGGAAAAGTTACTATAATTTCACTGTATAAATCAGAAGTAATAATAAAATAATATCACCACCACAATGTCCTCTCTTTAGGGCATTCTGCACTTATACTGGTTTCTCTCTTTCCTGGGCCCTGATATATAGATATCTCAAAGCAGATGCATTATTCTGGTTGGGATTGTTAGAAGGGAAAGTGTGACTATATGCCAGGAGGGAGAAAAATCAAACAAACAGATGTTTCCACAGTCATTATTGCACCATAACTCTGATTTAATGCCTCTCAAATAAGAGGCATAAATAAAAGGCAAGCAAAGAGGCAGTTGACTCCCATTTTGTTTTTTTTAAACTACTGCCACAGTAGAAATTTAGGCTGGCTTTTCAGAAACAGCAGGAGTAATCTCAGCACAGACTCCTAGGCATAAACCTTATTTAGCATCTAACCCATTACACAAATGAAGCATAAATATAAAAAAGGACAGGCTCAGATTCACTAGTCAAACATCAGGCTAGAGCGTAGGAAAATACAGCTATTTAGTTTCTCAGGGGGTTATAGAAATATTTGCTTTGGGTTTGCCCTAACCTGGGCTTGTACTCCTCAAGTTTCACTTTGAGTTCTGGACCTCAATAAAGATGATAGATTTAATTCAAAGCTGGTGATGCTCACAAATTTCACATGATTCTAATCATAAGCCAGGGGCACTTGAACCTGGGTGCAGTTTTGCTGAAATGGTTCGCAAACCTCCAAGCAAGCTAGTCCAAGTACTGTACAGTCAAGTCTCATCTTACGCGGGGGTTCCGTTCTGTGGTTAGCACGTAAAGCGAAAACCACGTATAATCAAACACTCATTGAGTTGAATGGCAGGCAGAATCGCCTGCACTAAAGATGCAGTTTTTATATTGTTTTTCTTTTTTTCCCTGTTTTTGCCAACTGCGCAAAGCTGAATTCGCGAATGTTAAATGCGCCTAAGATGCGACTTGCCTGTATGTAACAGAAGCTGGAAATGGGCAAAGTTGCACAGGATTTCAAGACTCCGAAAGGGACCACTCTGATACTGACTGTTGCTTCCAAACTAATGAACTGCCAGGCTGCTGCTCCTCTTGCAGAGAAGGAATGTTTCCAACTATCCCACAAACAGAACTGTCACATGTGCTTTCCAGAAAGTGAAGATACCAAATGGCCCTATGAACAAAAGGGAGTCTAAAGCTAAAGAGTATTGAGTGTGCCCATTTGGGAGAGAATGCATTGCAGAGCGTTCCATCTGCTGAAGAGTCTCAGAAGCCCGTGGAAAGGTCTCCCTATCCGACTGGTCCATTCACATGAAACAGCATGCAATATTCACTGCAATAGCATAGAAGATTGTGCTCTGAACATACAGCAACAAAGATTCACCAATAAAGAGGCAGATGATGTCAGAGGAAAATACCCTGCAGTGACTTGCATAAATACCTTCAATGAATCAGGGTCCAGCATTGCATATCCTGGCTGCATAGGAAGCAATGTAGTCCTCTGGAGAGGGTACAAGAACTCCTGTATTACCCTGGGCGAGTCATTTGGGCTTAAATGTTCATAAGAGTCTACTAATTTTGCGCCTTCAATTTCTTAGTGTCCAGCTCAAAATGGCAGGAATTGGCCTTTCATTTAGCAAGACCACCTTAATGCCACTACCGAACCACTTGTCTCTCTTGACTTATTGACATGTATGAGCTTAAATAAAAATAAAATAAATAAAAACCTCAGACACTTGAAGGGATAAAAAGGGAGCAAAGGAGTTCATAAAACTGTGCTGTCTGCATAAAGACAATCTCTCAAGTAAAAGGTCTGATCCATTATTAACAGAAACATTTAAAATTAAGTGGGTTTCTTTAATAGTTCAGTAACATGGATTATCACCGGGAGAAAAATAAAGACTTCTTTATAACACATCTATTTTTAAGCAACTCACTATTATTGTTTGGGTTACTGTTTAGATGGTTTATTGACAGTACACTGCTGGATGGGCTGTGAGCTAAGCTCCTGGAATCTTTTAATCACTCTGTTGCATTTCATTATGTTTATGTTGACCCTTTTTTCCCCGTTAGTGCAGTGCCCACAGGCCTCTCTGTAGTTAACGTGGTCCAGTGTTCAGTGCAGGGATCCACAAGTTGGGATACTGTGTTCTGATTTCTAGCACTGCTGCTATTATTAATTATTTGCAGTGCAGTAGTGCCTAGAGACCTCAACTGAGATCAGAGCTCCACTGGACAAGGTATTGCATAAATACAAAAGGAAGAAATAGACTGAAAGCTGTTCAGAGCAGGGACTAAGTAGACAAGGCAGACAAAGTGCGAGAAGGAAACGGGCACAAAAGAGGAGAAATGACTTAACCAGAGTCACTCAGCAGCACTGTCAGAAATAGAACCTCAGTCTCCAGAGTTCCAGCCCCATGCTTTATCTATGAACCACACTGTTTCTTTAAGCTTGCTGTCTATTCTTGGGTAATAATATAAACCATACTTCCCACTTACATGGCACATTAGCATGCATTTTACAAAGGTGATTAAGTATCATTCTCCCTATTTTACAGATGAGGAAACTGAGGCAGACAGGTGAAGTGATTTCCAAAGGTCACAGAGCAAGTCAATAGCAGAGCCGGAACTATAACTGATGTGTCCTAACTCCTAATCCAGGGCACTCTTCAATAGACCACCCTTCCTTCCTCTCTTTTAACTCACTGTGTTTCAGTTTCCCACTCCGTACCGTAGTGTGCCCATCTGTAAAACTGAGGCAAATAATTGCCTGCCTCAGCTTTACAGACGGGGACATTATTGTTTAAGACCAATTGCCTCACAGAAGTGTGGCCATTAATTCATTTTTGTAAATGTCTTTGTAATATACCTCTACCCCGTTATAACGCCACCCGATATAACACAAATTTGGATATAATGCAGTAAAGCAGCACTCCGGGCGGCAGGGCTGCTTGCTCCAGTGGATCAAATCAAGTTTGATATAACACGGTTTCACCTATAACGTGGTAAGATTTTTTGGCTCCCGAGGACAGCATAATATCAAGGTAGAGGTGTACTTTGATAAAAGCAGTATACATCTGCAAAATATTATTATTATTAATGAGCCATTCCAAATGATTCATATTTGCTTAGTTTAATATATACTAAGGAGAGCTGTTTCCCCCTCTAAAATATCAGCCAGTACAGCGTGCCTCCTATAAAACTGAGAAGCAAATGTTTGTGTATAGAGTTGTTTTTAATCTGGAGCAGACTCTTTGTGCTATAGTGCAGCCTGGCTCAGTGGAAACCCATTAGATTACTTTAGTGGGCAGATGGTGTCAAAGAGTCAGAAGTATATAACAGCCTCCTGCTGTGCCCGTGTTCAGTATGCAAGAAATCATCTCATATCAGACAACTGCTCCAGGGGACACAGTGAAGCACAAAGGAGAGAGCAGGACACAGCTAGAGTCACGAGCCCTTACAAGTGCTTGCCCCAAGATGTCGGCAAACTACCCCAAGTAACGGAACCATAACTGGTAAATGACGGAGGCAGTGAGGCAATGGTAAACGAGATGTGATCTGCATTTGTGCCGCAGAGGAACATCTTCAAATGTGTGGGACACCCCTTTACACATATTAACCCTCAATGTGCCTCTGGGAGCTGGAGCAGTATAATTCACCCTTTCACTGATGCAGAAACTGGCATTTCGAGACGCTAAGACCAACTTTTCAAAAGCATCCACTAAGTTTGGGTGCCTGTGGCAAGAAAGCCGGGACATGGATTTTCAATAGTGGGCCTAGGACTAAACTCCAGGCACACACACCCTGCGTCCCTGTGCTCGGCTTTTAGCCACAATGTCATGCTTCTCTCTAATTCCCACCCACAATCAGACTGTAAACAGCCAAGGACCAGAACTGTAGGCAGAGCCTACAAGTGCTTAGTGATAAAGTCAATTTAGTTGGAGTTGGTCCTGCTTTGAGCAGGGAATTGGACTAGATGATCTCCTGAGCTCTCTCTTCCAACCCTAATCTTCTATGATTTTAGAAGTCACAATCCAGAGTCTCATGCATTTGTCTATAATGTGGACTCACTGATGCAGTGTTAGTACCTTCTGAAACACTCCTTTTGTGTGTGTCCATGTGACACTCTTCTCCTCTACTTACGCTAGGATGAATTATTCTAATGTCATCATATGAGCCAGATGCTCTGTGCCGGCTTCACAAAGCAGGATATTTTGCTACACGGTAACCAGTAAGGTGCTGCCAAAGCATGGGGTTTAAACCACATAAAACTAAAAAGATCCTAGACAGTTTCACACACTTGAGATAAAACTGTAGAAGTCTTTTCCCCACCCCCACACCTACCACTCCCTTTTCTTACAATGTCAAGAAGCATTGTAATAAAGTGGCTGTTGAGAATGTGCACTGCTGCTTTCTACTGGATAGACTTAGAATTGCTCAGTTCTGTGTCACAGGCCCTTTATTGCTAACCATGTGAGGAAATTCTTCTTCAGTTAAGGTGTCAAGGGCCTGCACTTCTGAAGCAGGAGGATCTAGGCTCTATTTCTGTTGATGCTGCAAACGCCATTGCAGCTGCAAGGAGTTAAACAGGAACACGGGAAATTCCCACCAATTTATTACAAGAGAAAACACTGTAATATCTGCGCATTTGCTCACAAGTGGCCTAAAAAACAGAGCCCATCACGATATGCTACAACAAAATCAAATCTCCATTTTGTTTAAAAAAAAAAAAAAAAAGTTTTTCCAGTCAGACATTGGGGCAAAAAACTTGCCGCGACAAAACATTTCTGTGGCTAAAATAGCAAATTAAAAGCTTGGCCCTGCAGCTGCAATCAAATGGAAGTTTTGCCTGAGTAAAGACCTCAGGATTGGCCCTGTGGTTTTTGACCAGAACAGCAACATAAGATTTATGGGTCATCCCTCTAGTCTCTGTGTTTTAACTGGATCAGCTAGAGGGGAATCTCCATGAATGGGTAACTGTATGAGGGCTGACATGCAGAAGAGCAGTTCTGATTTCATCTAGTAGAGGGCAGTGGTATGCGTGCACACACACAAGTTTATTACAACCCTGCTCAAACTACTTTTTTACTTTTTCCACATGATTTTACAGCCATATTTGTCCCTGCTGTAAACACCAAAAAACTAACTACCCATTATGTACAACCTAATTAAAGGAATCCAAGCAAGATTCTTATTACAGTAAGACCAGAGATGCAGAACTTAAAAGGATAAATACAGAGATTTCATTTGTGGGTTGCTGGGCTCTACAATACACTCAAAACACTGTCATTAGTCTACAGTGAAGACAAATGGAATTACTCATCAAACCCAGCTGTGTATGGAGACCAGCGTCCCCACCAACGCAGGGCCTCTGATAATTGGGCTGACTGAGAGCTGAATGGCATTATTGCTACTGAATGGCATTGTTTTATTGTTGTTGTTTATTCTTGGGTGATTATTATTGAAACTACTGGCTGTGCAGTTTATTTCGGTTTAATTGTACCTTGGGATTTTTCTTCTTGTGCATTTTCCTTTTATAAATGACTACCGTGCCTACCGCAGTGGGAAGGTGCTTTATAAATCTAAATAAAAAGAAAAATAGGGATAATAATTGCCACAGAGAGTAGCTCTGAGATCCGTTAGCAGCAGGCAAGACCGAGCTCGCTGGTTCAAAGTATTTCTTTGGCATACAATGGACATGAGAACTCATCTGTGTGATTATCTGGACATCTGCTTTGTTCCTCAGCCAGTGGCCCGCACACTGCCTGCCCAATTGTCTCCCTACCTTGACAACAAGCAGCTCAAAAGGCACACATTACAGCCGCCTGAGGCAACTAGATAGGGTGACCAGATGTCACCATTTTATAGTGACAGTCCCGATTTTGGAGGGCTTTACCTTAGATAGGTATCTATTACCCCCCCCCCACACCTCCTGTCCTGATTTTTCACACTTGCTGTCTGCTCATCCTACACCTAAATAGGACACTTTTCCATGCACCGCTTTCTAGCATGCACTAGGATTGGTACAGAGAGCGCTGGTTTCCTTTCCTTGGCTCTCCTCGGCCCCCTAGCTATCATTTCCACTGTACTGAGCACCTATCTTTACACAAAGCTGGTTTGATACATTGCTCTTCTTGCAGAGCCGGTAGCAGCCTGCAGCTTTCCACTGCCCATTCACATCTGAGAGTCTACGTGGGCCAGTTTTAAATATGGTTTCTGTTGCATGCTTCGAAAGACTGTAATACAGAACAAGGAGTAATGGTCTCAAGTTGCAGTGGGGGAGGTTTAGGTTGGATATTAAGAAAATCTTTTTCACTAGGAGGGTGGTGAAGCACTGGAATGGGTTACCTAGGGAGGTGGTGGAATCTCCTTCCTTAGAGGTTTTTCAGGTCAGGCTTGACGAAGCCCTGGCTGGGATGACTTAGTTGCGGGTTGGTCCTGCTTTGAGCAGGGGGTTGGACTAGATGACCTCCTGAGGTCCCTTCCAACCCTGATATTCTATTCTATGAATAACCACACTGGGACAGCTGAATGGATCAGTGAAGGAGTGTTACTCACTATGATACCGTATTGTCACAAACCTTTCCCCTTTAGTGCAGCACAACAAATAAAGCCTAGGTGAAGAGTGATCTCCATCCGATTAGTCTTATGTGGCCTGTATATGAAATTACACTTGACTGGTGCTGGCTCAATTCCCAGGTGTCAGCACCACTGGAAACACTATGAAAATTGGCACTGGCTGACACCTTTTTTCGGAAGTCTTAGCCAGGAGGCCGTGAAATGAGGGTCTGAGGTAAAACCCAATGAAGGAGTCTTGGCATTAACTTCAACGGGCTTTGTATCAGGCCCACTGTAGATATGGAGCTTGACCTGCCCTCTTAAATCTTAGAGCTGGTGGGAAAGATGGAGAGAGAGATTGACTACCAATCCATCAACTTGCTGGGGCTGTCAGACTAGCTCCTTTCATGAGAATTAAATTCACTCAATAAAGGGCGAAAGCAACAATATAAAAATAGATGAACCCCCATTCTGCTATTTATCCACTTTTTCATAGAGGAAAAAATAGGTTAGCTTCCTCAAATATGTAATGTTAACCCTACTCATGATAATCAGTGCTAGTTAAGTGTCACCAAACTGCTTAAAATCCACTTAATTTGGAATTACTATTAATAATGTAGCAAGAGACATTACGCAGAACGATGAAAATTCAAGTAATTAAATGTAACACTTCATAAACTAAACCTGCGATGAATCTTAGCTGCCTCTTCAGTCTCTCTGCAATCAGTCTGTCTGCAGTTGTGTTTATGTATCCTAGGACCAAGTGATAGACTTGGTGTCTACGACAACCTCAGGAGGTTGACTTAATGTGAATGCAGCATGAAAAAAAATCTGATTATCTTTTGATTCTCTCTTTTATTAAATAAAAATGATCTTTATTGAATAAAGCTGCTTTTATTAATATCTAAAACACTAGTTGGTGTCATACAGCCTGCTGGTCCCATGGAACTAATAAAAGAAAAAGCAGAGGTAAAAATGAGAACATTACAGGGGGAAAATTTGTATTAAGTGAGTATTGTGGCTGGCAAATAAAACATCAGCTTTTCTGTGGAACTATTTAGTTTCATTTAAATTTATTATTTTTGTTCTGTTCGTGCTGAGATGAAAAGAAAGCAGCACAGAGCTTCTCCCAGATGCACATCGTGTCAAAGTGCAAACAATGACCAAGGGGTTAATCTTACTCCCCACCCTGACATAATATCCTGAAGGACTATAAATGAGCTGCAGGTGAGACAGTGAGACAATGCCTGTTTCACCAAACTGGCTTAAACCTCACGCTGGGGCCGCTGTTACTTTTTGGGGGGCTTAAGCAAACTTGTTTTGATTTCTGGCTATAGACAACAGCACTTGAGGAAACCCCCTTGCTGATTGCATCTGTGGTTTGTTTCTGCTGAGTCATTCCACCAGCTCTCTCTCTCACACACACACAGAGAAGGGGGAGAGAATTTTCAACATATGGTAAATTAGCCATAAATATCTGTTTAAAGTTATGCAGCTACATCAACAGATACATTTTTGACAACCAACTCCCAAAAGTATTATTATTGCGACATTAACAGAAAGAATATTTGTTTCCTTATCAAAAACAACAAGCTTGTGTTAACCAAAACAAAACAAATCACAGACTGTGAAATGTTGACTAGACCTACTAACCGTGAAATTCAACCCTGATCTCCTGTCTGAAGTTACCAGAAAGAGTTAAAAGAAAAAGAGAAACATTATTTTTAAAATCAAACTCGGTTCTTTAATTACAACCACAACCAGCAAATACAGAACAATTATCCCTTACCAATAAAATAAATCCTGTAATGTTTCAGAGTAATGCTGCAAAAGAAGTTATACTGTGCATGCACTTTATATTTCCATTTTCAATATTCTTATTCACAATAAATTCCCCATTCTCAGAGCTCCCATTGACATCACTCGGAAACATGCCCACGCAGCTCTTTCAGAAACGGTCCACAACTTAGTGGAAGATGGGAACGTAAAAGAAACATAAGCCTGTATTCTTTGTGCACTCGTTATTCCCACTGAAAAAAACAGATAACAGGAGTGAGTACCGAGGTAGTTAACCAGGGGCGGCTCCAGGCACCAGAGCAGCAAGCGCGTGCCTGGGGCGGCAAGCCACGAGGAGGCGGCCTGCGGGTCGCTGTGAGGGCGGCAGTCAGGTGGCTTTCAGCAGTGCGCCTGCAGGAGGTCTGCTTATCCCGTAGCTTCGGCAGCAATTCGGCGGCAGGGACACTGATGGTGCAGCACCAGTGAACCACCTGCAGGCGCACCGCCGAATACACTTGACCAGCGGACCGCCCGCAGGCGCGCCGCCAAATCCGCGTGACCAGCAGACCGCCCGCAGGCATGCCGCCGAAAGCCACCTGACTACCGTGCTTGGGGTGGCAAAAAACAGAGCCGTCCCTGTACCGGACGTTAACTACAATTACAACCCACCTCTCATGCAGGCTCTAATTGCAGTAACTGGGTATTTCATATGGGCTGTCAACCATATTCTGATATCCTTGTAACCCCATGGAAGTCAACGGAGTTGAGCAGATGTAACAAAGGCTAAAGTTTGGCCCTATGTGTACAAAAAAAAAAAAAAGGAGAGGAGGATTATGTGATGTAACTGACACTATTGGGAGGGTTCAAAGAACAATAAAATACAACATTAATAATATAAAACAAAACAGGAGAACATTTGTTGTATCCAAATAGCCATCTGCTTCTATCAGATGTTTATATCTAAAACAGTCAGGGTCCAATCAAACAGTATTGTTTTTGCTCCTTGGGAGATTCTTTTTCCTTTCCTAAATAAGGAGATTGTCATCACTGCAAGTGGAATTCCCACCTCTCAAACCTGTGGGGAACCCCCTTAGGAAAGTAAACCTATCTAACTAGTCTGCCATGCCCCTACATTTTATAACAAATGGTCTTCAGCACCTGGGGGAAGCAGAAAATCAAAGCAGAAGCTTTATGGCCAGAGAAGAAATTGCCTTGTAAAATGATCTCACAGGAATATGTCTGCACCTCAGATGATGGAGGAGAAGGACAAGGGATGCTTAGGACAATGCATGAGGACAAAAGACCACTTTGACATTCTCTTGCTGGCACCATTTTGCTCATCTCAGCTTGGGGCTGTTGTTCAAAGCAGTGGTTCTCAACCAGGGGTATGCAGAGATCTTCCAGAGGGTACATGAACTCATCTAGATATTTGCCTAGCACAGCAGGTTACATAAAAAGCACAAACAAAGTCAGTACAAACTGAAGTTTCATACAGACAAAATGAGAAAGTAAGCAATTGTTTAGTAATAGTGTGCTGTGGCATATTTTTATGTCTGATTTTGTAGGCAAGTAGTTTTTAAGTGAGTGAAACTGGCATATGCAAGACAAATCAGACTCTTGAAAGCAGTACAGTAGTAGGCTGAGGACCCCTGGTTTAAAGTGAAGGTTCTCCAACATTTGACAGAGGGTTTTATCCGCCAAACATGCATGCATAACACCTCTCGGCTCCATAGCTGTTGGAACTAGCTGTGCAGCGGGTGCTGCAGCACCCCCTGGCTTGAAGAGGTTTCCATGGTATACAGGGTTTACAGTTTGGTTCAATGGCTCTCAACACCCCCACTATAAAAATTATTCCAACACCCCTGCTCAGCTCCCATTGGAAGAATCTTAAGTGTGCTCAGCACCGCTCAAGTAACGTTCAGCTCATTGCAGGACAGGGCCTCAAAGAGATATTTGCTGTTAGAGGAGTTATCAAAGGCCCCATCTTAACCCCACTGAAGCCAAAGAGAGTTTTGGCCTTTAAACAAGGCAGCCCTTTAGCACTAAAAACATGGACAAACGTCCCTGTGGTTGAGCCTTTTTATTTTTGGTTACTTCAGATTCAGAACTTTACTACTGAAAATCTCTGAAGAAGTTTTCTATAGTTGGAGACTGATTCTGTTGCCATTGATATCAATGGCAAAACGGGGAGCAGGATTTGAGACCATAACTGGAATTGTACAGCCACACACCATACATATTTAGGTACACACATCACATTATTATTCACAAGTAGTTCTGCTGAGAATGCTGAACTCATTAAAGAAAACATGACAACATTTCACCTCTTCAGTTTGAGCTAATTTCCCCTTTCACAGGATAAAAGCAAAGCAAAACCCATAAATTGTGCTTTTCAAGTCTTGGAAATGTGTAGTAAGGAAGCCTTGTTACCATGCTTCAAAGTAATCAACAGACCTATATACACACACACAATAGGCAACTGACTGCTATTACATGTCAAAAAGTGTCTCTCTCTCTTACAAAACTTTGCCATAATGTCATAAATGAAAGTAGCATTTCTATTAGCAACAACAAGATATCAAATAAAGAATTATGCCCTGTAGCAATAATCAAGACTGATTATTTTTTCAGTTTTCCTTCTGTTAGGGAGATCAACCTTTTGCACAGTGTCTTCTAATTCATATTGTAAGTCACCAGAAACCTCTGGTCTGATTGTTCTACATCACCATAATAAAATCTGAGTCTGTTACCAGATATGAAAATAGCTATGTACCTAGAATATTTTTTTCTAAATCACAACACAACACAGACCCAGCAACCATACAACAGCATGTTATCAATTCTAAAATGCAAAATAAGCAATACCAGTGATTCTAGAAGAACTACTAGTAGGATCAGGTGTATGTAATTCAAAAAGTGCTGGACTTAATGAAACTTCACAGTTTGTATAAGAAACCTCAGGTTGTAGTTTTTGCATTAGTATATTTATTTAACAAAATATCCTTACCAAATCCAATTTTCTGCCCAGATTTATCTTTCAAAATAGTGTTGGGTGGTTTAATAGTTAAAAATAAAATCTCAGATGTATATTATTAATTTCTGATCCAACCAGCAAACCATCAGTTTCAAGCAAATAATTTCTGTGGGTCTCAAATACCACTTTTATTCCAAGGTTGCAATGAGTTTCAATCAAATGCAAATCCTCTGTTAAACCAGTGTTAAGGGTGCAAATAGAAATACACCCAAAAATATAGAAAATGAAAAAGTTAGTATTGTCACTGCAGTGTTTATTGATTAAAAATACAGATATTGCTTGTAGTAAAATACACATTTAGCAGCCTAACTAGAAATCAAAAGCTACAGATTTGTAAATGTGAATGAAATAATCTTAGAGCAAGAATCATAATCTTTCTAGTCCCTAACTTTAGTGGGTTTTCATTTGCAACTTTGAAATTGCACTCACATAGGGATTTGCATTTAATGTACTTCGGGTTGTTTTGGGAGTTCTTAAATTTGTTTTAAAGATAGAAGAGGGAAAAGGAAAATCCTTACCTGTGCAACTGTGGAAATACAGAACTGTGTGCACATTTTTTTTCTCCAGTCAATAGATTTTAAACTCATCCAGTCTTTAGATACACAAAAAATATTAAGTCTGGCACTATACAACTGCACTATAATAGTGCTGCAACTTTGAAGTGACACTGGCAATTATGTAACAAAAAACATTTTTAAAAAATACTTCACTGCACATTGTAAAAATATTTTAAATGAGTTTTGTTTAAGAAATTACAGGTATAAACTCATATGACCACTATTCCTCACTGAGGACTAGCGGCCTGTAAATTCTAAAGCAGTAACATTCAAGCTGGTTTTTAGCTATTCAGGCACAAACAAGTCCTTAATATCTTCCCAGCAGAAAATGTATATCCCCCTCCCCGCTATTTTGATAACTCAAGAATGAATTAAAAGATTTTCTTCATGCACTGAAAAAATTAACTGATTTATGGGCTGAGACCAAGCATCAGAAGCATAAGAATAAATGGGGAATTTTTGATTCCAAGAAAGTTGTGGGTGGGTGGGGTGGTATGTAACTTGTAAACTTTTTTGTAACTTTATTCCAGGGCAACACAGAGAGAGGTCACTCGCTCAGGAAAGATGTCAAAAAATTTCAACTCAAGTCAACATATTGAAATTCTAAAATCACTACTAGGAGAACTCAGAATAATTAACATATCCTGGAAATTGTAACCAACCTATATTTCTACTGAAGGATGGTATGTTAGTTAATATCATGTGTTCTAGTAAAAGACTATAGCCTGAGATACTAGGGCTTTCATCTGAATTATTACATGGGACATCAAGCTAGGGAACTTAAACTCTGGTACTCCTGAAGAATTTAAAAACCCAGATAACTAAAAACCTTTGTAGTCCACATCAGAGGTTGTCCACCAGCATTGTATACAATGAACACAGATACAACGGACAGGTCACAAATGTAGATCTGAAAGGATGGGAATTTTTTTTAGGTTGGCTTTGACAATTAACACTCGATTTCTTTTCAGAATGTCTTCTTGTGTTTGCCTAACACAAAGATTCCTCCCCCCCCAAAAAAAAGTGTCAGCCATAAATCCTACAGAAGACAATATCCAAGGCACCCTGAGAGGCTGCTGCACGTAAAGAAAAGAAGAAAGAAATTGCTCCTTACCTTTGGAAAACACTGCTGCCAGGCTGAGGAGGAACGGTGACAGGAGCTGCCACATATTGCTAACCCCAGAAGTGCACATCCTCATGTTTGGGTCTGCAGGGAACTTAGGGTTCTGTCTCACACACTTTGTAATCAAAATAAAAACCAATCAGCTGGAGAGGTTGCATTTTCAGAGAAGGTCACCTGGAGAGCGCAGAAGGCATTCCCTTCGCAGAGATGAATTGTTTCTTCAGTTTCGTTTGTCAACCCTCCCTTCCCCCAGAAGGGCCGGGGCTAGTAAAACAAATCCACCCACCAGCAGCCGGCTGCAATCGATTAAGACAAAACTCCGCCGATAGAGCTAGATCTTCAGTCCTGAGCCCCGATCGTCTAAAAAGTAAACAGCTCCCCCCCCGCCCGCATCCAAATCAAAACACCCGCACTGGAGTCTCCCGGCAAAGGATCTCACAGGCTAGCACAGGGCGCTACTGGGGGGACACACACACCCTTCCCCTCTTAGCAGGAGCCTCCCCCATCAGGCTCAGGAGAGCGGCTGTATTGTGTAACCCCGGTCCCCACCTCCCCATTGGGAAAGCACGTTCCTTCGCGGCGCGGCGCGGCGCTAAAGTTTCCCTGGCCGCGGTGATGCTGATCAGCCCAGGAGCCAGGCGGGCACCGAGGGAGGCAGCCTGGGTTTTAGTTCTCTCGGTCTCTTTTCTCGTTCACTTCTTTAACTCCGAGGGAGGCTCTCCCCCACGCACGGTCCCTGCTCTCGAGTCTCTAATGCTTTCGGGGAGGCTGGATGCGGCGGAGGGGGAGCTGGAGGCTCAGCGGGTGCCGCAGAAGTTGATCGCCGCTCAGGATGCTGGCCCCCGGCTCCTCCTCCGCTGGTCCCGACCCGCCAAGTCCATTGTAGTTTTTTGGTTTTTTTTTTTAAGCCAGCGGGTTTCGCGAAATAATCAAAGAGGAGGAACCATAAACAAATAAATAAATAAATCTCAAAGAGCCCAGCCTCTGACTAGACAGCCAGACTCACCAATCCACGTGCAGAGGGGCAGGGGCTGGTGGAGCTACTGAGCCCACCCCCCTGGATACCCGGACAATCACAGCACAGCTGGGCGGAGCGCAGACAGAGCCCCCCCAGGCACTCACTAAGCCAGGACCCTTCTAGGGCATCGCAGGGGCTGGCTGGCAGGTTAGCGAACCAAGGGAGGTGTTATCATCTCAGTTACTGCAGGAAATAAATATGTACATTGCTTCCTCCCCACCCCCGCCACTTCCTCTGGCGATCTTGTAATTATTGCACTTTAGTGTAGAGAGAAAACGGAAAAGTGGAAGCCTGCCAGAGTTTGGCCCCAGCCCTCACAAAATCCTCCTGGTTGAATGCATAACAAGTCTAGCTGCTCCTGTTGTACCGAAAAACAAAACCAGACTGATACAGCCTGTTGCAGAAGCACTACACATAAAAAATCCAGACTTTGCCTTAAAAATCCAGACTGGGGGCCCCCACCTGAAATCTGGCACCTGGACCCACAGCACCACAAAAACTCAGATCTAGAATCTGGTTCCTGCCCGATTTTGGCTCTAGAATCAGTAGTTGTACTTTTGAAATAGGACCTAGGTGTTGCTTTTACTATCACAAAAAGCTGGATCCTGGCTGGTAGAAGAAACTACAAAACACTCTAATTTGGCAGGTGTATATTACCATACCTGGTTGGGTTTGGTTTGGTGATTTCACAGGTATACTGAACACTTTACAAATGACACTGACACAGCAACAAAATTAGCTATACTTATTGTACGTGTAATGTGTTAGAAACAATTCTCTGATCTAAAATGTTCCATGAATTACTAACTGTACAAACTGTTAAGTCTGTAGCTACATTTTTTCCCTCCCTTTGGTCAAGGATAATAATCAGGTCATTATTTCTTTAGCAGATGGAACAGCAGCAAAATCAAAACACAAAAGCTCAAACTAAAAATATTGTAAGGGCTGGCAGGCTGTGTGGGCTCTGATGGAGTAGGAACTCGATAAGAGATGTATGCCTTTTCTTGTCATATTAAAATCCCCATCACTGTAGCTTTAAAATGGGTTTATCAAAATAAAACTTCTTCTAACCCTGGGATTTGCTGTGTTACACTTTCTATTTGCTAAGAAATACATATATGATAAATCATGCAGTAGGGAGAGGTTGATTTTCATGTGTGTGCATTTCAAAGTTCATTTTGGTTTTAGAGGTATTACCAGTTTCAGATATGGTGCCAGGTTTCAGAGTGCTAGCCATGTTAGTCTGTATCAGTGTTGAGTTTCAGAGAGATTCCCTAAACCAGAGGTCCCCAATGCGGTGCCCACGGGCCCCATGGCACCCACTGGAACATCTATCTGAGCCCGCTTACTGGCCCGCTAACAATCATCTGCCGAAATGTGGCAACGTCAAGAGGCGTCACCGCCAAAATGCTGCTGATTTTCAGTGGCATTTCAGCAGTGACACCTCTTAATGTTGCTGCTTCTCAGCAGTATTTTGGCGGATACTTGTCTGCCAGCCATGGTCCTGGGTGGCTTGTCATCCGGTGCCCGCCAGACCAAAAAGTTGGGGACCACTGCCCTAAAACCTTGGGTTTCAAATGGAAAATACCTCTACAACTGGTATCATATCTAAAACTGAATTGAACCTTCTAAGTGCATCCACTGTAGGAGGACAGGTAAATAAGGCTACTGACTATATCATCATCTATATCTACCAGGTTGCTCAAGATGGATGAATTCTTGTAACCAAAGTCTCCCATATGGTTGCATGGTAATAGTCTTATCTGAGTGTTCAGGGACAAAACGCAGGTAGAGTCAGCCAAATTCAAATGGCCAAATTCAACAACAGTACTGCAGAAACATGTACCAGGAAATGTTGGGATCCAGACATAGGTGCTGGAACTAGAGATGCTGGGGTTGCAGAAGTACCCCCTGGCTTGAGGTGGTTTCCATGATACCTAGGGTTTACAGTTTGGTTCAATGGCTTTCAGCTCCCCCACTATACAAATTGTTCCCGCACCCCTGGTTCCAGATAATGCTGGTGGATTAGGTGGAGTTGACTAGATAATACATTTAGACAGTACAAGTATTTGTGTTCTGGGAGACAGGGGAATGTCACCAAAAATGTGTTGCATCCAGCAGGATACAGGTTTACATATTTTTTTAAAAATATCATTTTTGCAGCTGTTAGGTACCATAGTGTGTTGGGAGCCAGATTTGTTACATGTTTATTTGATTGATTGATTAATTGAGTGTGCTATTGTACTGGGGCACGTTCAAGGCCAGATTATTAAAGTGCAGTAGCAGCAGCTAAATACATTCTCCATTTAGACGGTGGAATCTAGGCCCAAATTGGCAGAAACCAGGTGCCAGGTCAAGATTTTTGCAGCGCTATAGTACCAGGATGCATCAGGGTCCGATTTATTTGTTTTAAAATGTGCAACAGAAGTGGCGAGATTTGGTCATCACTCAGACAGGGCTAGGACCAAGATCCTCATCTTGGTTTGATATGTGTCAATCCACCCTGAGAAATAGAAACCACAAAGAAAACAGGATGCAACAAGGCCTGCCCTGCTCCACTCCCAAAAATGTGGCACATAATAGTCTTTTGGAGGGGAGAGGGGAAGCCGTGATGGGCTTGGAAACTAGTGTATTGACCTGTCTGTCACCACATATTTATAGGATTTTGTCTTTGAATATAGCTCTTCCACCCCCATCTGGTCAGGCAATAACTATAACGAAAGATAAACTGGCAGAAGAACATCCAGCATGTGCCCTGATATTAAAGAAGCAACTGGGGAGGGGATGTAAATTTAATGCTACATTATATTTGTGCAAGTTTTTCACCCTTAAAAAAATCTAGGGAAAATTCACCCCTGGTGTAACTATTGAAATCAGATCCATCACACCAGGGATGAATTTTTGTCCCCAGATACATCCATGTAATCCCAGTGAGTTCAAAGCAGTTTCAGTGGTGGAAATGAGGGCAGGAATTTGGCCCCCAGTTGCTTTGCTAGTCACACACATACCACAGCAGTCCTAAGATCTGGAGTTTAAATAGGAGAAAGGAATAAAGAAATAGCAGGAAAGGAAGATTCAGATAATTCTTGTTTAAAATGAACGAAGACACTGGCAAACAGGGGCTCAACTCTTGAGATCTTTTTTTGGTGAACTTCCACCTAGAATCTAAGATGGAAAAAACCTGTTCACGGGTCTAACCCTATTTGTCAGCCACTGCAGGACTGTCTTTTCTAATACTATCTCTTTACACATACATTTCAACTGATTCTTTGCTGTAGGTCTAAACTTGTGTTTACTAGATGGTTTTTTAAGGGTTCTTCCCCTCCCTCTCCTCTGTTTAAGAAGCTTTTGGACTTCTGCTCCTTCAACAACTCCCTCTGACTGTTTCATTTGATTTTCCAGTGTCAATGTGGAGTCTGGTGAACATCCGCAGCCTGTGATGCTTTTAACATGTTTAAGATAATGCTACATGGTAACCAATCAGTTTCAGCTCAGAATTTGGCCTTGGGAAAGAAATAAAGATAATTTTCCACTGGACTCTATTATTTGCCCTGAATGTTTTAAAAATCTTTCTAAAAATATCACTAAAGATGCAATGTTGCACCTTAACACCACTATTCACAACAGAGCATGCTATAGACATTTAACTTCACAGTGCAGACAAGACTGTGATGTTCTGCCACCAGCCCAGCTTTTCACTGTCCTGTTGAGGTCCCTGTCAGCCAGCTCCAGGTCTCTTTCCTTCTCATAGCTGCTCTCCCCAGTTTGTGATTACCTCATAAAGGGTGTGGAGTCATAGGTGTAAGTAGTATTATACCCATGTCACAGATAAGCAAATTGAGTCTGCAAATCCTTACATAAACAAAACTCTTCACTGTCTTCAGTGGGGAGTTTTGCCCATGTGAAAACTGCATAATTGGGCCATAGGAATCTTCCCAAGGCTACACAGAAGGACCAGAAGTCTGGATTCTAGTTATGACGATTTGATAATACCCCTTTAACAATATAATCTCTATTCCCTGCAACTAATGCTGTGGTAAGTGACAAGAGCCTTTGCTGGAAGTTGCCCAGGGAGAATTGCATCCATTCATACTGTAAGAACTAGTTAGTAATGAGAAAACATCTTCCTATTTTATAAGCAATATATTATTTTGGCAAGTATGTCTAATCTTCTCTGGGTAATTAACACAACTAATTATGGAGGAAGCACTGCCTCCAGGAAAACACGAGTGAGCATGGTGAGACCTGCCAGGCCTGCATCTCCACAACCTATGGCTTTTGTAAAGCTTCAAAGCTGAATAATCTGCTTCCAACAAATTAATAAAAAGAAATCTTCTTTTCTCTGAGGCTTCTTGTTTCATTTTCAGTGTGATATATCAACTGGTAAATCTAATCTGCTTTAGGTCATTAACACTAATTGTCCACGCTTTGCTGGTTTGGCTTTTCTAGAGGCAGCAGTTCTCTCTCAATGATGGACGTGATTTGAAGTGTAGTTTGGGAGATGTCCATCTGGCACAGCAGGAAGTTAATACCTGAGAGGACTGGAAAAGTGCTTTGGATGTTCCCTTTCCCCGCCAACATCCCACCCTACTCCCAGAAGTGAAACATTTTCCCCAGTAGTGTAGTGGCAATTTTACAAGTGAAGATAAATACGTGTGCTGTGAGCCAGCAGTGAGCTATTCACTTTTGGGAGCCATTTTGAGTCCTACTCGGGCTTTCTAGAGACCTGGGAGATAGGAGTCTTTTAGCTAAGTTCTTTTTAACTTCATTGCCCTCTTCTCCAAGAAACTGGAGACCATTATCCCATCCCACTAAATCCTTAGGGTGAAAGCCTGGTCCAGTTGAAGTCAGTGGGAGTTTACTATGGACTTCAATAGGGCTAGGATTTGACCACTGTAGGAAGGTTGTCCAATGTTTCTTCATGGGTCTTTGAAATGGGTAATCTGGCCTTTCTTACCATATCACACCAGGCACCACACAGAGCAAGGAGACCTGTCTCATCTAGATTCAGACATTCTAAGGCCAGACCTCCTAGCGAGTTTGTACACAAGGTTCTATGTCTTGAACAGTGGTGGCAGAGCAGAAAGAGCCTTTAAAGGGCAAAGAGCGTGGCAGGGAGCACATTATATGGGGATGCCCACAAAACACTTGCCAGTGCTTCATAGATTCCAAAGCCAAAAGAGACCATTGCAGCTGGTTTGCTGTGACTGCTGCTTATAATACTGAGCATAATGGTTTGGCTGTTACTTTGTGCACCCATCATTTGTTTATGATATCCACCTCTTGTCTCTCATTTTATACTTCGATTAGAAGGCAGGCACTCCCTTTTTGTTATATGTATGTACGATGCTTCGTACAAAGGGTCCGTGACCCAGGACTAGGTAGTACCGCAATACAAAGAAGGATGTCAACAGCAGGAGGCAGCAGAAAGAAACAGATAGTGGAAGCAGCATAGAAAGGAGAAAGGTAGGAGTTGCCTTATTATTATTTTGTATTAAGGTTTGGATCCTGTTCCCTTGAAAATCGGAAGGAGCTTAACTATTGACTTCCATGAGAGCAGGGTCAAGCACTGAATCTTTGTCGTTTTGTTTTAAACATGATTCTGCTTCATCTGCTTGACTTTACCATATTCATTTTCTTTTCCCTACATCTTGTTTTGCTTCAAACCACTTCTCTTGTATAAGAAAAGTAGATTTGGTTCAAACTGTAGGCCAGACTAGAATAAAAATCTATTTGACAGCTTGTAATTCTGCTGTCAGTGGTAATACCCATTGGAATGCCTATCTCTTTAATGATCAAAAGCTAACCCTTTAGTGGTGAATAGGATTCCTATCAGGCTACTTTATGTTGCTGGGCTTGCTGTCAGTTCACAATAGCTGGAAAAGTAGAGGATGTCAGTCAATGCGTTTTTATCCTAGTCTCCTTGTTCCCAAGAAAGATTTATAGAAACAGAGCACTTAGTTCCAAGAGTTTTAAAGTAGTAAACAAATAATTTTATCAAAACACCACTTGTGCTGTTTTCATCCATATCAGCATCACTTTAACCGGCAAAACATATACAAGAGGGCATTTCCTTTGAATTAAATACACACTGATCTGTCAATCTGCCTTTTCTGATAGTAGAATTGTAAGACATACATTGCACCTTTACCAGTGCAGTGCCCTGGTTTGTATAGACCAAATCTTGTGAGATGCAGGGCCTGAACTGAGTGAAAGTTGTGGATGTTCAGAGATTTGTAGGATGGACCCTAAATTAATTATCTAAACCTGGCATGGGAAAATTCAGCCTAAATGGCTAGAAGTTTGGCATATTCTAAGCAACTGAAAACAAGGTCTTACAATAGAAAACGTCAATCAACCTTAATTATAGGGGGTGCTATTAACTCCAACTATAATAAAATTAACTAAAAGAAGAAAAGCATGCATCATCAGAAAATTAATGGCTACAAATGAAATCCCATGATCCTGATTAAGATGAACTCTAGCCACTATGGGCAATAAGTACTACAACTAGCACTTGCCAAGTTAAAACAGCTGAAATAAATGTAAGTTGCTGGAATGTGTACAAAGCTTTAACACATAATGATGTCCTCGCTGAAACTTGATTACATTCTGAATGGTGTAATTTTGAAACTGACAAAGAGTGGGTTTTTGGAGCAGATTACATGGTATAATAGAGATATTGCCTGGAAAATTGTAGACAGTAATGTGAGCCAGATTTAAGTGTTACCTTACAACTCACTAACTTTTGTAGGGAGGAAACTCATTTTAAATTTTATATAGCAGCTGTGGAATTTACTTTGCCTCTGAGTACCCAGTGTATTTCTTCCATGGTACCTATTTACTTATACAGCCAATAAAAAGGAAAATTCTCTCTCTTGTTTTTGTTGCACCATTGACCCTTATTAAATGCTGGCATTTCTTCCTCATTTTACAAGAGATGGGACCCAAATCAAAATTCCTAACACCCAAACTTTTGGGGAGAAAAGGTAAGTGAGGTAATGTATTTTATTGGACCAACTTCTGTGAGTGAGAGAGACAAGCTTTCAAGCTACACAAACTTTTGGGGCATTTTCAATTTGAACCAGAATCTGAATCCAAATTTGACAGATAGTCCTTATCTTTATACTGGGCTGAACCAAAGCCTTCCACCAGAACATCACTAGTAGTGAGGTATTCAAAAACAATCTAGATTTGGCTTCCTGCTTTGTCCTTGAGCCCATTCTGAGTCTCTTTCAAACCAAGCTGAGAATTGGGGTATTTCCACTCATTTTGTTGATCCGTGAACAGTTATTCATCATTTAGGTCTTCCAGTGTGCCTGTCATGTCCCTGATCTCAGGGAGGAGGAAATGCTGAGAAGTGTAATGATTTTTGTATAATGGATAAAAGTGACTTCTTCTAAGCTTATCCCGCTGGTTATTTTTTAATTGAAAGTGGTAAAGGTTATGGAACGTGGTAATTGATGATTAAATTATTATCACAAAACACGGAGTAGGAGCCCAATCCTCAGTTACTGTAAATCTGCCTTCAGAATTAGCTGAATTCTAAAAAACTGGAGGCCTAATCCTGCAGTCCCTCGCGCGTGGGCACAGGCTGCATTAGCTGTCATGCACTGAGCAGTATGCCTGGTAGTAATCATTTTCAGTACCGGGCTCTAGTTTAGCACAAAATACACAAACAACTCAGATATAGACAAACAAGAATTCTAGAAGGATGAAAAGAATGGCAGTTCTGAGTCGGTTGCATTCTTTCATAAACTTAGCTTTGTAAACACATATGGTGTCTACTTGTGTGCATACATTAGGCAGAGTCTAAAACAGTTGTGTGCTTTGCAGTGCAAATATTATTAAACTGTAATGCAACAAACTGTTACCATGACAAAAGCAACCACATTTTTCATGCTTCTGTTAACAGTGGAGTTTTACTGACCCCTAGTGCTATGTTATTCCACAAAGCTCAATAAAACATGTAAACCTGGGTAGCTTTGGAGGTGTCTTCCAAAGAGTAAACAAGAGTCAGGAACTACCTGTGCAACCACTTGCATTTTGTTTGCCAGAAGGGAGAATAGAACTCCTGGCCACGGAGCAGTAACACGAACAAAAGGATTTTACCCATGATAAACGTGCTCTTTGCCAGGCCGTCAGCAATTCTACGGAAGACCATATTAAAAAGGCTCAGCCAAGTAATTTCAAATTTTTTGCATGGGAATCGCTGTTCTCAGAAGATGCCAAAAATTGACAACTTCCGAGATCGAAGTCCTCATATATCTGCTGAACAGGAGGAAAGTAGACCTCAGCAGTGCTACTGGAAGGGCTGCCTCTCATGTTTGAGGCTAGTCCCCAAACCTTCTTGCTCCAGGGCTTTTCTGCAGATACAACTATAATTTCTATTGCAGTTGTGCCCAGGAACCTCAATCAAAGATCAAAGCCCCATTAGGCTGGACACTTTAACAGCAAGTAACAAAGAAAACAGTCTTTGCCTTAGAGAACAGAATTTAGCAAAAAAGCAGAAGTCTCAGCTTGCTTACTGACAAGGAGTAGTTGTTTGTAGGCATCATGGCTGAAAGAGGCTTAAAGTGACTAGACAGAGCCTAGGAACTCATTTCCACAAGAAACTCCCACACTGTTTGGTGCTGTTAGAAAAGGAAACAGCCCCCTGGGATTTTTTGACGAAGCAAATGCTAAACTCACTAAGCAAATGGTATTTTGTAGGACACGCAGACATGTTTTCTGTTTCGTTTCCTGGCTCTGCATGAGCAGTTAACAAACCAATACTCTTCCCAGAGCTATTCAGCCATCAATCAAGGATGCTCGTGCACAGATAAAAAATATTCAGGCATATTAAAATGCCACATATCTTGCAGTTAACTTAAATCTAAACAAAGCAACAACTTGTCACACTTTATACTAAGGCTCCGTTTATAAAGGGTGAATAAATTATTAATAGATGTGTTAATGAATGGTTAATTATACACCAGTGTCCAACAAATCTATTAGTTGTTTATAGTCATCTGAAACACCTGCTAGTGATATGTTTATAAACATTTATAACACAAACTACTCATGTGTCTGTAACATGCTTACAGGGCCTTTTAATCATTTATTAGCCTTTTAGAAACCATTTATAAATAGAACCTTAATATAAAAGCATGACCAAAAATGAGTAGTTATACAGGGCCAAATTCAGACCTGGTGTAAGCAGTTAGAAGGAGTTGCATCTTAAGTCTGAAGTTGGCCCTTTTTCTTTTCAATAACATAAACGCTAGTAATAGTACCAGTGAGAATTGTGTGTACAAAACAAGGGAAGAAAAGTCTCCTTTAGAATATGAAAGACTTATGAGGCTTCTACAATTTAAAGGGAAGCAACAAAGAACTTTTAAAAATTAGGTAACTGCTTTTTTTTTTTTTTTTGCTTTACTTGTATATGATGTCCAGACAAGGCCTAAACCCACTCCTTCACCCTTGATATATGAGGTATGTACATTCTAGACATATCTGATTTTGCTGCAGGATTTGTTGAACATCCCAGAGCCTTTACACCTTAATTTAAGTGATGGGAGTGGTTAATATTTAGCAAAGGCTTCCCTTCTCCAAAGCATGAATTAGTTGAAGTTAAATAAGTGTTAATAATAACAAAACGTTTAAACAGTGACCAAAAAAAATCCTTCATCCCTTTCAATTCTCATGATGTTGTCCTTTCACTAATTCTCCACCCATAAGAGAGACTTCCAGGCTGGAAAGGATCTGAATCTCTATTGTTAAACGAGCAGGAAAAATAAATAAATATGTACACACAACGTTCAGGTCTTTTGTTATACATCCATAGAGAAGCAGAAAGGGTAACAGC
Organism: Gopherus flavomarginatus; assembly: GCF_025201925.1. NCBI lineage: Eukaryota > Metazoa > Chordata > Testudines > Testudinidae > Gopherus > Gopherus flavomarginatus. Next base: position 22,242,872 of record NC_066631.1, on the reverse strand, counting down.
CATGTTCTGCTTCTTGGTGGGCCACCTTTAAGGTGGGCTGAATTTGAATGCTAGAAACCAGAAGGGGCCATCACCTTAGGCAGCAAAACTTTCCATAACTGTGTAGCTGGCTGAACATTATTATTTGCTAATTTGCCTTAGGCAGCTGAAGCCTCCCTTGTGAAAAGCCTCAACATTCTCTCTCTGAATCAGTGACAGCTTTTTTCCCCTCCAGCCTTTGGCCCTTTCTAAAACCTCCTGCAGAGATAGTAGGGAAAAGGAAAACTAGATTAAAATATCTATATCCTCTCAGTGGAAGCTGGACTTTTAAAAAAAAAATTCTCAATGGTTTTTAAAGTATAGGAGTCCTCACAACCAATAGTTCTTAATCAAAGTAATCCTCATACATGTGATTAAAATACTGAAATGTCCCACTCCACAGCCGTGACATGTAAGTAGCTCCGACCCACAGATTAGGCAAGCCAGGCAGAATCAGTTTCTGTTCTTGATTTCAAAGTATCTCTCTGGTAACTGTAGTGTTTGTTTTTCTATCAAGCCTTAAAATCCCAACTGCAGCGCTGGGCAAACAATTAACAACACAGTCAGGAAAATGAGTTGTCAGGAACGCTGGACGTGACAACACATGTGGCATTTGCAAAGTCTTTCTTCTCCCTCTGCTGGCTTCGTCCTGGACCAATGGATTCCCCTAACTAGAACTAATGGAACCAGAAGGGAGAGCTGGAGGAACAGAGCACGTGCACACATACACAGCCATAGTGCAACAGCTGTATGCACCACTGGAATCAATGGAAGTCTTGCCCTTGACTCCAATGGCAACAGGATTGGGCCCTACATTTGGAGATTCAGTTGTTTTGCTTTTTATATCATAGTCTAAATATCTGAATAATATATATTCTCCCTTAGAAATGTCTTTACTTTGGGTAATCCTATTGTGCCCATTGCCACAGTATTTATGTGTCATGGGATTTTATGAGGACATACACAAACTTTAGTCTTATTAACTGGACAAGAGTCTTTTTGCACTGGTTCAGAATGCTATGTGAGCACATTCAGGGTATGAAGAAAGGAGGTCTGGCAATGGGGAACAGAGCCTTTCACCACTTAGGTCTAAATCCAATCCAGCTCAATGACTGAGAGCTGTTTTTCTTCAGTGGCTATTTGGTGGTCTAAGTGAAATGAGTTTGGTGTGCTCAGTGCACTTGGAAGCAGCACTCTCGTTGTGAGCATCGGAAGAGAAGACAAAGACTGGCCAGGCATGGAGACTGAACTCACCAATGGTTCCTCCATATCAAGGGTCGAGGCACTTCAATGGGGCTTGATGAAGGAAGTTTGTGCTTTTGTCTCTGCTGAGCATTTTCTGTGGACCAGTTAAAAATTTCAGTTTCTCTGGCTGTTAGTGAGACACCTCTCATGAGCTCTAAAGCTCATACATATGTGGGGATGGAGGGGGGAGAGAAGGAGAAATACAGGTACATGGAAGCTTTCAGAGACAGGATAGTATAGAGCTAAGCCTTGACAGTGTGGATAAACCATGTCCCTATGATTAGGGCCCTACCAAATTCACGGCCATAGAAAACATGTCACAGACTGTGAAATCTGGCCTCCCCCATGATATCTGGCTATTGTAGGGGGAGTCATGGTATTCCCACCCTTACTTCTGCACTGCCTTCAGAGCTGGGTGGTGGGAGAGCAATGACTGCTGGTCAGGCACCCAGCTCTGAAGGCAGCACCGCTGTCAGCAACAGCCCAAAAGTAAAGGAGGCAATATCATATCATGCCACCCTCACTTCCATGCTGCTACTGGCGTCAGCGATGCCTTCACAGCTGGGCTTCCGGCCAGCAGCTGCCACTCTCTGTCCACCCAGCTCTGAAGGTGGCGCAGAACTAAGGGTGGCAATACTACGACACCCCTTCAGTAGCCTTGCAAGCCTCGCCCCACAACCTCTTTTGGGTCAGGACCCTCATGGTTACAACACCATGATATTTCAGATTTAAATATCTAAAACTGTGAAATTTAAGATTTTTTAAATCCTACGACCGTGAAATTTATCATAATGGACCATGAATATGGCAGGGCCCTATGCATAAGTTGCACCACACATATCTTTTGGTCCTGATTCTGATCACATAAGTAGCATGACTCCATTGACTCCATTCAAGTAATTCCTGATTTACATGAAAGAGGGTAAAATCACAATCTGGCACATTGTTTTTGTTGAGAGTTCCCTTGTTTTCTTGGGCTGAGACTTTCAAAGCCTAATGGGCCATAGATGATCAGATCCCCAAGGTGGTTTTGAAAATCCCAACCTTACCAGCTTCTTAAGAAAAATATATGACATGATGCAGATGTTGTGCATGGAACCTTCTCCCATGTAAATCTCTGCTCATTCCCCACTGTACACCTTTCCCTCCATGTACGTACAGCTTAAATTTCATCATGCAATTTTAGGGCCTGATATGTTACGGTTAGGGATGAGCTAACCCAACACAAATATAGTCAAACAATAACACTCTGTAACTTATTTGAGTGTTGATCCAAGGATCCCACTGAACATTTGAACTACTAATTAAGCCCCATGGCATCCTGAGAGGTATGTTTTATTGCACATATTCACAGGTGGAGAGAATGAGGCACAAAGTGTAAGGAAACATGTTTGCATGTGCACTTTAATTTTGCTTAATTTTTCTGCTCAACATTGGCCGCTCAGGTGTCTCACATTCAGAGCACCCAAAACTCCATTTGAAGCCTCTAGATCCTGCAGATACTTGGAAACTCTGAAAATCAGGCCACAGGGGTGTCAAAATAGGCACCCAAAATTAGAAGACACATTTTGAAATACTGGCCAAGGTGACTTTGCCATGATTAGTCAGCTGTGGAACTGGAAATAGAAGCTAGAATTCATGACTCCCAGTCCTGTGCTCTAACAACCCTCAGATTAACCTCTGTTCTCTCATGGAATGCACTAATATCAGCAATATTACACCATCAGAATTCACTCATTGTGGCGGCTGATTTGGCACATCTCCACTGAGGCTTCTGATGCTCTGTCCTACCAGAAACCCTGAGGGCAGGCAGACGAGGTATTATTACTACCACTACCAGCCTCTCTTGAGCAAATCTCCCTGAATCCTGGAGGTGGGGATTAGCACAAAGCAGTCTAATTTACACCTCCCTGAAGGTGAAGCTGACCCTTGTGCAGAGGGATAGCAAAAGGCCAAATTTCACCCTGCATGAGCAGTAGCAACTCAGTTACCAGGAGGAGATGACAAGACCTAGAATATGAGAGATTGATAATCCCTATCAAAGGTGGGCTGATTAATAGGAAAGTTAAATGAAGATGGTTGATTAGGTAATAATTGTACTGATATCACCTGGAAAATACTCATTCAGGGATCTTATTGTTTTTAGTTAGCCACAAGGAGAAAGGAACAAACTTTGAGTGGGGGGAGTTAGAGATAAATGTTGAACATATTTCAACTACAGTCAGTCATGCTCAATTTTTTTTTCTTTATAATACAACACCCCTCTTGTCTTAATCACAGATGGGAGGACATATGGCAGAAAGTCTTTACAGTATGTCTGGAACAGCTTCCAAATTGTAATAGATTTCACGTTGAAAGTCTGGAATTGGTACATGGGAGAAAGCGAGCAAAGATGTTTTTAATGTTTTGACCTATTTGCCGTAAATGTTGCTGCTTTCATAGTTGAGGATGGTGGAGGACGTTTGTGCGTCGAGGAGGGGCAGAAAGGCTGGGGGGGAGCTAAATCAGCTCCATGAATGGGCAGAAAGAGAGCAAGAAACCTTGAAAATAATGTTCTGCCAAATGGAGCTAAAATGACATGCAAAATTGGAAAGCTGAAGAAGTGGAACCTTCAGTGAAGTTACAACAGCAGAGTTGAGAGGAAAGGTAAATGGCCGCATGATAAGGTGTGGACATGGAGTCCTTGTTTTGAGTGGTTTGGATCAAACCCAAGTTTACACAGACCATCTCATGGTGCTACATGAAATGAGCTGGTGGGTGTTGGTCCAGTTCACTGCAGACAGCTATTCAAGGCTGCCACTGTTGCTAATGAGCAGTCACCATCCCCACCAATTGGCAAAGCCTGTCTGTTTGCTGTATCTAATTTGTGAATAAAAAGAGTACTGCACGCTGGCAATTTACTACAGCCAGCAGATGGGAAATCCATGCTGCCCTTCCCTCACACAGCCTGGTGGAACTAGTGGTATCCTGTGTACATGTTGTGGAGGGGCAGAAGGACTTGGGGAGGCATACTACAGAGGAGTGTGACCCTTTGTGATTGACAGGGTGCTAATTACCCAGCTCTGCATTGTGGTATTTTTCAGCAGTCAATGGAGAGAAAGATTTCCCAACAGTGCTACTATCAGTTCAGCTGCACCAGTGGGGAGCCTCAGTGTATAACAAAGCTGTAGTGGCTGGTGGAATTTTTACCACTTTGTTAATTAAATTACTTGTCACCAGTTGGCTGCTGGTACTTGTGATTTTTCTCCCTCTTTGTTAACAACAACAACAGCAGCAACAACAAAAAGGAAGAATTTGTTTAGGTTGAACAAACTAAACCTTAAAGTCTGGCAAATTGATACCATCACTTATTTGCTTTCTCCACTATATTTAGGGGAAATTTTTCAATATTTGCTTTTTTTTTTTCCATTGGAAAACATGAAATGAAATATTTAATTTCTGGTCAGTCATAATTGAAATATTTCAGTTAGTTGAACCAAGCTGATAGGTGCCCTCTGGTGCATCATGGGAGATGTAATCCAGACAGAAAGCCAAGCCCATACAGGAGAATGTGAGGAAGAGGTACCTAAACTTCAGCTTCCCTGAGGCACCATGGCAGCTCAGGAGGATACAAACTAATGATGAACTGACACCCACCCACCCACAGGATTCAGGGGGCCTGGGGCAAAGCAATTTTAGGAGCCCCTTCCATAAAAAAAAAGTTGCAAAACTATAGACTATTATATTCTCGTGGGGGCCCCTGCAGGGCCTGGGGCAAATTGCCCCATTTGTCCCCCTGTCTGGGCAGCCCTGCACCTACCCCCAAAAATTGTTTAAATTCAACTGGACAAAACAAAGTGGTTTAATTTAGGCTGACATGATACCAAATATTTTGTTTAGATTATCCCAAAGGGGAAAACAAATATTCAGCAAAATCAAAATTCTTCTGCACAAAATTTCTGTGTTGAGGAAACTGCATTTTCTAAAACAAAAATAAAAATAAATTGCTGACTAGTTCTACTGCATATCGTTCAACAGATGTCTTAGTACAGATAATTTCCTGTCCATGTGATCAGTGGCTGTCCCATTACCATGACATGGGCAAGTCAGCGTTCTGTTTACTCCTACAGGGATGTCTTTGTATGGGAATTTGCCTCCTGGGGTATTGTATTTCCCGTCATTGGGCTGGGCTATGCTAGTGTTATTGCATCCTTGAATATTTTGTCCCCTAGATTAGGCCTATGCTATCATGAACTGCACTGCCACTCAAGGTATTATCATGCTTTTACAAACAGAGGGTTTGAAAGCTGTATCACTTTCTTTCTCTTCTAACTACATGCACCAATAAATGAGGATTACACTTTTATTCTCATTGAAGGGTTCTGACAATAACAGCCTGAAAGGGATCTTTGAGTAATTTAGTCACTAAACCCTGAAGAGTAAATTTATTTATTTTGACATATACAACGGCACCTATCCAAAACTCTAGCCTCTCCATTATCTCTCCAGTTACACCCTGCATAAAATGAGTAATGGGTGCGCTTAAACTTTCAGAACTGTAGTATTATATTAAACATCATTTCAGGCTCTGAGAGTCTGCATGGATTACACCGAGCTAAAAGCACCCGGGTAAAGTATAAGGAAAAAACAGAGCAGAGAAGAATTGAGCATTGACATCTCCTGTGCCCCAGTAGGGAGAGTCATTGCTGATGGAAACTACTTAAGAGATCCACTGAATCAGTGCATCTCTGGTATGTCAGCAGCCCAGCCTTTTGTGGGCCATATCAGGCTTGTGCTGCTATGACAGATCACCACCACCACACGGGGGGCACTTCTGCTGCCAAGGGTCCACAACCCAGGTTCTATGAGCATACAGTGAACCTCACCTTTTGTCTACTGATCCCATGGCTCCTGGAATGTCCTTTCAACAGAAGTTAGATGACTAGACCTGAAAACACCCACTTCATGCAGATGTGTGGGGTATTAACTCCCTGGAAATGACCAGTAAAGCTGTAACATGGGCACAAAAACACAAACTGACAAAAAATCTACTAAATTGAATTTAAATAGCTGTAAATGTGATAGGTCCAATCCTACTCTCAGAGACACAAGCAAAACACCTATTTAGGGCAGATTTTCAGTTCACAGAGTGCCAAAGTGACTGGGACATTAATGGTGAGCTTTTCCTGGGGTTAATGAGTAGATATGGACACTTTCAATAGAGGCAATAGTCCCAAGAAATGTGCTGCGTGTTGGTCATTATTATGCACTTAATAATAATGCTTTCTATTTTTATGGCATCTTCCATCTGAAGATCTCAGAGTACATTACAAACATGAATTAATTCTCTTTGTCACACCCTAAAAAGGAGGGAAATATTCTTTAAAGAGAGACAAGGAAACTGAGAAAAAACACAATGTGTTTGTGGTACAGCTTGGAACAAAGATGAGATTTTCTGGTAATTCAAATTGTGGTTTAACAGTAAAACTATTGAATTACTTTTCAGCCTTTCACATAGCTTTAGATGCCAAAAAACGTGAAAATGGGATGCACTGACCTTGTTGGAACACTTTCCCCCAGTGCCACCCCATTTTCTTCCAAAACAAAATTCCAGCAAAATCAACCCAGTTTCACAGAGCATTTTAATTTTGATGGAACTGTATGTTCTGACAGAATAAAGAAGCATCAGAGTTTCTCCAACTAGCTCTAATACTCAGACAACTTCTGTAACCAGGAAATGCCAAATGAGGCAAGAATGCATATGGATGGGGAAAATGGCAACACCAAAATATGGCAAGAAGTAAAATTTTCAAAAGCACCTAAATGACTCAGGCACTAAATCCTTTCAAAAGTCACTAGGCACTTTGGAAAAATGTACTGTGGGCATTTTGTATGCAGTGTTGTTGTAGCCACATTGGTCCCAGACCTGAAGCAGAGGTCTGTGTAGGCTCAAAAGCTTGTCTCTCTTATCAAGAGAAGTCCAATAAAAGATATTATCTCACCTTCCTCATCTATCTAATACTAGATATTTTGTCAAAGCTTACGTATGATAATGTTATCTAATGATTAGACCAGAGGCTAAGGAATTGGGACTCCTAAACTGTATTCCTGGCACTGCCCCGACTGGCAGTGTGATCATAGACAAACTAACCAGTTTTTTTTTTTTTAAAACAAGTCTGTAAAATGGGCTTTACTACCTGGCAGGTGTCTGGCAAGTCTAAATCAATTAATACTGACAGAATGTTCTAAGATATTAAGTTGAAATGAGTTACAGAATATAAAAGGTCGCATATTATTAGTTCTAATTAATGCAATACTATTAGAAATTCACCAGTCTAGTTCTCTATAATCATAATATTTCATATGAATACGAAAGATGTTACAGATGAAAACAAGCAATTAAAAACATCATTCACAGTCTGGAGCATTTCTTGGTGTTAAACCTAACAACTCCTGCAAGATTAATCTTAATTTCAAGTACTGCCAGAAACATGGCTCATTCAGACTTCTGTTTTGCATACTCAGGAGGACATTAGCTTCTCTCTTTCAAATAAATCTTAATCTCTTCTCCTCAAGACAAGCCACTTTATTTAGGACCCACCCCTGCATTTCTTACTCTCCACCAAAATCAAGTCAGGAGTTGGGGTTGCAAGGAATGCAGGATGAAGCCCGTCGATTTGACTCTATAAAGACATTCACGGAGTTGGTTCCTAGGGAAGGCCTCCATCTTGCAGACACTTATGTAACTGCTTAGCTTTACTGCCATAAGTAGCTCCCATTGATTTCAAAGCTAAGCACTTGGGTGCGCGTTTGCAGAATCAGGGCCTAAGTCTGTAGCTGCAGCTCAGTTCTGATCCCTATTTTTCAATGTAAATCATTTCATGAGTCTCTTGTGATGGGATTTATTACTGTTTATTTTAGAAAAGCACAGAGTTGCCTTTGTGAGGAGTGAGTGGAATTCCAGAAATCAAAATACACATTAGTACATTGACTTTAGCCAGTGTAGTGGAAGGCTGATGTATTTCATTATACCGGCATGGCTCAACTTATCTAAAGCCACTGCCAATTGCATAGAAGGGATTATGATGATTTGTAATTAATACTTCTGGGATTTTCAGGAATCTGCTAAAAAGACTTAAAATAAGTGACTTAGGCTTGGCTTAGCAGCTCTTTGAATAGAGCCCTGGGGAGTATTACACAGAAGACTAGGGCTTGGGAACAAACCTCCTTTGCTTTGTCAGCAAGGTCAGCAGGAATGCCCTCTGCCTTCAGGACAGGCAACATATATCAGGCTGTAGCAAATCTCATTTTGGAGAGCAATTGTTCGGCATCACTGGAGAGTATAATATTCTCACTGCTGTCTGACTTGAACAACGCAGATGTGCTAACTGGGCAATTGACAGGTCCAGTTGCAAGAAGTGCTGGGTTCCTATTAACTCCTTCTGGGGTTCCGGTTGTCTGGTCCCCCTCAAATTAGGTCTTTAAATGCAACAGGGAAAAACTAACACACTTACAAATAAACATGTCAGTGACTAGGTAGGATGCTCCGTCAGCACTCCCTTAAAGAGCTAAGGAGCACCCTGCCTTTACCACAACCCCACCAAACCAGCAGCCAATAGAGGTAGTCTGGGGTTATAGCTTGACAGTAGCTTGGGAGTGGTTTTTGGGAGTGCTACCCTGAGCAGAGGGTAACTGGGAGTAGCTGAGCCTAGTCAGTCAGGTAATTAGTTACAATTGAGCATAATTAGTACAGTGCAGGTAATCAGGCACAGAGGAACCTGGTTAATCCATGATATAGGCAGGAACAGCTGAGCCTAGTTAGAAAAAACATGGGGAGTTTGTTGACTAGAAGGCAGGAGAGTGAGTTCTTGAGCCTTCAGAAACACTGTGGAGTGACGACTGCTAAACTGTAGAGAGATTGTGGTTAGAGGTGCTTTTAGCTGCACTACCTCCTGCTTGAGCTCACAACTGGGCTGGAGACAGAGAGCACCTGTGGTAATAACTTTGTAGACCAGTGGTTAGGGTGCCCCCAGTAGGAGGAAGAAGATGCTGGGTCCAGTCCCCCCTGCTCCAAACATGCTTTCATTATTTAGCTACAGTGGAACAGCTTTAACAGGAGAGATGGCGGTAACCCCACATCAAAATATCCCCTAACTCAGTGGTTGCAGAGTCTCCTGAGAGAGGGGCCCCTCTGTTCAAATCCTTTCTCCTCCTGTGGCAGAGAGAGAGGACTTGAATCTCGGTCTCCCACGTCCCAGCTGAGTGCTCTAACTGTTGGGCTAAATGTTACAATGGGGGCTTTTTCTCCAGCTGTTTTGTGTGGAGTGAGGCAAGCTCCTAACTCATTCCCTCAAGAAGCAGATTAAGCACCTAAGCCACCTGACTCCAGCCAGGAGACCGGCTCCTGTTCATGAATTGCTAAGCAGATCTAGGTGCTTCCCTGGAGTTAGGTGCCTATTTCTAAGAGAGGTGCAGGGCTGAGAACACATCCCTGTGATTCGCATCTCCCATCGCATAGGTAACTTCCAGCTTAGTGTGCTGACTTTGTGACTCACTTCCTTAGGTGCCTATCGTTCCCTATTTATTATATAAGGAGCCTAGGCACCTCAATCAGCTTTGTAGATCAGTATTGTTCCTATTAGGGGGCAGCCGTGTTAGTCTGTATCCACAAAAACAAGGAATCCGATGGCACCTTCAAGACTAACAGATTTATATGGGCATAAGCTTTCGTGGGTAAAAAAACCTCACTTCTTCAGATGCATGGCCCCCATTGTAACATTTAGCCCAACAGTTAGAGCACTCAGCTGGGTTGCGGGAGACTCAGATTCAAGTCCTGGAGCAGTGGGAGACTAGACCCAGCATCTCCTACCTCCTAGGTGGGCACTCTAACCACTGGCCGTGCATCTGAAGAAGTGAGGCATCTGGCCCATGGGATTGTCCTGCCAGGCCCCTGAGCTCTTGAGGCTGGTCCCTGGCCACTCCTCTGCTGGTACCCCTCCCTGCAGCCACACCGCCGTGCAGGCAGTGCTCTGGGTGGCGGGGCTGCACGCTCCTACTGGGCAGTGCAGCAGTGTGTCTGGCTCTGGCTGGGTGGTGTGGCTGCCTGAGTGGCATGGGAAGGAGGTCAGGGGGCTGGATAAGGGGCAAGGGATCCCAGGGGGCAGTCAGGGGACAAGAGGCAGTTGGATGGGGTGGAGGTTCCGGGGGGGGGGGGGAAGCCAAGGGATGGGGAACAGGGGTGGGGGTGGAGAGGTGTGGGAGTCCTGAGGGGCCTATCAGGAGGTGGGGTGTGGATAGGGGTTGAGGCAGTCAGGGGACAGGGAGAATGGGGTGTTGGATAGGGGGTGGGGTCCTGGGAGGGCAGTTAGGGTCAGGGGTCTCGGGAGGGGGCAGTCAGGGACAATGGGGGGTTGGATGGGTTGGAGGTTCTGAGGGGGGCAGTTAGGGGGCAGGAAGTGGGAGGGGGTGAATAAGGGGTGGGGCCAGGCTGTTTGGGGAGGCACAGACCTCTCTACCTGGCCGTCCCTATAGTTTTGCAACCCTGATGTGGCCTTCAGGCCGAAAAGTTTACCCACTCCTGATCTAGAGGGATAGCTCAGGGGTTTGAGCATTAGCCTGCTAAACCTAGGGTTGTCAACTCAATCCTTGAGGGGGCCACTTAGGTATCTGCAGCAAAAAATCAATACTTGGTCCTTCTAGTGAAGGCAGAGGGCTGGTCCCTTCCAGTTCTATGAGCTAGATGGATTTACAACACATCAGTGATGGGAATCAAGCTGTGTAAAATCCAGGTGAATTATCCACAAGAGGGAAAATCATAAGATTTCCTTTGTTTAGGGCTGACCATGTAAAACTTGCTAGTAGCTTGGTTTTGCTCTGGTAGTAGCAATACAGTCTATTCTTAATTCATGAAAATGCAATATGTACCACATCATCTGTCAATACACATTCCCCCTCACCAAAGTATGCCTTTTGGAAGGGCATGGGGCAAAGGAGCTGGCTTGTTATGCAATGGGAGTCTATAACAGACATGAGAGGATTAAATATTAAACCAGAGTCTGATAAAGCATTGTAAATAATCTGATCACAAGAGTGCACAATATATCACTTAAATAGACTTGGAAGGATTAGATTATTATCAGCAAATGTTGGTAAACATCAATCCTACACACACAAACTGGCAAAAAATATTTCCGTTGATGATAATCAAAATGTGCAGATAGGCAAAGTAAAATCAAGTACTGCTTGAGTTTGATTTACTTTGTATATTTTTACATGTAATGTTGACAATTTGTGTTGTAACAGCTATAAAGCTTTACCTTTTTGAAAATCACCATCTACTGTAATTAAATTATTATCTGACAGCTGCTCCCACATCATTTCCCTCAACTGTGAAAATTTAAATCAATTAAAAATGGGGAAAAAATGCTTAAAACCCAATTTTGTGAACTGTGAAAATGTAAACTCAATAAAGATAGTAAAAACTGCTTAAAAACAAACATCTATATTATCCCTCAAGATTATAAAAAAAATTTTAAAAAATCAAATTCTGCCAAGCCTATGTTTAAACAATGTCATATTTTGTTTTCTTAAAGTCACTGCAGCTAATGATGGAAATTAAAGTTGCTGCAGTCCTGGATAAAGTGGATTATTATCCTGCCTCAAAAAATGAAATGAAATAAAGATACTATAAATAATTAACATACAAATCTGCTCTCTCTCTAGTTGTAGAGCTGAAAATAAACGCACTGTTTGTCATTTAAGGACACAAATGACACGCAACATGCACATTAAGCAGCTAAGTCATACGATTAAGTAAATGCCATTAATAAATAATTTAAATTGCTTTGCCTGATGTGTTAGATAAACAACACTTGCATTATAAGAATTTCAGAACCTTCATATTAGCAAGAGGAAAATGTAGCACTACCGAAAGGGAGGGGGATTTTCCTATGATTGAGGCACTAGACTGGGACTCTGGAGATCTGGGTTCAATTCTTAGCTCTGCTGTAGACTCCCTAGGTGACCTTAGGCAAGTCACTTAATCTCAGTTCCCTGTCTGTAAGACTTTTTTTTTTATGCTATGAGGCTAATTTCCTGAATGTTTGCAAAGTGCTCAGATACTGTGGGAATGTGGGCCATGAAAGTAGCTTTATGCAATTTTAATAACAGATGGATGAAAATGAAAGGAGGGAAAACTAAGGGAAAGAGGAGTTCAGGAGAGCTGGCAGTTTCCCTAGGAGATAATATTAAAGGCACACTGCATACTATCCTGTGGTGAAGGAAAGACAGAAAGAGGCCCGAATAGCTCCATCGGGAGCTCTTTAATGACCTGAAAATCAAAAAGGAATCCTACAAAATATGGAAACATGGATGAATTGCTAAGGAGGAGTACAAAAGAAGAGCACAACCATGTAAAGCTAAAATCAGAGATGCTAAGGCAAAAAATGAGTTACAACTTTCAAAGGACATAAAAGGCAATAAGAATAGGTTGTTTAAATATAATAGGAGCAAGATGAAGGGAAGTGAAGGTCCTCTATGTAGCTGGAAAGGAGAGCTAATAATTGATGACATCAAGAAGGACGACGTGTGTAATGCCTATTTTGCTTCAGTCTACACTGGAAAGGTTAATGGTTGACCAGATACTCATAACAAACAACAAGGGGGAAGGAACCCAAGCCAAAATAGGGAAAACAGGTTAAAGAATAGTTAGGTAAGTTGGATATATTTAAGTTAGCAAGGCCTGATGAAATTCATCCTAGGCTACTTAAGGAAGTAGCTGATGCAAACTCAGAACCATTAGCAACACATGAGAATGGGTGAGTTCCCAGAGGACTGGAGAAGGGCAAACATGGTACATTTCTTTAAAAAGGGGAACAAAGAGAACCCAGGGAATTATAGACTAGTCAGCCTAACTTTGATTTCTGAAAAGATACTGGAACAAATTATTAAAAACAATCAATTTGTAAGCACCTACATGATCATAGGGTTATAAGGAATAGCCAGCATGGTTTTGTCATAAACAAATCATGCCAAACCAACCTATTTTGATTCTTTGACAGGGTTACTGGTCTAGCGGCTAGAGAAGCCATCTCTTGATTTTAGTAAAGGCTTTCGCCACAATCCCACATGACATTCTCATAAACAAACTAGAGAAATGTGTCTAGATGAAATTACTCTAAATTGGGTACACAACTGGTTGAAAGATCATACTTAAAGACTAGTTATCAATGGTTCATTGTCAAACTGGGAGGGTGTATGTAGCGAGGCACAGCAGAAGGGTCTGTCCTGAATCTGGTACTATTCAGCATTTTCATTAATACCTTGGATAATGGAGTGGAGAGTATGCTTATAAAATCTTCAGATGACTCCAAGCTGGGAAAGGTTGCAAGAACTTTGAAGGACACAATCAGAATTGAAAACAACCTTGACAAATTGGAAAGCTGGTCTGAAATCAACAGAATGAAATTCCACAAAGACAACAGCAAAGTACTACACTTGGAAAGGAAAAATGAAACGCATAACTGCAAAATGCAAAGTAGCTGGCTAGGTGGTAGTACTGCTGAAAAGGATTCCAATGGATCACAAATTGAGTATGTCAACAATGTAATGAAGTTGAGAAAAGGGCTAATATCATTCTAGGGTTTATTAACAAGGGTGATGTAAGAAAGACATGGGAGTGATTGCCCCAGTCTACTCAGCACTCATGAGGCCCTGGTTGGAGTACGGTGTCCAATTCTGGGCACCACACTTTAGGAAAGATGGAGACAAATTGGAGAGAGTCCAGAGGAGAGCAACAAAAGTGATAAAAGGTTTAGAAAACCTGACCTATGAGGAAAAGTTGAAAAACAGGGCATATTTAGTTTTGAGAAAAGAAGATTGAGAGGGTAACCTGATAACGCTTCAAATATATTAAGGGATGTTATAAAGAGGATTGTTCTCCATGTCCATTAAATGTTGGAGAAGTAACGGACTTAATCTGCAGCAAGGGAGATTTAGGTTAGAGATTAGGAAAGCTTTCTAACTATGAGGGTATTAAAACTCTGAAATAGGCTTCCAAGCGAAGTTGTGGAATCCTCGTCCTTGGAAGTTTTAAAGAACAAGTTAGATAACACCTGTCAGGGATGGTCTTTCTGTACTTGGACTTGCCTCAGTGTGGTGGGCTGGATTTGATGACTTCCTGAGTCCCTGCCAGCCCTACATTTCCATGATTCTATTACAATTTTGTTTTTCTTAGTTTCTAATTTCTTATGAAGATCATTTTAGGTTACTTTAAAGGTGCAGTTAAGTTGGAATGTGCGGAGAACTTGCACAACTGGGCCACATATATATGATTTTGAAGTTAAACACAAGGTTATAATGAAGGAGGCCTTAGCTTAGTTAGTTAACTTTTAATGGTGTAGTGACATGTTCCAACACGGCTATTTCTTTCCCTTCACACTTGGAAGGCTCCTGTAAACAGAATGCAATTCTGAAGACAAAAATGGACATCACTTTTCAATTCAGTTTTTCATTTGTGTTTGAAACCTTTGATTGCATGGATGGATTCAAACTATGATTTTAAACCAAGTTACTGGGGGCCTATCTTGTAGTCCTTGCACAGGCAAACCTCCCTCTGGCTACAGTGGGAGGTTATCGAAATAAGGATGGTAGGGGGTCAGGTTGCAAGTTTGAACCTGTAGCACCCTTAAACTAATTATTTCCTTGATTGGGGATAGCAGTACAGTAATATGACTTTGACAATGTCTGCAGGGCATGTTTTCTTCTAGCAGGGCTTTGGACAAGCCTCTTGATCAATTTTCAGTAGGTGTGTGTGTGGTGGGGGGGTTGGTCCAGAAAATAAATGGAGAAGGGAAGAGGACAAGCATCTCAGAGACTCATAAGGGTCTCTTTCTACTGCTGCTGGGAGTAGAGGTCTTGCAGTCAGGGCAGGAGGGGCTTGTGGTGGTATCCTTCTCTGTCGTGACTTCCCAGTGCATGTTCTACTATACCACACAAAATGGCGGAAGAGAAGGGAGACCAAAAGACAAGGAAGAAGTCCTCCTTACCTCTCATTTCCCCCATATTTAGGGCCAGTTCTGATTCTTTTTTAAAAGGTATCTTTTAGTGGAATTTTTCCTTCAGTACTTCAATGCATACAGAAAGAGGAGTAAAGGCACAGGAGTAAGCTGAACTGCATGTAGTGATCCTGGTAGCAGCTGCAGAATGGGAAACAGAAAGAACAGGACCAAAGGCCTAGTATCCAGAGAACTCTTTCAACACACATGTATTGAAACCCCCTAACCAGGGTCAGTCCCTGCATGATTATCCTGTACAACCAGGCCCTTCAGTTTCTAGAGCTTTCTTGTCTAGAGCCAGGTCAGTTTATAAGTTGAGGCAACTCCTCTGTAGCAACCCCCATGAAACCTCCAGGGAGGAATACAGGTTGCAGAAGGGAAGATTCTGGAGGAGATACCAGGAAGTCAGTCTCTGTGCACATATCTAGAACATAGCTGCAGTTGCAGCACCTCTGTAAATAGTTCTCTTTATAAACAGCTGGTTTAGTTTAGAAACATGGAGTCCTGTCATAGATTGCCCAACATGTGGTACATGGAACACCATCCGTCTTCCCTCACCCTCTCATCCAGAGTGCTTAAAAGTTGGACAATGGTCCACTGTATCAGCACTTTGCCAACAAAGAGCTAAATATTACAACATAGCCCAGAAACTTACTTTGTCCTTTCATAATTCTTGAACAGATCATTCAAATGGGAGGGAAAGTAATGGTATGTTCCTCTCCCATCAAAAAGGGGGTATTACTCGGAGACAAAATGCCAAACTATATTCTCCCCCACCCTCCCCCACAAAATGTAGAGGTAAGTTCTGTGGGTGAAATTCTCAAAGGGACTTAAGCATTGCAACATCACGCATCACAGCACTAGAAAAAAAATCACAGGAATAACACTGTGATCAACAAAGCTTAAGTTAGGCACCAAGACTACCTATACAATGAATGGGGAGATCTAAGCACCAACGAATGCGATCTGCAAAGCCAGCATGCTGTCACAGAGCGAGATGCAGTCAGTCAGACCTAGTGGTCAGAGCAAGAGCCAGGGGTCAGAGTCAAAGTCAGAAACCATCCAGGAGTATGGCCTAGAAGCAGAGATCTCAGATAGAACCTGCCCATTATAGCAGACAGGCAAAGATTCACCTAATTGTTCAGGCAACTTCCCTGCCTTCTTCTGCCTTAAATAGCGAGTCTGAGCCAATCAGAGGTGCTGGCTATCTCCTCCAGTCAAGAGATTTGTGGTCAGTGCCTCTGATGAGCTCGGGTCACCAGTCTATACTCCCTGGTGATACCAGTGAACTGCCAGGTGGTGGCTGCAGCCTGAAGACTGGGGACCCACAGACATGTGTTTGATCCCTCACACGCACAAGGCAGCAAGCTGCCTAACCTAGCCAATGGGAAATGAATAGAGGTGTGTGCTAAGCCCTGGACTGGCACCTAAATCCAGGCTGCAAGGAGCTGCCTAGCTCTGCTAGTGATCCACAAACGGGGGTAAGACAGGCGTTTGGCTGCCCAAGTCACATGCAGGGCTCACAACAAAAGTGCCAGGAGGGAGGAGGACCTTCCTTATAACCTTTAGCCTGGTACATAATGGATACCATAAGGCTGCAGTATGCATGCCCAGAGGCACCAGGTGAGTATAGGTACCTTTGGGGTTAAGTGGCAGCTGAGTGGGAGTTTTGTGGATCACAGTGCTGCCTGAAAGCAGGATTTAGATGCCTTAAAATAGGACTTAGCCACCTAAGTACTTTTGTGGATCCCATCCTATCCCTCTTAAAAAAAACAATGGTGGCCCAGGGATGGGCTTCTCCCCACTTGCAGTGATAGAGAGCTCCACATTCCCTCCCACTTTAAAAAGGCCATTGGTTACAAGTGGAGGCTGCAGTATAACTGCCCTGCCCCCCATAACATAGCAGTGCTATCTAGACTGCTTGGTTTCAAGAGACATTTCAAAAAAAAACCCACCCAAGAGAGAGTTCAACACATTTTTTAAAAAATCAATTGTTCTTCAATGTCAAGAGTAAACAATATTGAGGTTCACGTGTGTAAGCTGAGGTTGCACATTAATAAGCAGTTGGGACTGGCTTGACACGTGCTGCTAATCAAATCACCCCCTTCATACTTGTTACTCACACTTGATAAGAGTCCTGTCCTATTACAGCTCCTGTTTCTTCATTAGCTCCATTCAACCTATCTCTTGAGTGTTGTAAAACCAGAGCTTATGGTCTATTCACTAATAGAATCAAAGTGAAACCAGAGTGCACTCCACATACAGAAACCCCAGAAAGGGCCTTGGTACTTCCAAAGCAAAGCAAATTAGAGCACTCAAGGGTTTAGCTGCATATGAGGGCTTAGAATATAGATCTGATTATCAACTCAATGGTTGGCAATTTAGGCAATTGGGAGTGAGTGCCTCCAATTAACATTATGGAGAAAGGCACAAGTAATAAAAATGAGTATCCTCCGAAAGGCCTTTTGTTTCTCATATGGAATAGTTACTGGCATCCCAGTGCATAACCTCTCCAAGAGGAATCCTTCTTCAAGGGAAGCAAAGAATAGTGTTACCAAACAATGCCCTTTCCTACTGGGAGTGGAGGCTATTTAATTTCTTGGTTTCAGACAGCACTGCAGTCTTGCTCTAAAACAAACCCTTGAATACTCTGCAGCTGAAACAACAGGGACATCTGTATAGCTTAGCCATGTCTACATCTAAAATTTTGCAGCGCTGGTTGTTACAGCTGTATTAGTACAGCTGTATAGGGCCAGCGCTGCAGAGTGGCCACACTTACAGCAACCAGCGCTGCAAGTGGTGTTAGATGTGGCCACACTGCAGCGCTGTTGGGCGGCTTCAAGGGGTTTTGGGGAAGGCGAGAGCAAACCGGGGAAGGAGACCAGCTTCGCCGCGGTTTGCTCTCGCGTTCCGCGAACCACCCTGCAAACCGCAGGGAAGGAGACCTGCTTGCTCGGGGGTTCGGCGAACGCGAGAGCAAACCGGGGAAGGAGACCAGCTTCCCCGCGGTTTGCTCTCGCGTTCCGCGAACCACCGTGCAAACCGCAGGGAAGGAGACCTGCTTGTTCGGCGAACGCGAGAGCAAACCGGGGAAGGAGACCAGCTTCGCCGCGGTTTGCTCTCGCGTTCCGCGAACCACCCTGCAAACCGCAGGGAAGGAGACCTGCTTGCTCGGGGGTTCGGCGAACGCGAGAGCAAACCGGGGAAGGAGACCAGCTTCGCCGCGGTTTGCTCTCGCGTTCCCCGAACAAGCAGGTCTCCTTCCCTGCGGTTTGCACGGTGGTTCGCGGAACGCGAGAGCAAACCGCAGCGAAGCTGGTCTCCTTCCCCGGTTTGCTCTCGCGTTCGTCGAACCACCCAGCAAACCTCAGGGAAGGAGACCTGCTTGCTCGGGGTTCGGGGAACGCGAGAGCAAGCCGGGGAAGGAGACCAGCTTGATTACCAGAGGCTTCCTCAGGTATGCTGGGATACCTGCTTATTCCACGGAGGTCAAGAAAAGCGCTGGTAAGTGACTATACTTGATTACCAGCGCTGGATCACCAGCGCTGGATGCTCTACACCCGAGACAAAACGGGAGTACGGCCAGCGCTGCAAACAGGGAGTTGCAGCGCTGGTGGTGCCCTGCAGATGTGTACACCTCCTAAGTTGCAGCGCTGTAACTCCCTCACCAGCGCTGCAACTTTCTGATGTAGACAAGCCCAAAGTGGTAATAACAGGAGTAACCTCAATGTAGTTAGTGTTTTAATAAAACATGCCACCAAATGATTACAATTGAACATATTTGGGGGATTTGGATATTGCTTATCAGGTCACATGCAGGGACAGATTTTTTCCTGACAAAATGCAGCCCATTTGCCCCCTTTTAAGTTAGTGATGTTGCATAGATCTAAACAAATTAGAGAATTAGACCTGTAGCACATACCTGTGTGGAGATGTGATCTCATTGGATAAGCTAACTCTAGAATAGAGGATGAAAAATCCTATAGCCCAGCTGGACTGAAAAGGAAATAAGTGTATAAAACAGGTATTTATAGATGGAGTGTGTTTTCCCTTCAAGCAGATTGGTGCTGTTTTTAATTTACAGGAGCAATAACATTTGTCCTAGAGTAGCAATAAGGACAGTGCTGGAACTATGTAGTCTATATGCTTGAAAAAACTCTTGGCCTACATTCCTAAGGAATGTTTTTGCTGCTGAAAACAAACGATTCCCTTTCAATCATTTATCTGATTTATTAATTGACCATGTATTCAGTAGAGAAACTGAGAGGAAGGAGGGGTACAATCATGGAAGGCTGCAGTTAATCCAAGCAGCAGGTGCTTTTTTTTTTTTTTCCAGTGACCAGTCAACACTAGTTAGGTCTGTGAAGCTGGGATCAGAGGTAATGAATGACTTTTGTTGAATAACTTTTAGCTCTGTGTTGGAGAGGAAGAGGGTGAACTAGAATCTGATTTAATAAGATTTTAAGCAGCAATTTCCCCCAGATTATTAGAGGATCCCGTGTAGTGCAAGACTTGTATAGAAGCTGGTTTAAATGCTATTTGGTGGCATACGAGAACGAGAGCATTGGTAGATTTAGAACATATATTATATGAAAGACAGGGGTTCTTGGTCCTTGTTTCTGGTCTAATATGATTAATATCTTAATAGGTTAAATGCACCATCCTCTGAGTAATCCGATACCATGATTTGGTTTTGTGTCAAGTTTCATACTTTGTCCTACTCCCAGTAAATAACTAGGGGTATTTTAAGCAAGGTAGAGACGCTTATATGAAGTACATGCATGTTAAAAAGACTTTCTTGGCTCAAAATTACTATGGAGCCAGATTCAAACTGCATAGGGATCATCAGGCAATGAACAGAACTTTACACAGTGAGTCAGAAAATCTTTGAAGGACCTTAGATCCTGCACCACAGTCCATTTGTCTTCAGTGTATTCAGGAAGCAGAAATAATATAAGTACACAGAAACTAACAGTTGGTTAAATATTGCAACTCCCATTACAGATATCGCTCACCTTCCCCATCCACTTCAAACACATCAAAGATGGAAAATGCAGATGACTTCTCTAACCTTTATTTCTGCTTCTCTGAATTATAGTTCATTGCTACCTTGAGGCTAAAGAGCTATTAATGGAATAAAATTGTTTCCATTGCAGAGTTTTATTTTATATAAAGAAACTCCACTTAGCAAACTTTGCAAGAAGCCTGCCTCAAATCTGCTATTGCGCTAATTGGATTTATCTATTGCTGCATGCCTTCGTTTCCAGTTACTATAGGAAACAAATACAAGAAGCCTCACAACAAAATCTAAAAGAACACTCAATGACTGTTTGCTGCATCTTGGAGACTCAACATGAATTAATTAATATTCAGAAGTGTCCTTGCCCCGCAGGTTGTCAATCAACCACTTAAAAACATCAATATCAGATGTTATTAACTCATAACAAAATTAGGTGTTATTAACTACAGATCAGGCTGAATATTGCAGAAAATGTTCTAATTAGTGGGGTACCACTAGGAGTACCACCTACTTACAGGAAGTTTTGGACATGCCCTTAGCCCTAATCCTGCCCCCTCTTTTATAGGGGTATTGAGACCTGCTTGTGATGGGACCACTGGGGTTCAGCTGTACACAGAAGACAGGATTTCAGGAGTGACTGTAGAGTATAGAATCTCCTGCAGGCTGCAGTGTCTAGCTCTGTACAAGTGCCCCATGCAATTATGCAAAGCAGCTCTTTAGGAACGGAATGGATGGGGCAGGACTGTATGAATCCATGGGCTATTGATCCATTGGGGCCAGTGGATTCCCCACAAGGTTATTTGGATGTCAAGATGATGGATACTTTAGAAATGCCTGTGCATCATTCTGTTGATCTTGAGATGGGGTGGGGAAGTGCATAGGTTTCAGAGGCCCTGAAGTTGTAATAATGGCTGCAAAGCAGCCCTGCAGCTGGACTGCAGCCTGAGGTGGTCAGAGGGAGCATTACCCCAGTGTCCAGCCCAGCTACTCAAGCTGGGCAGAGGGAGCAGCGGGATTTGTCTGTTAATTAACTAGCATATATGGGGGCAAGGAAGACTGGTGTCTCTCACTTAAAAACATTGACCTAGCACTGCCACTGTCTGACACACAATAGAGATTGGTTCAGAGCTGGCTTAGTAACACTCATGAGAGAAAAGTAGCAGTGATAAGAAAAGTGCTTCTGTGCTGCTTCAACAGGCAAGACAGGACTGTACAAGGGAGGGCAGGAGGAGAGAGCGATCCACTCTGTCCTAGCTAGCTAGAGATTCAGTTTGAGGAGAAAAAAGAAGAGCCTGAAAAACAAACACAGAACCTGCACGACTCATCTGAACCGCACGTGTCTGTCTGCTACCTGGGGGGAAATAATTCATCATGATAAAACCAAACATCCATTTTAAACTTGCTCTGCAATGAGGATGTTCGTATTTGCATAATGATGGTTATTTGAATATGAGGAGAATTTGCCTAACAGAGTCTCAGGCTCAAACACATTCATATGTGATACAGTCTGCACAATTTTCTCAAGGATTTCAATTTACTACTATTTATCTAATGAAAGAAAAATAAATATTGGCTGTAACATCCCATTATGCTCAAGAGCTGGTTTTAAATTACACTTGAATAAAATAACTGAATATGGACTGTTTGGATTTCCTTACAGTTCTTAGTGGGGAACGGGAAAGCTTTCCCAAAATGGTGACTAATATGGTCTCTTTCAGTACAACCTCCACCCCAATAATCTGACTCCAGAGGTAATTCTAACAGAGAAGGGCTGATCCTCTAACTCAGGAGGGCATAAATCAGAAGTAACTCCAATGAAGCAAATGCAGTTTCATCAACAGGAAAGGGTTCTTCTATCTAGCAGGAAAAGTTGTAAGAGGATCCAATGGGTGGAAGGTGCAGTTTGACAAATTTAAGATGGAAATAAGTGACAAACTTTAACAGTGAGGGAAATCAACCACTGGAACAACTGAGCAAGTAATGTTGTGACTTCTCCGTCACTTGGGATGTTTAGACCAAGACTGGATATTTTTCTAAAAGACACAGACGCTCTCCAAGTTATGCAATCCCAATTTCCGTAAATCCAGATTTCCGTAAAAAGTTCCGTAAGAGTTATTTTTTTTTTTGCATAATTGTCGAAGATACGTTCCTGGCTTATGCAAAATTTGCCTTATGCAAGGCGTTCCGAAACGGAACGCTTGTGTATATCGGGGAGCTTCTGTATGCTGTAGTTTTGGCCTAATGCAAGAATTGTTGGATGAGGTTCTAAGGCCTCTGTTATGCAGATAGTCAGTCAGATTAGATTATCAGAATGTCCCTTCTGGTTTTAATCTATGAATCCATGGAAACTGGAGTGAGAGGATAATTGTTCTCTGTGGTCTCAAACAAAAAAACACAGTTCTGAACCTCCTCAGCCTTTGGATCCTGACCTGGATCTGAACTTTCTGAATGGCTCCTATATAACATGCTGAACCAAAACCCTAGTTATGAACCCTCCTAAAGCTCTGGTGAAGCACGGATTCAGACCTGAAGTTTTTAGTTCAAATCCTTCTCTTAATTAACACAGACTGGGGCCTAGATTGATCAACATGTCAGAACCCAACCCCTTCTCCCCCCCCCACACCAAAAAAAAAAGCTGCACCATCATTGTAAGCGCAAAGCAGATCATACACAATGTCTTATTCACTTAGATAATATGTAAAATTACAATGCACTATTATAATAATATCCCTTTTAATGTATAATATTATATAAAATAGAATAATATTCCTAATCTAATGTTAGCTGTTAATATAGCATCTATCAATGAATATATGACCAGATCCTCAGCTGGAATAAATCAACATGCTGGCACTGAAGTCAACAGAGAGATGCTGATTTACACCAGCTGAGTATCTGGCCTATGGAATTTGCACCTGTTCTCAAGCAGAGAGCGCCAAACAGCAGCCAGTTCACTCAACACAGAGAGACAGACAAGTGGTCTGAACTGTTTCTCTCACATCACAAACAATGGATTTTTGGAACCCTGGGCTGCATGTGCCTAAACTCAGTAACTGAATCCTGGTGCTCCAAGGACATTGCCTTAAGCAGCCTCTGCCCACAAATATAATATATTCAGGCCTTTAACCTTCTGAAATAAGGATCAGATTCTGTCTCCTTACTCGTGTAAACAATTTTCTTCTGTCTAAAACATGAAGGCAGAAGTTTTTACTGCTTTTTATTGGCTACCAGCACAGACTCAAACTTCACAGACTGTGCTAGTGTGTGTGTGTGTGTATGTGTGTGTTTGTATACTAAAACTGCATACTTTGCCCCAGGACACTTGTGTGACATCTCTCCCATACTGGAGAAGGGAAGTGCATGCTACACTAAAAAGAACAACCACTTGCGGCCATGGAGCTGCTGACTGAGTATTGCTAATGCAGGCTCTTACCAGTAGGTAACACAAAATCTGCTATTGAGTGGCATATAAAGAAGCAGATAAGCAATACAAGGTGCCTATAGCGTGAGTCAAATAGATGAGGCTAATTTAAGAATGTTAGTTATAAACAGTGCCTTTCATTCCCACAACATTCTGAAGTGCCTTAGAGAGTAATGAGTGAAATCTCCCATACACAGATGGAACAGTCATTACGCTCTCAATAATAGTTCACATGCTGACTTGAGTAATAAAACCTGTCTTTGAAGGAGGGAATATTGGTCAGTGGACTGGAGTGAAATTCCTTTTATTTTTGAAGGGTGTCACAGAAGCACCTGACATTGGACTGGATGATAATAATGGTGCTTTTGATCTTAAAATCTACAAAAAAAGCCTTCACGTTCTCTTAGGCAGCTCTTGAAGATGGGCAGAGGAAAACTTCCATTGAATTTAATGTCACAGCTGAAGAATAGACATCTCTAAGAGCGCAGCTCCACTGCAAAGAAAGTGAGACAGTGTAGAATAGAACTGCTAGTCTTCCTGGTTTGGGGTTTTTTGTTTGTTTGGTTTGTTTTTTTCATGGTTTAACAGAAGACACTCTTTTATGGAGGATTTTTTTTCTGATACAATGTTGCCCCTCTTTTCCAAATGACAGCTTGTGCGTAGTTGCTTCCTATCTGTCCTGGCCTTGCTTGAAAGCTATTGTTAGAAAAGTCTCCATATGGAAATCTCTGCAAAGCCAGAGCGTATGCAGAGGTTATATCATCAACATTGGTTCTTGGAAAAATATACAGGAAATGGGGCCGGCTAGATCTGGATTTAAGGGCTATCAAAAATCAAAGCACAGAGGAAAACACACCTCAGACTGCTACCTTTTCTACAAAACATCATGTTAGGCAATCTATATAGTATAAATTTAGAGTTGGAAGTATTTTTGATCTGTCCATGGGTACTACATATAAATGACAAGAGGTGAATGTAGATCTTGGATATGGAAAGTGAATGTTGGAATGAAGAGAACACTAAACCTGTTCTAAAAGAACAGCAAAACCAAGGGAGGCAAAAGAATTATAGTTCATCAGAGAGAGATGAAGAATTAATTAGTAGTGCCAGCCCTAGGGTGAATCCTACAGCTTCCTGCTAAAGGGAAAAGTATAGGGAAGCTTATGATTCCAAGGGTGACTGTCTGTGCCTGAATCAAGAGCCAGCTCAAAGGCCAAGCTGATGATCATTCAACAGAAAGAGAAGGAGGGACAAATCTCTACTTGCACAGAGTGGCCCAGATTTTCAAACGTGTGCACTCACGGGCAAGCACACATGGGAAACTGGAGTTGCACATGGAGTTACCTGACAAGACCAAATTCTATACATAATCGACCCTCAAACACTCAGCTAAAATCTGGCAATTCTAGGTGCTAGGGCATCCTTACAAAGGGAGCTACTTTCTGATTGCATGTCTGCTGGATAAATGCCTTGCTAAACATTCAGACTCTGTCTGTACTCTAGACGATCTGTCGATGAGAGAGATTATTTTCGTTATATCTGCATTAGAAACAAGTAGAGAGAAATTCGGTAGAAGTTTAGTTCAGTGGGAGCAGGATCAGCCTTAAAGTCAATGATGTCTTTGGAAGTTAGTTGGTTGTTTAATTCGACCTACAATCATTTAATTATTCTAAAGATGGCTTGTACAAGAGGGCTACAGTCTTGGAAAAAACACTTTGTTGAGACAAATGAATTACTTAAAGCTGTAGTCCTGGATTCAGATATGCTTCAGAAAGTCTTGATTCCTTTTTTTAGTCCTTTTTTTTTTTTTTTAATGTTAACCTGATTCATCAAGATCTGTAAATAGGCTAGTAATTAGTGTCGTCATAACTCTAAACCCTATCCACGCTTCAGGGAATTAATTTGCAGAATGTAATATGATCATATGATCTACCAAATAGCTCTACTATATAAAGCCTCTTAGCCAACTCAAGCATATTTTAAAAATGAAGACAAACTTCTTAATATCTAATGACTCAATACTCTGATCTATATGTTTAAGCAGAGCACATTGGCTTTCTCCAGCACAGTGCTCAGAGTTCATGTCTCTGTTGGCAATTAAATCTCAGAAAGAGATTTTGATCAGTTTCTACAGTTCAGTAATGCCGTTATTAGGGCCATTAGCCTTGCTGTTACCTCAAGAGAAGTTGAAGGAAACATAATTTCAATCACCCTGGATAAATCATTTCATTAAAATGAAGAAGAATCTTTCTACCACCAAGGCTGTACGAGACAAAATGACTCACTCAAAAGAGATGCCTAGAGAAGGGGGTTGGGAGGGTTTTTTAAGATACCACCTCAGTTAGGGTGACAATACCAAGATTGACTGCAGCAGTAAAGTGAACCAGGGTAGCCCAGCTTAAATGACTTACTGAAAGTCAATATAGACCAAGAGGCTTTCAGCCAATCTGGTAAAGGCCCTGTGATGGCGTTCTCCTCCCCTCCTCTCCCTCTCCTCCCCCTCTCCCCATGTATGAGGGACCAGTACTTAAAGGTATGATCATATCAGACCCACTAGGGATAGGAACTCATACTACAAACCATTTTAGAGCAGGGAAATGTATAGTGATATATACACTTGTCTTGTTGTGTCATGAGCTACTTGACTTAGAAATTGCATTATCTGGATGACACTCTTGAATGTTTGCTGTGTCCTGTGTGTGAAGCATCTAAGTTTGTAACTCAGCCAATCTGCCCCTGGTTTAGTTTGGTGGTCACTAAAGATTTCAAAAGTTGGCACCATTAAAAAGATATTTCTTTTTATAAATTCAAAAGTTATTTTATTTTTTCTAACCCCAGAATGACACACAATGTCCTGACATCCTGAAAGTGTACAAAGAGTTCAGCCTCTCATGTTTAACTCAGAACTCAACAAATACTCTGCAAACTCTTGAATTGTTTTCCCACATGCTCACGTAACTCTGAAAGAGCTGATCTAGGTTTTACTCATCCTTGAGGGGCTAAGGTCAAGCATGGAAAATTTTAAACCCAAAAGAATATATTAGAGGAAGTTATAAGCAACTGAAAACATGGTGGACGAGGTGGCAGGATGAATGCTGGGGAGAGGCTGGAATGGAAACTGGAATTCATTGTTAAATGCAATATTAGCTACTTACATTAGTTATAATGAAAAATAAGGAGTCAAAATCTGAGTGTGCCTTTGATAGGCATTTCAGGTGCTCAGCTCCTTCAGAGATTTTCCGTGATTCCAGATCCTGCTGCTGCTGAAATCAATGGGAGTTTTGCCTTTGGTTTCAATTGGAGCAGGATTGGACCATACAGGAGAAAAATCATTGCAATAATAGAGTGTTCCAGTAGGAGAAAAACTATTTGATTTATTATTATTAATTGTATTATCGTAGCACTTAGGAGCCCCAGATGAGGACTAGGACTTCATTGTGCTAGGCATTGTACAAACACAGAACAAAAAGATGGTCCCTGCCTCACTGAACTTACAATCTAAGTATAAGACAAGAAACAGATAGATACTGACACACGTGAGAGCACAAGGAAATAATTTCTCTTTCTCTGTCTCTCTGGATTTTCTGTAATAATACTAGAAGTTTCTTAAGCACATCTCTCAACTTGAATGCATAAGAAGTCCCACTCACTTCAGTGTGACTATTCACACTCTTATATTTAGGCACATGCTTAAGAATTTTGCTGAATCTGGACCCTTACATTCAAAAAGGGCCCAGTTCAACCAAAGGCAACTTAGTAAATTCTATAAAGTTACCAAAATAATAAACATACCTTAATCTTTTTTCTGACTTATAATATGCTTGAATTAGTTTGTTATTAACATATTTGTCATGGTCAGTGGATACATAGTCTCTTCTTGAATCTTCATTGATTGTTTCTATTTGATTAATGCATCTGCAGTAGAAAATTCCTGAAAGTGCTGTATAATAAGTCATAAGAGATGGCAGCGGTATTGAAATACCTGATCCAATCACTTATTCCTGGGTGTTACTAAATCTTCATGAATAAACATTACACAATGTAGTTGTTACCTGAGATAATTATAACAACTTATATTTATATGACATAGCATCTCTTATCAAACAGGATTGCAAAGCAATTAATAGACTGAAATTCAAGCTAGATTCAAGGATCACTTTGCTTACTATTGAAATGTAACCAGTTCTGGAGCGGAATATGGTAGGTGCTTAAGAGCAACCTTACAAAGCTGTTTGATACAGGAAATAAAGAGTATGTTACCCAGTTGAAAATACAGAGGGAATTTAGATAGCACAATTACCTAGGTTGGAATTTGGTCTGGACATCACAGTTAATACACCCTTATGCTTATTAAAGGTGAGGTGGGTTCTGTATGGAACACAAATGGGCAAAGTGCAGGATGGAAGTCGGCTGAAGATTGCAATTACAGCGGGGTGGATTTTGTTGACCAAATTTTTTTTTCCAGCAAAAAAATGCAGATTTGGTGACACTGAAACATTACATAAATCTCTGTCAGTTTTGCTGAATTGTTTGTGTCAAATATCTCTCGCTCAAAAAACCCCAATCATTTTGACATTTTCTACACAAAATGTTTTGATTTCTTTGATTCAAAATTACTTTTTGTTTAGAAATTTCTTTGTTTTGTTTTTAAAACATTAAAAAGCATAAAAAAACCCTAAAGCTAAACAAAATGTTTTGTTTAAGCCTCCGAAATTATTCTTATTTTACTTGTTGATTCACAGAGAATTTTTTAAAAATTGTTTTGGTTCAACCTAAATCCAACTATTTTATTGTTGTTTTATTTTGCGGAATTGCCAGGGAACCAAAAAATCTATTGTTTGCACATCTCTGTGACGGGTCATTAAGGATCATGCCCAACTGCGCCTGCAGAGTATGCTCTAGCTAGAGGTGGAACTTAAAAGAGAGCCAGAAGGAGCCTGACCAGGCAGAGAGAAGGACTGGTCCTGAGAGCTCCTGGGGAAGGGAGCAGCAGAAACCTCCTGGTGAGGAAGAGCCTTCCTGCTGAAGCCAGAGGGGCTGAAGGTTCAGTTTGTACTTTTATTTCTTATTACTTTGCAAAATATTGCAAGAGACTTTGACAAGAGAGTGAGTGGTAGAATGTGGCCCAGAGAGGCAGTATGAAGGCACTCATGGGTGCTGGACGTTTTGTAACTCTTAAAGAACCCTGGGCGGGAGCCCAGTGGAGTGGGAGGGCCCAAGCTCCCCTACTCCCACCCACCCTTTAAAGACATGAAAACCCTCACCTTCCAGACTTCCTCCCTGGAGGGAAAGAAGGAAATGATAAGTACCTCTTGAAACCCCTAGCTAGGATCAGATACTTGTGGGGTCAGTAGCCAAACTTCATATCTTCCTAGAAACCCCATCATGCTGAGGGGAGCTATGACTGAGTGGTAATGTGACCAGAAGGTTGACCAGACTGAGTGGTAGACAGACCGGTCTGACCCCCCAAAAAAGATAGACCAACAACAGGTGGCTCGGAGGGAAAAGAGTAGAGAGGTGGCAGCCAGAGGCTTAACCTGTAACCACTAGGCAACAGCACCAGTGAACAATGCTCATCACAAACTCTTGTTGCGATATTATCTTTATGGCTTATAACTTATTTGAATTCTGAAATTTTGAATCTCAACATTTTACATTTATAAAAAAGGGGGGGGGGAAATCCAAAAAAACAATTTGCAACAATGTTTCATCCAGCTCTGACAAAGAGCTGCTAATGGAATTGAGTCCAAATATATATATATATATATATATATATATATATACAATTTTCAAGCAAAATCCAACAGCCATAATAGCTATGGTCCTTTACTTTTTGCTGAATATACCGCAGATGGATTTCTTAGCTGTCAGTGCAAGCTTATGCCATAGTAAGGAAATGAAAACAAAATTCAAACAAAATTCCTAAAGTGCCCAGAAAACAAATTTGAACATAACAGCAAATCATGTTTCATCCACTGTTTTGTTTGTTTCCTTCCTTTAGGCTCCAGTTCAGCAGAACATCTCTATACAGCAAAATAGGCATAATAGCAAAGCACTTAAGTACATGCTTATGTATCATTAACTATGACATCAGCATGTACTTTGTTGAAGAGAGATGGGTTTAAGCTCAGGCTTAAGTACTTTGCTGAAGTGGGGTCTTACTTATTAAACAGAATAGATGACTGTTATTTAGCCCAAGCATGTACTGTATGACAGGGCTAGTTAAGGTCACACGACCCTCTGAGACCATTTATTCCTCTCACAAGATCACAGAAACCTTTGTTCCACTAAGGGGTCTATAAGACTGTGGGCTACCTTTGGTTTCAGGGGCCAACATGTTCATTCCTGTGCGAGAGTGACATAAGAATGAAGTTTCTGGCACGTTCACCTTTGGGTACCGCTGGGACTTTTTCAATACAATATTTATTTGTCTTCCCTCTTAATCTGGTCTGTCCCTCTAAGTGTAGCCTAATATTTCACACAAAGTTGGCAGGAAGAGGATTAGAAGGAATTTGTTCTGCATTAAAGCCTGGTTGCAGGAACTTGTTATTACTTTTAAACAGAAGGCTTAAACTGAATGGAGATTTAAATGAAAGTGTGCATGGAACAGAGCCAAAATCAGGTAAAGACCCATTTGATGTGATTCTGTTTCATCAAACACATTGAGATGACAGAATGAAATGAGAAACATTTACCTGTAGACCCTCAGGGTCATGTTCACAATGGTTAAAATGCACATCAAATGTGTGCTTTGGTGCAGTTCTGATTGAGAGGGACATCCTGAAGAAATTGTCCTCCAGCAAGACTTAGCACCCGACACAAGTCGTTAATTAGACAGGCATATAAATCGGCATTTCATTAATCCCCTACTCTGGTGAGCATCTGGCAAGAGAGACTTGAGCATCATAGGCCTGACTTTCAAAGGTACTCAGTACCCATAGCTCCCATTAGCTTCAACTGGAGTTCTGGGTGCTTAGCACTAATGAAAATCAGGTCTATTGAGACCAGGTAGCATTTCAGTGCTGTTTGATGAAGATAAGTAAGGAGATCTCAATCCCAGTCAGCTGCCCTGCAGTATGAGAGCCAGATCCTCAGCTGATCTAGGTCTGTGCAGCTATGTAGATATCAATGGAGCTACACTTGTCTACAGCATCTGAGCATCTGGTCCTGGGCCTCACTTTGAGCGTAATTCTCAACTGTTTATGTAGGGAAAACTCCTACAGAATTCAATGTCAGGTTTCAGAGTAGCAGCCATGTTAGTCTGTATCTGCAAAAAGAACAGGAGTCCTTGTGGCACCTTAGAGACTAACAAATATGCTTATGCTCAAATAAATTTGTTAGTCTCTAAGGTGCCACAAGTACTTCTGTTCTTTTTACAGAATTCAATGTGTGTTTTACCTCCGTCAGAACTGCTTCATCAGACCCTTTGTGTATTTCCATTTTCATTCTTGCTGAATTATTTCCTCAAATAGAAAGTAGCTTTGTCTTTATATGCTTTCACATGGCTAGACTGTGTCTTTTAAAGGTTCAGCTAGTTGATCCATTATTGGGGCTCCTAGGTGCAACTACAATACAAATAATATAGAAAAAGCAGAAAGGGAACGCACCAATGTTGGTTTCAGCTCACATATGGTTTTGACGTTTCATGCCAAGGCAACATTGCTTCACCTTGAGGCAATGGGCCACCAGCAAATAGATAAATCAGGAACAGAGTAGAAAAGGTATTTATATCCCTCAACAGTCCTGTAGCTAATAAAATTAAAATATGTGCCCGTGGCGTGTATGGAGCTGTTTATCCCTAGTGCTCTGCTCCACCATTTCTATAAATTCTGCCATTAGAGCTGGCCAGAAGAGGACAAGTCTGTTTTATGACAACTTTTTAGGTTTCCAAATTTGTTTCACTGTGCAACAAAACCAAAATGTTTCAAACATTTTTGCAAAATGGAAGTGTGTTGGAACATCTGTTTTCAGATTTAAAAAGGTTGGGTTTTCAATTTGAGAGTCTCCTTCTCTGTTTGATTAGAAGTGA